>NC_140011.1:16800806-16858379 GCF_964263955.1 Coregonus lavaretus
CTGGACGCTCTGGCCGAGGAGTAGGGTTGATCCAAGCATTCTGACCTCACAACGGCAGTCAAGCACCCAAGCTAACTGGCTAACGTTGGCTAGCTTGCTAGCTACTTCCACTCTGACCATTTTACTCGCCCTAGCAGAGCTGGTTAGGCTGTTTTCATGTTATCCAGAGCGTTGGTGACAGTAACTGTGCTGTTGGCAACAATTTAATTATGCTTTTTTGCTGACGTTTACTGACACCGGCCGTATTCAACGGGTGTTGAGCGTTCGTAAATTCATTACATTTTACATTTTAGTCATTTAGCAGACGCTCTTATCCATAGCATAAATTTTTTTTTTCATCAGTTATTCTACGAACGCACCCTTTGATGTCATAATGCTTTTCAATGACGAGCAGAATCGCCTTCATTCATTGATCTCGCATCTCCCATGTATGGTTTTCCACAAATGCTTCCAACTTAAAGTTCATGGTTTTTATTTTCTAAGAATGTGTCTTCATGCAACTTTCAAAACGATTCCAATCTTATAACCCCTTTGGGTGGATGTCAGTGACAGAAACTCTACCACAAAAGTGGATTTTGAAAGCTCAACTATCTGGGCACAGCAGAGCTTCAAATTAGGTGATTAGAGCGACTATCATACTCATGGGAAACAATTATCCCGGTCGAGTACACATTTTGTTACGTGACAAACTCAAAATGTCGCTCACAATAAAGGGAACTAACAAGGAAAATCACAGACAACCAAAACAAAACAGAAAGCGGTTCAAAAGGGGTTCTGAAAGGCATCCATGTGGGTGCCCACTAAAAATTGGCAAAGCCACTAGTAAGGGGTTCTAAAAGACACCCACTATGGATGCCCACTAGGTTTGCCTCCGAAAATACAAACTAAAAGAAAAACCCACAACAACTTAGGATAGGGAGTAAAAAGAAAGCGGATCAAAACTAAAGACGGGAAACACCAGAAATCAGTCTTCTTTCAAACTTAAATAGGTTGACCTCGAAATCGCACCTCAGCTGACATGAAGTGTAGCTCTCCCAACATCTCTCAAGCTCAACTGGAGCACTGGGCCAGCCACTCTTAAATATCACCGGGGCTAGCACAGGTGAAACACCTTCCGACTACCGAAATGGGCAAGCCAGCACGTGTGACATCAATTGGTGTGCCCTACGTGCTACCTCGAAATATAAATGGAAAAACCAAAACCTCTAACACTGCTTAAAGGGCAGTTTCCTCATTCAGCCTCCACCCAGTTTGCCATAAATAACAAATCAATAACACATTGATCAAAGAAACTGACGATAAAAAATCTGATGTGTAAGTAAGACGCGGAGGTAGAGGTAATCGTAGACTACACCTCCCAAATGGAACTACCTGTGAGCAGTAGTAGTCTTTTGTTTCCACTTCCTGTGGGACCGTGCTCAGGTACACACTCATTGGGTTTGACTGGGTAGGCCTGGTTGTATTGACCGGGGTATGGATCGTGTCCACTCTGCTTCAGTGTGGTGAGGAGAGGAGCAGAGGTTCAGGGGCCGGCTCTACCACAGCCTTTCTTTAATTAGGCCCCCAAGCGCCTGCCTCACACACCCCTCGTCCTCCTCTTCTCCTTGCACAGCCAGATTACACTGCAGAGAGAAGAGATTCCCCTAGTGTCTTCTGCTGGAGTTCCTCGTCTCCCTCTCCATCGCCCTATCGATTCACTCACTATTACTTTACCTTCTGTATTTTTTTCTTCGTTCTTTCTAAAGATTGCAATCAGCACGGATGGTCAGTCCCCGTTCAGTCTTTGGGTAAACCACACAGGTAGAGATATATAAAGTGAGGGATGAGCCGGAGGAGAGGAGAACATGGCTGGAACAAAGGGGAGAAGGGAGGTGACAGCATGCCTAGCGGGCGATTGGGGTTTATCACCCCCTTTTTATCAGCGTCTTGTTTTGGATGACTGATATCCAACACACAGACGTTAGAAGAGAAAAGGTTACCAGGGTGCTGGTAGATTGCAGTATCGTTCGTCGCTTTAGAGGGATGGACTGTTGTCACAATGACGTGCCAGAATGGAAGTGGTTAGCATGACTACCATACAGTATTTATGGTGGTATGTGTTGTCTATTGTAGTGATCAGGTACAGTTGAAGTCAGAAGTTTACATACACCTTAGCCAAATATATTTAAACTCAGTTTTTCACAATTCCTGACATTTAATCCTAGTACAAATTCCCTGTCTTAGGTCAGTTAGGATCACCACTTTATTTTAAGAATGTGAAATGTCAGAATAATAGTAGAGAGAATGATTTACGTGGTCCTCTGTAGCTCAATTGGTAGAGCATGGCGCTTGTAACGCCAGGGTAGTGGGTTCACGTTGTTGCTCCTAGATGTTTCCACTTCACAATAATAGCACTTATAGTTGACCGGGGCAGCTCTAGCAGGGCAGAAATTTGACGAATTGACTTGTTGGAAAGGTGGCATCCTATGACGGTGCCACATTGAAAGGCCATTCTACAGCCAATGTTTGTCTATGGAGATTGCATGCCTGTGTGCTCGATTTTATACACCTGTCAGCAACGGGTGTGGCTGAAATAGCCGAATCCACTAATTTGAAGGGGTGTCCACATACTTTTGTATATATAGTGCACCTTACCCTTAATAGAAAATGACTCAAGTGAAAGTCCCCCAGTAAAATACTACTTAAGTAAAAGTATTTGGTTTTAAATATAAATCAAATCAAATTGTATTTCTCACATGCGCCGAATACAACAGGTGTAGACCTTACAGTGAAATGCTTACTTACAAGCCCTTAACCAACAATACAGTTTTAAGAAAAATAAGTGTTAAGTAAAAATAAGACAAGTAAAAAATAATTAAAGAGCAGCAGTAAAATAACTATTTAATCAAATCAAATCAAATTAAATTTTATTGGCCACATGCGCCGAATACAACAGGTGCAGACGTGGTACCGGTACAGGTGGTACCGGTACATAGTCAATGTGCGGGGGCACAGGTTAGTCGAGGTAATTGAGGTAATATGTAATGTAAATATGTACATGTAGGTAGAGTTAAAGTGACTATGCATAGATAATAAACAGAGAGTAGCAGCAGCGTAAAAGAGGGGGTGGGAGGGGGGGGGACAATGCATTTGGTCCGGGGAGCCATTTGATTAGCTGTTCAGGTGTCTTATGGCTTGGGGGTAGAAGCTGTTAAGAAGCCTTTTGGACCTGAACTTGGTGCTCTGGTACCGCTTGCCGTGCGGTAGCAGAGAGAATAGTCTATGACTAGGTTGGCTGGAGTCTTTGACCATTTTTAGGGACTTCCTCTGACACCGCCTAGTGTAGAGGTCCTGGATGGCAGGAGGCTTGGCTCCAGTGATGTACTGGGCCGTACGCACTACCCTCTGTAGTGCATTGCGGTCGGAGGCCGAACAGTTGCCATACCAGGCAGTGATGCAACCAGTCAGGATGCTCTCGATGGTGCAGCTGTATAACTTTTTGAGGCAGAAACATTATGTACAAAATAAGTTGCAAATTATACGAAAAAACACACACAATTGCACAATTCATTAGGAGCCCATAAAACACCAGCCATCTCCTTCGGCGCCAGTTAAAGTATCAAAGGTAAATGTAATTGCTCAAATATACTTAAGTATCAAAAGTAAAAGTATAAAACATTTCAAATACCTTATATTAAGCAAACCAGACGGCACAAATTTGTATTTATTTTTACGGGTAACCAGGGGCACACTCCAACACTCAGACATAATTTACAAATTAAGCGTTTGTGTTTAGTGAGTCCTCCAGATCAGAGGCAGTAGCGATAAGCAGCGATGTTCTCTTGATAACTGCATGAATTGGACCATTTTCCTGCTAAGCATTCAAAATGTAACGAGTGCTTTTGGGTGTCAGGGAAAATGTATGGAGTAAAAAGTACATTATTTTCTTTAGGAATGTAGTGAAGTAACAGTTGTCCAAAATTTAAATAGTAAAGTACAGATACCCCAAAAAACTACTTAAGTAGTACTTGAAAGTATTTTTACTTAAGTACTTTACACCACTGCCCTCCTGTAGGTTTTTTCTCCAATCCCAGTAGTAATTCCCCTGACTCAGTTTATCAACCAGCTGATTATTAGAATCAGGTGTGCTAGATTAGGGTTGGAGTGAAAACATACAGGACGGTAGCTCTCCAGGAACAGGGTTGGAGAGCCCTGCCGTATATAGATCAATTCTCCAGTAGGAGGTGCTGCCCAGGAAATGTTTGTGTTATTTTAGTGGATATAACGTTGAAGGTCTGACATTGTTTCAGAGGTACAAATTCAACATCTTTTAAACAAGCTATGTCTATTTTGAAAATTGGTTACCATGATGACCTCATCCTGTGGTTGAAATTTCACCCTCAAACAACTGTTTACGTTGATGACTTTTTGCAAATCCAATGTATTTTACACGTAGATTCCATGTCACAGTACGGTGACAAATTACATTGAAACAATGTTGATTCAACCAGTTTGTGCCCAGTGGGATACTGGCCTGGTTATGCCTGTGGAGGTAGCCACACAAGCGATGTTACTGTGTCAAGGCTGCTGGTGCCGGTCACTCTTTTCAATATCCGCATTTCAATTTGAGGGCTGTTCACTTCAACTTGACATTTCAATTTGAGATGTGTTTGTTCGCTTTATTGCGGTGAACACAGGCTTTGTCAGGACACTTGTAGTAGGGGATCAAACTGACACTTATCTTATACTCAGCGTTTTGTAACGCTCACTCGCATCAGCTCTTGACTGCAGAAATAAGGGCTGTTGGATGCCGCACATCCGCCGGTGGCCATTTGACATCGCTGGTAACCTCATCACTTGCTAGTATAAATATTTTGAACAAATATGTATGCAGGCAGTGACTAGGTGCAATACGAGGGCATGTCACTCAAACAGCAGAGATCACAGAGCACAGCAGGGGGGTGCGAAGACGAAATCTCAACTTAAAGGCATCAGAGTGTAAATGTTAACTTATGCAGAGGTCATTCTCTGCTTTTTCTCTCTCTCTTTCTCTCTCCCCGTCTCTCTCTAGCCATATTAATGTGTACATACATTATAAGAGTCATGCAGGACGCTGTGGCTTGAGGCTGGTTTGTCCTCTGCTGTGAAGGAAGAGCAGCGAGTGCTTCAAAACGCATGAGATTAAATTAAACAGAGATAGTCACGGCTCTTTATCGATTCTACCTCCCTGTGTTTTGCGAAACAAAGGTGGCCTTAGATGAATGCGGACCGCGGACTCCGCATCGATGAAAACAATAGATGTTATCAGTCTTAATGGTGGACAGAAGTCCTTGGGTTGAAGGAGACACTCATCAAAGTTCCCTCTCTTTACTCTATGCCGCGTAACCTTGCCACGGCCTTGTCGCTAAAAAGCATAGAAAAGAGACATTACCTACAACAGTATCCCAGTGGATAAACAGATTTAGATTACGCTGTTCAACTCAATATCCCCTCTGCCTATAGACAGGAAGGAAGAGAGGAGGAATTCAGGATCAGGAACACCTCTGGCTGAATGGAAATAAACACAAAGCGGCTAGTGGATAAAGGGGGGTGGGGTGGGGGTGCTCGCTCATATTTAGCTTTTAAATGAATTGTCATCAGGGGGAGCAAATGGTATTACGTTGACAGTCATCGGCAGAGTAAACTGACTCGCCCACCCACCAACCCTGAGCACCGGAGGGCCCTGGGCCACCCACTCACTGACCGCTGGGGAAAAAACAACAAGCTGATGTGCGGTGGGTGACCTCCAGGGGTAGACGGCAAGTGCAGTTATGGCTTCTCATGGATGGCTCCCCCGTCCCTGCTCTACCCCCTCTCCATTTGAAGTTCCGGTGCTATTGTGCCATAGCAAAATAGTTTTTGTATGCTGATTAAACCCATATTGCATTTGTTTCGTAGACACTGGCAAAGCGGCATAGCACATCAGAGAGAGTGAGAGAGAGAAAGGAGGAAATAGTATAAAGCGATAGGGAGATGGGTAGAGGGAGTGAGAGAGCGTTATCTAGAGGGAGGTAGAGAGGGAGCGAGGCAGGACGTGTGGGGACAGGTTTGCAATGATTTGTGGGGCGGGCTCCACCAGCTGCTACAGACGCAGGTGTGCCTCTCAGTCCCGTAGTGCTCTGTCTCCCACCACAGCAGAACAGCAGGAGGCTTGCTGTTATACACCCAACCACTGAAATATTCTAACAAAGGCAAAACCCTCTCTGGGGAGAAAAACACAGCTCTCAGAATGAGGAACAAAGTGCCTGGCTCTGCAGGGGCCAAATCACATTTTATCCAGAGCGACTTACAGTTAGTGAGTGCATACCTTTTTTCATACTGGCCCCCCGTGGGAAACGAACCCACCACCCTGGCGTTGCAAGCGCCATGCTCTACCAACTGAGCTATTTGATTTGATTTAACATGGTGAATTAAATAATGAAAGAAAGCGTGACGATGTTTTAAGTAGTTAGAGTAAGTTGTTAGAATAAATATGTTTTTGTGTTGATGAATAATAGGAATTTAATTGAGCGATTATTACGTGAATCCTTCGGCAGGAAGCTAAAGTTTCAGTTCTGTGTGATTATGATTGTCCAGCAAAACCTATAAGCCTTCTGAACAGTTCTGTTCAAGGCTGATGTTGAATGCTAATATTGCATTAGAGCATTTTCTGCAGTTGAGCATTTCTGATTTGGCTACTAAAAAGGAGATATTCAAAGGGCCTTGGAAATGTTATTGTAAGTAAGGAAGTGCTTTGTCAGCCACGGTGCCTGACGACAGAGGGAGTGAGGCAAGGTTAATCCGTCGAGAGGGGACTCTTAACCGTTTCACGTGTGAGTTCCAAATATCTCTAACGATCGCCCCAGCCTGAGTTTTTTTATGCGCATGATGTCAGAATGCACTCACAGTTCCAAAATGTGATTGTTACGCAACAGGACAGTTAGCCTGCGCTGCCCTCAAACCAAGGCACGCTGCCTGCTAATTATCTATAGGCTATGTTTCAACTTGTCAATTTCAAATTATTTTCATTTTCTGACAACAGTTTGAATTGAGGTGTGTTCCGCCTAATTCACATAGAAGTAGCCCATTTCACTGTTGTGGACAATTTATGTATGAGGCTTTAATGAGCCTGAAAAACTTCTCTCTTCGACAAGAGCCCAAGCACTTCCCCAGTGTTTCCCCAGATCATGTATGCATAGATTTGCGCATCTCCAGTCAGAACAGACCTTGCACAAACTTTTCCCCCTGGCACATTTTCCAGCTGGTGCCCGCATTGCCTTCATTGTTGTTTTCCTTACAAATAATAACTTTGGACGTGTGCGTTCAATTCAAATTAAGTGACTTATTTTCAGTATATCGTGTTGTCATTTCTACTGTAGAATACCATATGTATGGAGCATAATGTATTTACTGTTTTATTCACGTTTTCAAGTACTGGTGACAAATCATGCATTCCGATTCTTGCATAAATTCTAATGGACACATATGATGTGTGTAAAATACTTTTTTGAAGGTTGTACTGATTATGATGAGCTAATGATAAGCTATTTGCCAGCTTTTGTGTGGCGCCATGTTTGTTGACATCCTACAATGCATTCTGGGTCTCTCAGACCAAAGATGTTATAACAAAATGAGGTGAAGGGATGGTTCACTCATCTTTTGAGTAAACTTTCGGAAGTGAATGATGGGAAGTGAATGATGGTAGATGACACACCCCCTTCAACATGCATACTGCAAACAGACCAAACTCATCTTGTCTCCTCTTCTTATCGTTGGTTGACACAAAAAGAAAAACATGGCGGCGCACAAACTACGCATCGTCGGATTACTTTCAATTTTTTAAAAGTATATACTCAATTATTTCGATCAGTGGTGAGCTCATCTGTGATGTGATGAATTGTAAATAGTAATTGCTTTTAGCAATTCATATTATGGTTTCTGTCAGCCGAGAGTTAGCTAAATATGACCGCTAGTGTAATGTAAATCTTTCCTCAGTTAGCACTAAGACTAATGTAGCCTACATTTTCCGGTTTGGATGATAGTGTTATGCTGTCGATACCTCTGTGAATGTCTGAACATTGCATCCAAAAATAAACTGGTTATATTCAGGACATAACGTTGTAAGGACTGTTTGTGAAAAAACAGTGGCCAGCTCAAACGCTGACTATTGCGTCAATCATAACTGGACGTTCTAAATAAGCATTCTAATCGCACAGGTTTGAGCGTATGCTGCAGGGACCACTGTAGAATGATCTCACCGATTGAGTTGGTACGTGTCAAAGGGTTAAATCTCTCATGCTGCACCTCACTGACACTCACAAACGCTCCAATCAGGCTGGGAGGACAGACAGATGGACAGACAGGGCAGAGGCGCTATGAAATATGTGTAAACGTGTCCATCCATGGCTTTACTTGTTGTCCTCTCAATCTCTCCCAACCTTTCTTCCTCCCTCACTTCCACGCAACAGAAAACACGTCTCGTTGGAATTCACAAAATGGGAGGATGTGGGACCTATGGTTAAATTGGAATAGGGAACGGATGAGGCTGCCAGGCTGCCACCTAGCCAAGTATTGCCTCACTTGGTCCCTCCACAGTTAGTGAGGGATCTTTCAATAATGAAATATCTTAGGTCTGTGTGAAAAGTATTTATTGTACATAACTGGCTAATTCCATAATTAGCTAGACTGAGTTGTATCAGTAAACCAAATGTTCTAGTTTTCAAAATACAGATGATCCTCTGAAAACTTGTGCTTGCTAACTTGAACTGTCAAGGTAATTCACTGACCTATTACTACACATTGCATAAAACTACTTTCATACAATTAGGTTTATGGCAAAGCTTATATTGTTGTTTTATATAAGCATAGTACAGTATTGATGCATACATTGATATATGTTTATCTTTCAAATTAGATGGATGTGTTACAAGCATTAAGTAATTTGTTCAGGCACACAGTCTAAGGCCATTGAATCTATTTCTCTCTTTGAGTTTGATTGGTTGATTGTGGCGCTGGTGTTTGCATACATCCCCAAGGACTAGCAATAGCCATATGTAACTCGTTTCAGGAAACTAGGCGTATGTCGCGCGTCACTACTTCACAGGAGAGCCATTTGAACGCAAACTTTTTTTAAAAATCAAAATGCGTTTTTTTTGGCAGAAATGCCTTCTGGAACATGTGAACTTTAATATGCCTTAATAACAAACTTGTATGCCATCTGTAAATATCAACACAATAAATTATGAGCCTAGTTGGTTTAGCTACAGAAAAAGACAGCAACCTTCCCGCTAGCCATGATTGGCTGAGATAATGAGTGGGCTTCTGTCTAACATGAGCTGGTCAGTATGTGTAGGTAATCCTTTCTAACTCGTATTTTTTAAAAGATATAACGTAGTAGAACTGCATAAGTGTTGCTCTCCACTTTCTGGAGGACTGAGTTTTGAAATCAGTGGAATTAGAGTATGATAGCTAAGGAGATGGAGAAAATTCTGGCATTTGATTGCAAATATGCAGACAGAGTCAAAAAGAGAACACACAGAAGGATGTTGTATAAAACACCTGTCTCCGGATTACATCTTCAAACTAAGGGCAACCATGGCATCCGTGACAGAGAGGGAGAAGCGTCCATCCATGTATATGGGTAAGATAGTCTAGCTAGCTACATTTTCAGAAAGTCGTTTTCATTGCAAGTTAAAGCGTACTGTTAGCTAGCTAGCTAACATTACGTGTATGATCTGTGTAGTTATATTATTTGTATCTCAGAGCCATTTGCATTGCTAATTACAGCCTAATGTTAGCTAGCTAACATTGAACCTGGTTGGTTAGCTACCTGTAGACTCATGCAGGGTAGTAACATTATGAGTTGGGTTATGGTTCATTGTTTAGCTAGCTAGCTACATGTCTAAACAAAAGTCTCCACTATGCAAGTAACCATTTCAATAGAATGTTCACTGCGACAACTGTCTATAGACGTAGCTGGTAAATTCGCTCTGGCTATCTACTCCGATTTCAGAGAACTCTTGTCTGAGTGAGCCAGAGCGCAGAATAACTAACAAATTTACTAACGCTCAACACCTGTTGAATATGGCCGGTGTCAGTAAACGTTGGCAAAAAAGCGTAATTAAATTGTTGTCAGCAGCACAGTTGCAGTCACCAACACTCTGGATAACATAAAAATAGCCTAACCAGCTCTGCTAGGGTGAGTAAAATGGTCAGAATGAGCTATGTCTGGAAGTAGCTAGCAAGCTAGCCAACGTTAGCCAGTTAGCTTGGGTGCATGACTGCTGCTGTTAGGTCAGAATGCTCTGATCAACCCTACTCCCAGTGTGCGCTCTGAACGCGCCGAGAGCGAAACGCTCTGAATTTAATAATGGACAATCTGACAACGCTCTGAGTTTATGAACGCCCAGAGTGCACTCTGAGCACACTCTGGCACTCCAGATTAAATGTATGAACACACCCGTAGTATAAACCAGCCTTTAGTCTTGAAATCTTTGGTTGTTTAGTACATGGCCTCACATGTGAATCCTTAAAGAGATGGGTGGGGCTAAGGCTTTAGAGGGTGTGAACGATGCTGAATGGGTGTAGACAAAGAAGAGCTCTCCAAACATTCAAGGGCCATTTTCTCAAAAGTTACAAGTTTATCAACTTTCAAAGCAGAATTACTTTCCCATTGTTCCTCAACTGTAGTGTATGATATACCACTTTCTAGCTCTGAGTCTCTACTTTTATCCAATGTAAAAAACACAATTTCAAATGTTGCTACATAAGAACGAATCAAGCCGGTCGGTCACATATTAAGAAACAGAAAAAGTCAGTGCAAAACAATACACAAAATAGCACAATCCAGGTCCTCTATACCAGGCAGTGTCAGAGGAAGGCCCAAGTCATAGGCTGTTCTCTCTGCTACCGCACGGCAAGCAGTACCAATGCACCAAGTTTGGAACCAACAGGACCCTGAACAGTATCTACCACCAAGCCATAAGACTGTTAAATAGGTAGTTCAATAGTTAACCCGGACTATCTGCATTGACCCTTTTTGCACTAACTCTTTTGACTCATCACATACGCTGCTGTTACTGTTTATTATCTATCCCGTTGCCTAGTCACTTTATCCCTACCTATATGTGCATATCTACCTCAATTACCTCGTACCACTGTACATCGACTCGGTACTGGTACCCTGTGTATATAGCCAAGTTATCGTTATTCCTTGTGTTACTATTTTTCTATTATTTCTATTTTTTCTCTCTGCATTGTTGGGAAGTAAGCATTTCACTGTTAGTCTACACCTGTTGTTTACAAAGCATGAGACAAATAAAATTGTATTTGATTTGGTTTGAAAGGTATCAATGTTGTCTAAGTGCATACTCATTGATTCATCCAGGCACCGATCTTTACTTTCTCCCGTCCGGGTTGAAAACCTTTCCAAACACACACCTTTTTTCCTTCTCAGCCCTCAAAGTCATTACATTTGCTTTTGATTACTCTCGAAATGCATTTGTCAGGGAGCGAGGTGACAGGTGCTTGCTGTTATTGATGAATGCTGTTGTGGCAATGACGGATAACATCAGATACCCCGGCATGCCACTCTCCAACCCTCCTGCCTTCCCCTCTGCCTAGTCCTCCTATCTCTCCAGCCCTCCATCTATCCCGCTCTGTCTTCCTCCCTCCATCAGGTGAGCTGAGGAATGGCTCCAGAGCCTAAGCATTTGTCACAGCAACAATCTGCTGAAACCAAATTACACTGACAGAAGCTGCGAGGGAGGGAGAGAAAAAACACAGAGGAGAAAGGGAGGATATATTTATGAAATGAAAGCTTTCTGGACAGTTAAGCGTTTCCCACGGGCGGAGGGGGGCAGAGAGGTAAGGAGAGCGAGATAGAGAGAGATAAATAGAAGTAGAGAGAAAGAGAGAGTGGTAAAGAGAGTGTGAATGTGGAGAGGGAGGATTTTAAGGGCTTGACATTGAAGTCGTCTGTTCTTTTGAAAAATCGGTTGGTCTAAATTTTTAAACCTGTATTTTTCCATATATAGACACACCCTATGTGTTTTAATAAAATCAGGTATATGCATTGAGATTATCTGATGCTTTAAGCTTACGCCTCGATCACACCGACAGCGTCATTGCATTTTGGTACACCATAAGTACATTCATTTCCAATGGAACGCTGCGTTTGCCTTGCAGCATTGTGTTGCAGAGGCAGTTGTAGGGCGTTCTGTGAGGTGCATACGTTGGATTTATCGAACGCATGTGTCAAACTGTATGCGTAGATGGCTTAACAGAAATGGTAGCAGAAGGTGAATGTTGAACTTTTGTTGCACATATATCTAGATGATGCTGCGTACCATTTTGCCAGTGACGCTGTTGGTGTGATCAAGGCGTTACGGTTTGATGAAATAAGACAAATGCTTCAAGAGGGCGCCCGATATCTAGATAACTAGAAGGAAAAAATACTTAACCTGACCCAACTATTCTCCTCCCGATATTGCTGGCTTTCGTAGATTCTGCCATTATTCTCCTGAAGTTGCCGGTAATAGGCTACACGAGGAGTCGGCAACCTTTCTCAAGTGGAATGCAAATGTATCGATCTGCGTGCCAGTTATGGTTTTCAAATATAATTTTCCGTGGTACAGTTTTGTTTAATTTATGTTAACGTCTTCGTACATGTGGTATCAGAATTCTATCCAAATCTAAATGAAAATGATACAAACCTAAAAAGTAACTTCATACTGCCATTGCCAACTATTTAAAAATAGCCTACAGTGAGGGAAAAAAGTATTTGATCCCCTGCTGATTTTGTACGTTTGCCCACTGACAAAGACATGATCAGTCTATCATTTTAATGTTAGGTTTATTTGAACAGTGAGAGACAGAATAACAACAACAAAAATCCAGAAAAACGCATGTAAAAAATGTTATAAATTGATTTGCATTTTAATGAGGGAAATAAGTATTTGACCCCTCTGCAAAACATGACTTAGTACTTGGTGGCAAAACCCTTGTTGGCAATCACAGAGGTCAGACGTTTCTTGTAGTTGGCCACCAGGTTTGCAAACATCTCAGGAGGGATTTGTCCCACTCCTCTTTGCAGATCTTCTCCAAGTCATTAAGTTTTCGAGGCTAACGTTTGGCAACTCAAACCTTCAGCTCCCTCCACAGATTTTCTATGGGATTAAGGTCTGGAGACTGGCTAGGCCACTCCAGGACCTTAATGTGCTTCTTCTTGAGCAACTCCTTTGTTGCCTTGGCCGTGTGTTTTGGGTCATTGTCATGCCGGAATACCCATCCACGACCCATTTTCAATGCCCTGGCTGAGGGAAGGAGGTTCTCACCCAAGATTTGATGGTACATGGCCCCGTCCATTGTCCCTTTGATGCGGTGAAGTTGTCTTGTCCCCTTAGCAGAAAAACACCCCCAAAGCATAATGTTTCCACCTCCATGTTTGACGGTGGGGATGGTGTTCTTGGGGTCATAGGCAGCATTCCTCCTCCTCCAAACACGGCGAGTTGAGTTGATGCCAAAGAGCTTGATTTTGGTCTCATCTGACCACAACACTTTCACCCAGTTCTCCTCTGAATCATTCAGATGTTCATTGGCAAACTTCAGACAGGCCTGTATATGTGCTTTCTTGAGCAGGGGGACCTTGCGGGCACTGCAGGATTTCAGTCCTTCACGGCGTAGTGTGTTACCAATTGTTTTCTTGGTGACTATGGTCCCAGCTGCCTTGAGATCATTGACAAGATCCTCCCGTGTAGTTCTGGGATGATTCCTCACCGTTCTCATGATCATGGTCTTGTAGCCCATTCCAGCCTTGTGTAGGTCTACAATCTTGTCCCTGACATCCTTGGAGAGCTCTTTGGTCTTGGCCATGGTGGAGAGTTTGGAATCTGATTGATTGATTGCTTCTGTGGACAGGTGTCTTTTATACAGGTAACAAACTGAGATTAGGAGCACTCCCTTTAAGAGTGTGCTCCTAATCTCAGCTCGTTACCTGTATAAAAGACACCTGGGAGCCAGAAATCTTTCTGATTAAGAGGGGGTCAAATACTTATTTCCCTCATTAAAATGCAAATCAATTTATAACATTTTTGCCATGCATTTTTCTGGATTTTTTTGTTTGTTATTCTGTCTCTCACCGTTCAAATAAACCTACCATTAAAATTATAGACTGATCATTTCTTTGTCAGTGGGCAAACTTACAAAATCAGCAGGGGATCAAATACTTTTTTCCCTCACTGTACATAAAGACGGGAAAAAAAACATCACAGCCTGCAGGTAGAAAATATCCTGATAAAAATAAATATCTTATAAATCACACTGGCTACACATGATCTGTCTGCAATGAACTTGAAACATTGTATCAACTATTAACTTGGGTCTGGCCCTAAGAATGGCTAGCGTACTTGCAACATCTATAAAATAAAATATTGTGGCCCCTCAGAGTTTCCAGCACCAGTGAGCTCGGCCCAGACACAGCTATAAGTTATTTGCGCAAGGGAAAATAAGCAGTGCTTGACTTGGGCAGGAGCTCCCCTTAGCTGAGTACCGGCACCTCAAATGTTCTACTGCTTGAGCTCCTGTTCCTCTTATAGAATATTAGCTCAAAAGTATTGTGGAGCTCCTGCACCTAAATATAAACAGTACCAGCACCCAAAGTGAGTACCGGAACCTATTTCAGTCCAAGTCAAACACTGATAAGAAGTAATCAGGTAGGCCTATTTTATGACACTTCCACTGGATCAGAGCATGACATTTTTCCCTTTCACGCTGAGTGGTTATCGAAAGGGAGAGAGCTGGAAAGATTTTTCAAATATATTGAGGAACTATTGTAATTCTCAATGGATGTAAAAACAGACTTTGTTTGCTTGCTGTTTGATGTGAAGAAAACATTACTTTGAGAAGCTCCACAGGTCATTAGTGGTGGTGCGTTAAGCCAATCAGAAATACTATCAGATCCCCAAATGGGCACATTTACAGTGTATGCCTACATTTGCGCGCAGGCCAGGTAGCCTATAGGCCTACTTCTATGTGTGCGCGTCCTTACTCAACATTGACAGGAGTGCTACAAACAAAAGACAATGACTAAATTGACAAAACTCGTAAATGGAATGAAATAAACCCAAACTTGTTTCTCACAAGTGCACTCTGCAAACAATGTGTCGACTCCGACAATGAGACCGGGAAGACTGGGATAATAATATTGAATGTATTAACAGAAATGACCGTAACCAAAGTAACAAACATTGTAGATTAGAAATGATAGGAATGAAAGGTAAATGTACTACTGGTGATATATGTAATGGGGAATTGATATACACTAACAATCAAATGCAAACAATTCACACAATGAAGTTATGAAACAATTTTAATGTGCACAAATTGGCGGGAGAGAGCGCATTCTGGAGAGAGAAGTGCATTGTGCATCTGGGCGCATGGTCAATCCGACTTCTGCATTGGCCATGCAATATTTACCGTGATATGGCCTCAGCAGAAGTCAGGGCATTCATACTTCTTGCGCTTCGCGGAGCAGTGCAGAGCTGTTGTCAAGGAAGTGAGTTTGTGTTTATACAGGATGTACCGCCCCCACCTACCGTCAACCAATCATGTCAATTACCTATACAGAGCCCTCCACATTGTTACAAAATTTGGGAGGCGCATGACGATGTGGTACAGAGCTCAATTTGGCCTCTGCATGCCTCTGGAGGCTCCGCAATTGCGTCACACCCTCCATATGGAGCCTCCGAACACATTTTCAGATCAAGCATAAATTGGCTTTTAGTCTAGGCCTCCGCAATGGATTAGTTCACTGAGATGGGCGCAAATATATATATATATATATATACAGTGGGGGAAAAAAGTATTTAGTCAGCCACCAATTGTGCAAGTTCTCCCACTTAAAAAGATGAGAGAGGCCTGTAATTTTCATCATAGGTACACGTCAACTATGACAGACAAATTGAGGAAAAAAATCCAGAAAATCACATTGTAGGATTTTTAATGAATTTATTTGCAAATTATGGTGGAAAATAAGTATTTAGTCACCTACAAACAAGCAAGATTTCTGGCTCTCACAGACCTGTAACTTCTTCTTTAAGAGGCTCCTCTGTCCTCCACTCGTTACCTGTATTAATGGCACCTGTTTGAACTTGTTATCAGTATAAAAGACACCTGTCCACAACCTCAAACAGTCACACTCCAAACTCCACTATGGCCAAGACCAAAGAGCTGTCAAAGGACACCAGAAACAAAATTGTAGACCTGCACCAGGCTGGGAAGACTGAATCTGCAATAGGTAAACAGCTTGGTTTGAAGAAATCAACTGTGGGAGCAATTATTAGGAAATGGAAGACATACAAGACCACTGATAATCTCCCTCGATCTGGGGCTCCACACAAGATCTCACCCCGTGGGGTCAAAATGATCACAAGAACGGTGAGCAAAAATCCCAGAACCACACGGGGGGACCTAGTGAATGACCTGCAGAGAGCTGGGACCAAAGTAACAAAGCCTACCATCAGTAACACACTACGCCGCCAGGGACTCAAATCCTGCAGTGCCAGACGTGTCCCCCTGCTTAAGCCAGTACATGTCCAGGCCTGTCTGAAGTTTGCTAGAGTGCATTTGGATGATCCAGAAGAGGATTGGGAGAATGTCATATGGTCAGATGAAACCAAAATATAACTTGTTGGTAAAAACTCAACTCGTCGTGTTTGGAGGACAAAGAATGCTGAGTTGCATCCAAAGAACACCATACCTACTGTGAAGCATGGGGGTGGAAACATCATGCTTTGGGGCTGTTTTTCTGCAAAGGGACCAGGACGACTGATCCGTGTAAAGGAAAGAATGAATGGGGCCATGTATCGTGAGATTTTGAGTGAAAACCTCCTTCCATCAGCAAGGGCATTGAAGATGAAACGTGGCTGGGTCTTTCAGCATGACAATGGTCCCAAACACACTGCCCGGGCAACGAAGGAGTGGCTTCGTAAGAAGCATTTCAAGGTCCTGGAGTGGCCTAGCCAGTCTCCAGATCTCAACCCCATAGAAAATCTTTGGAGGGAGTTGAAAGTCTGTGTTGCCCAGCGACAGCCCCAAAACATCACTGCTCTAGAGGAGATCTGCATGGAGGAATGGGCCAAAATACCAGCAACAGTGTGTGAAAACCTTGTGAAAACTTACAGAAAACGTTTGACCTGTGTCATTGCCAACAAAGGGTATATAACAAAGTATTGAGAAACTTTTGTTATTGACCAAATACTTATTTTCCACCATAATTTGCAAATAAATTCATAAAAAATCCTACAATGTGATTTTCTGGAGAAAAAAATTCTCATTTTGTCTGTCATAGTTGACGTGTACCTATGATGAAAATTACAGGCCTCTCTCATCTTTTTAAGTGGGAGAACTTGCACAATTGGTGGCTGACTAAATACTTTTTTTCCCCACTGTATATATTGGGTGATCACAGCAGAGGTTTGTAATGACAACAGCTCCTCTAAGCCATCAAAGATACCCTACGGAGAAACAGATCCAACGACAAACAAGATTCCGTATTAATCCACACACACATATAAACCCATGGATGAGGAAGATGTTACAATAGGCAGTCTGAATCCTATTGTCATTCCAACTCAATATCCTCACTGAATATTCTGCTACAGTACATTCAATCCAATGCCAATGGCACCAGGGAAGACCACACACGCACATGCACACACACACAGACGTTCTTGTGCAATTTGGTTCTAGGATGTTTCATGTCAACATCAGAATATGGAAAGACGTAATTTCAGGTTTGTGTTAATTTCATATATGTAATTACTGTTTATTTCATGGAAACACCCTTCACTCACATACTGCTTTAAAACTGGCTTTAGAGGAGTATATAATTAGCTTAATATCAGGGTGTAAACTACAACCTAATCTTGAAATTAATCAATACTAATAACTTAACTGCCTGACATATATTTCAAAAGGAAATTGTATGGTTCATCAACACATGTTTTTGAGGTAACTATGTAAAATGTCTAAAGCTGGACTTGAGTAGAGTCCATCATCTTATCATGATGGTACTGAGTAGGCCTTTTAACATTTTGTGCACTGTACTGTGGTTGGTGTCCCGCTGGTACAGAAAATGACTGTACTCATGTAATGAAATGAGGGGTTTAAAATGTGTGGATCTACCTTGAAAAACAACAGGTTGATTTTTACATTTTGAATGGCGCTGGAGAAGATAGCTGCCGTTTTACAGCCCTCTAACCAATTGTACTATTATGTGTGTTTTTCCGCGTTATTTGTAATTTATTCTGTACATAATGTTTCTGCCATCGTCTCGTATAACCAAAAAGAGCTTCTGGATATCAGGACAGCGATTACTCACCTCGCACTGGACAAAGATTTTTTCTTCAACAAGTCGGACGCAAAGGATATCCTACAGACACCCGACAAGGCCCAAATCCCCGTCATTCGCATGAGAAAGTGACTGAGATATCGTGGACGTAGGTTGGGGTGTCTTGTAAGGATCCGACGGCGAGCGAGTAAACTGCCTCTTCCATCAATCCTATTAGCCAATGTTCAATCATTTGAAAATAAATTAGATGACCTAAGATTACGGTTATCCGACTGTTTTGCCAGCACAGACTGGAACATGTTCCGGGATTCTTCAGATAGCATTGAGGAGTACACCACATCAGTTACTGGCTTCATCAATAAGAGCATCGATGATGTCGTCCCCACAGTGACCGTACGTACATACCCCAACCAGAAGCCATGGATTACAGGCAACATCCGCACTGAGCTAAAGGGTAGAGCTTCCGCTTTCAAGGAGCGAGACTCTAACCCGGACGCTTATAAGAAATCCCACTATGTCCTCCGACGAACCATCAAACAGGCAGAGTCAGTACAGGACTAAGATTGAATTATATTACCACCGGCTCTAACGCTCATCGGATGTGGCAGGGCTTGAAAACTATTACAGACTACAAAGGGAAGCACAGCCGCGAGCTGCCCAGTGACACAAGACTTCCAGACGAGCTACACCACTTCTATGCTCGCTTCGAGGCAAGCAACACTGAAGCATGCATGAGAGCACCAGCTGTTCCGGATGACTATGTGATCACGCTCTCCGTAGCCAATGTGAGTAAGACTTTTAAGCAGGTCAACATTCACAAGGCCGCAGGGCCAGACGGATTACCAGGATTACCAGGACGTGTACTCCGAGCATGTGCTGACCAACTGGCAAGTGTCTTCACTGACATTTTCACATGTCCCTGACTGAGTCTGTAATACCAACATGTTTCAAGCAGACCACCATAGTCCCCGTGCCCAAGGACACTAAGATAACCTGCCTAAATTACTACCGACCCGTAGCACTGACGTCTGTAGCCATGAAGTGCTTTGAAAGGCTGGTCATGGCTCACATCAACACCATTATGCCAAAAACCCTAGACCCACTCCAATTTGCATACCGCCCCAACAGATCCACAGATGATGCAATCTCTATTGCACTCCACACTGCCCTTTCCCACCTGGACAAGAGGAACACCTACGTGAGAATGCTATTCATTGACTACAGCTCAGCATTCAACACCATAGTGCCCTCAAAGATCATCACTAAGCTAAGGATCCTGGGACTAAACACCTCCCTCTGCAACTGGATCCTGGACTTCCTGACGGGCCGCCCCCAGGTGGTAAGGGTAAGTAACAACACATCTGCCACACTGATCCTCAACACGGGGGCCCCTCAGGGGTGCGTGCTCAGTCCCCTCCTGTACTCTCTGTTCACCCATGACTGCATGGCCACACACAACTCCAACATCATCATCAAGTTTGCTGATGACAAGACGGTGGTAGGCTTGATCACCGACGTCGATGAGACAGCCTACAGGGAGGAGGTCAGAGGCTTGGCAGTGTGGTGCCAGGACAACAACATCTCCCTCAATGTCAGTAAGACCAAGGAGCTGATCATGGACCCTTAGGAGAAAGAGGGGAGAGCATGCCCCCATCCACAGGGCTGTAGTGGAGCTGGGTCGAGAGCTTCAAGTTCCTTGGCGTCCACATCACTAAGGACTTAACATGGTCCACACACACCTACACAGTTGTGAAGAGGGCACGACAACACCTATTCCCCCTCAGGAGGCTGAAAAGATTTGGCACGGGCCCTCAGATCCTCAAAAAATTATACAGCTGCACAATCGAGAGCATCTTGACTGGCTGGTATGGCAAATGCACAGAGGGTGGTGCGGACGGCCCAGTACATCACTGAGGCCGAGCTCCCTGCCATCCAGGACCTCTATATAAGGCGGTGTCAGAGGCCAAAAGAATTGCCAAAGACTTCAGCCACCCAAACCATAGACTGTTCTCTCTGCTACCCTCCGGCAAACGGTACCGGAGCATCGGCTCTCTGACCAACAGGCTCCGCGACAGCTTCTACCCCCAAGCCATAAGACTGCTAAATAGCCATAAGATTGCTAAATAATTCATTAAATGGATACACAGACTATTTGCATTGAC
The DNA here is from genome assembly GCF_964263955.1 of Coregonus lavaretus. NCBI lineage: Eukaryota > Metazoa > Chordata > Actinopteri > Salmoniformes > Salmonidae > Coregonus > Coregonus lavaretus. Next base: position 16,821,315 of record NC_140011.1, read on the forward strand.
CCTATCTTGCATTGACTCTATGCACATTCACAAGACTGTTATATACTGTATACACCATGGGCCTCATTTATCAGTCATGCATAGGCACAAATCTGTGCGTAAACCATGTGTGGGATAATTTCCACACAAAGTGAGAGATTTATCAATATTAACTTTTGCTTGAGAGTGTGCGTAAATTTAAGGACAGCCATGACCATACGTATGCACAGTGCCAAGTGATGGAATAAGGGAACTGCTTGTCAAGCGTAGAATGGGGAAAATACAGTATATGTTGAAAGTGTGTGAAATTGTGAGAGTAAGAATAAAATCATTTTTCGATTTCATTGTATTTCCATTGTGAATTCATGCAACATACAATGAGTGTACAAAACATTAGGAACAGCTGCTCTTTCCATGACATACAGTGGCTTGCGAAAGTATTCACCCCCCTTGGCATTTTTCCTATTTTGTTGCCTTACAACCTGGAATTAAAATGGATTTTGGGGGGGGGTTGTATCATTTGAGTTACACAACATGCCTACCACTTTGAAGATGCAACATATTTTTTATTGTGAAACCAACAAGAAATAAGACAAAAAAACAGAACACTTGAGCGTGCATTACTATTCACCCCCCCAAAGTCAATACTTTGTAGAGCCACCTTTTGCAGCAATTACAGCTGCAAGTCTCTTGGGGTATGTCTATACAGTGAGGGAAAAAAGTATTTGATCCCCTGCTGATTTTGTACATTTGCCCACTGACAAAGACATGATCAGTCTATAATTTTAATGGTAGGTTTATTTGAACATTGAGAGACAGAATAACAACAAAAAAATCCAGAAAAATGCATGTCAAAAATGTTATAGGCCACTCCAGGACCTTAATGTGCTTCTTCTTGAGCCACTCCTTTGTTGCCTTGGCCGTGTGTTTTGGGTCATTGTCATGCTGGAATACCCATCCACGACCCATTTTCAATGCCCTGGCTGAGGGAAGGAGGTTCTCACCCAAGATTTGACAGTACATGGCCCCGTCCATCGTCCCTTTGATGCGGTGAAGTTGTCCTGTCCCCTTAGCAGAAAAACACCCCCAAAGCATAATGTTACCACCTCCATGTTTGACGGTGGGGATGGTGTTCTTGGGGTCATAGGCAGCATTCCTCCTCCTCCAAACACGGTGAGTTGAGTTGATGCCAAATAACTTGATTTTGGTCTCATTTGACCACAACACTTTCACCCAGTTCTCCTCTGAATCATTCAGATGTTCATTGGCAAACTTCGGACGGGCCAGTATATGTGCTTTCTTGAGCAGGGGGACCTTGCGGGCGCTGCAGGATTTCAGTCCTTTACGGCGTAGTGTCTTACCAATTGTTTTCTTGGTGACTATGGTCCAAGCTGCCTTGAGATCATTGACAAGATCCTCCCGTGTAGTTCTGGGCTGATTCCTCAGCGTTCTCATGATCATTGCAACTCCACGAGGTGAGAACTTGCATGGAGCCCCAGGCCGAGGGAGATTGACAATTATTTTGTGTTTCTTCCATTTGCGAATAATCGCACCAACTGTTGTCACCTTCTCACCAAGCTGCTTGGCGATGGTCTTGTAGCCCATTCCAGCCTTGTGTAGGTCTACAATCTTGTCCCTGACATCCTTGGAGAGCTCTTTGGTCTTGGCCATGGTGGAGAGTTTGGAATCTGATTGATTGCTTCTGTGGACAGGTGTCTTTTTTACAGGTAACAAGCTGAGATTAGGAGCACTCCCTTTAAGAGTGTGCTCCTAATATCAGCTCGTTACCTGTATAAAACACACCTGGGAGCCAGAAATCTTTCTGATTGAGAGGGGGTCAAATACTTATTTCCCTCATTAAAATGCAAATCAATGTATAATATTTTTGACATGTGTTTTTCTGGATTTTGTTGTTGTTATTCTGTCTCTCACTGTTCAAATAAACCTACCATTAAAATTATAGACTGATCATGTCTTTGTCAGTGGGCAAACGTAAAAAATCAGCAGGGGATCAAATAATTTTTTCCCTCACTGTAGAAGTTTGGCACATCTAGCCACTGGGATTTTTGCCCATTCTTCAACGCAAAACTGCTCCAGCTCCTTCAAGTTGGATGGGTTCCGCTGGTGTACAGCAATCTTTAAGTCATAGCACATATTATCAGTTGGATTGAGGTCTGGGCTTTGACTAGGCCATTCCAAGACATTTAAATGTTTCCTCTTAAACCACTCGAGTGTGTCACGATCGTCTGAAGAAGCGGACCAATACGCAGCGCGTGGAGTGAACATGATGACTTTATTTAATAAAGCAACCACGAAAAAAACAACAAATGACGATAGTGAAGTCCTCTGTAACACTGACAGAAACATGGAACAAAAACCCACCATGCCCACAGGAAAACATTCAGATAAATATGGCTCCCAATCAGAGATAACGAGCCGACAGCTGACACTCGTTACCTCCGATTGGGAGTCACACGACACCACAATTAACACACCCAAAACACAACCAACCGAATACACCCTTACAACCAACCCCACAACAAATACCCAACAAAACAAATACACCCTGGCTCAAATCCAAAAGTCCCGGAGCCAGAGTGTTACAGTACCCCCCCCTAAAGGTGCGCACTCCGGGCGCACCAGCATACAGTCTCGGGGAGGGTCTGGGTGGGCGTCTGTCCACGGTGGCGGTTCTGGCCCTGGTCGTGGTCCCCACCCCACCTTAGTCACCACCCGCTTCCCTAGCCTCCTCCACATGACCACCCTCCAACTTACTCCACCTGGATTTAGGGGCAGCACCGGGCTAAGGGACAGCACCTGGCTAAGGGGCAGCACCGGACTAAGGGGCAGTACCGGACTAAGGGGCAGCACCAGGATAAGGGGCAGCACCGGGCTAAGGGACAGCATCGGACTCAATGGCGGATCCTGGCTGGCTGGCTCTGGCGGATCCTGGCTGGACGGCTCTGGCGGATCCTGGCTGAACGGCTCATGGCTGGCTGAAGGATCTGGCTGCTCATGGCTGGCTGACGGATCTGGCTGCTCATGGCTGGCCGACGGATCTGGCTGCTCATGGCTGGCCGACGGATCTGGCTGCTCATGGCTGGCCGACGGATCTGGCTGCTCATGGCTGGCCGACGGATCTGGCTGCTCATGGCTGGCCGACGGATCTGGCTGCTCATGGCTGGCTGACGAATCTGGCTGCTCATGGCAGGCTGACGGATCTGGCTGATCCTGTCTGGCCGAAGGCTCTGGCTGATCCTGTCTGGCGGAAGGCTCTGACTGATCCTGTCTGGCGGAAGGCTCTGGCTGATCCTGTCTGGCGGAAGGCTCTGGCTGATCCTGTCTGGCGGAAGGCTCTGGCTGATCCTGTCTGGCGGAAGGCTTTAGCGGCTCCGGTCTGGCGGACGGCTCTGAAGGCTCATGGCAGACGGGCGGCTTATGCAGCGCTTGGCAGACGGACAGTTCAGACGGCGTTGGGCAGACAGGCAGTTCAGGCGCCGTTGGGCAGACGGGCAGTTCAAGCGCCGTTGGGCAGACGGGCAGTTCAGGCGCCGTTGGGCAGACGGGCAGTTCAGGCGCCGTTGGGCAGACGGGCAGTTCAGGCGCCGTTGGGCAGACGGCAGACTCTGGCCGGGCGACGCGCACCGTAGACTTGGTGCGGGTGGCAGGAACAGGCCGGACCGGGCTGGCGACGCGCACCGTAGACTTGGTGCGGGTGGCAGGAACAGGCCGGACCGGGCTGGCGACGCACACCGTAGACTTGGTGCGGGTGGCAGGAACAGGCCGGACCGGGCTGGCGACGCGCACCGTAGACTTGGTGCGGGTGGCAGGAACAGGCCGGACCGGGCTGGCGACGCGCACCGTAGACTTGGTGCGGGTGGCAGGAACAGGCCGGACCGGGCTGGCGACGCACACCGTAAACTTGGTGCGGGTGGCAGGAACAGGCCGGACCGGGCTGTGGAGACGGATAGGAGGCCTGGAGCGAACAGCGGACACCACCCGTCCTGGCTGAATGCCTACCCTCACACACTCTGTGTGAGGCATCCGCACAGGACATACAGGGCGGTGTACCCCTGGCCTGGTGGCCTCCTGGATACTCCCCCTTTTCTCCTCCGTCAGCCCCGTCGTCCATGCCGTGTGCCCCCCCCTAAAAATTTTCTGGGGTTGACTCACGACCCTCCGACGATGGCCCTGCTGCCGCCGTTGCTCCTCTCTCGCCAGGGCCTTGATCCTTCCCCAAGGTCCCTTGCCTCCGAGCATGTCCTCCCAGGACCACGATGTGCCCACCTGGGCCATCGCCAGCCTCTCTATCTCCTTGCCCGGTGCCTCCTCCCATGTCCAGTCTCCTTGCTCCTGGACACGCTGCTTGGTCTTTCTTTGGTGGGTTTTTCTGTCACGATCGTCTGAAGAAGCGGACCAATACGCAGCGCGTGGAGTGAACATGATGACTTTATTTAATAAAGCAACCACGAAAAAAACAACAAATGACGATAGTGAAGTCCTCTGTAACACTGACAGAAACATGGAACAAAAACCCACCATGCCCACAGGAAAACATTCAGATAAATATGGCTCCCAATCAGAGATAACGAGCCGACAGCTGACACTCGTTACCTCCGATTGGGAGTCACACGACACCACAATTAACACACCCAAAACACAACCAACCGAATACACCCTTACAACCAACCCCACAACAAATACCCAACAAAACAAATACACCCTGGCTCAAATCCAAAAGTCCCGGAGCCAGAGTGTTACAGAGTGTTGCTTTAGCAGTATGCTTAGGGTCATTGTCCTGCTGGAAGGTGAACCTCCGTCCCAGTCTCAAATCTCTGGAAGACTGAAATAGGTTTCCATCAAGAATTTCCCTGTATTTAGCGCCATCCATCATTCCTTCAATTCTGACCAGTTTCCCAGTCCCTGCCAATGAAAAACATCCCCACAGTATGATGCTGCCACCACCATGCTTCACTGTGGGGATGGTGTTCTTCGGGGTGATGAGAGGTGTTGGGTTTGCGCCAGACATAGCGTTTTCCTTTACCAGAGTACCTTCTTCCATATGTTTGGGGAGTCTCCCACATGCCTTTTGGCGAACACCAAACGTGTTTGCTTATTCTTTTCTTTAACCAATGGCTTTTTTTCTGGCCACTCTTCCGTAAAGCCCAGCTCTGTGGAGTGTACAGCTTAAAGCGGTCCTATGGACAGATACTCCAATCTCCGCTGTGGAGCTTTGCAGCTCCTTCAGGGTTATCTTTGGTAACTTTGTTGCCTCTCTGGATTTAATGGTGCTCCGTGGGATGTTCAAAGATTCTGATATTTTTTTATAACCCAACCCTGATCTGTAATTCTCCACATCTTTGTCCCTGACCTGTTTGGAGAGCTCCTTGGTCTTCATGGTGCCGCTTGCTTGCTGGTGCACCTTGCTTAGTGTTGCAGACTCTGGGGCCTTTCAGAACAGGTGTATATATACTGAGATCATGTGACAGATCATGTGACACTTAGATTGCACACATGTGGACTTTATTTAACTAATTATGTAACTTCTGAAGGTAATTGGTAGCAAAGGGGCTTCATAGCAAAGGGGGTGAATACATATGCACGCACCATTTTTCCGTTATTTATTTTTTTGAATTTTTTGAAACAAGTTATTTCTTTCATTTCACTTCACCAATTTGGAATATTTTGTGTATGTCCATTACATGAAATTCAAATAAAAATCCATTTAAATTGCAGGTTGTAATGCAACAAAATAGGAAAAACGCCAAGGGGGATAAATACTTTTGCAAGGCACTGTATACTAACCAGGTGAATCCAGGTGAAAGCTATGATCCCTTATTTATGTTAAATCCACTTCAATCTGTGTAGATGAAGGAGAGGAGACAGGCTAAAGAAGGATTTTCAAACCTTGAGACATGGATTGTGTATGTGTGCCATTCAGAGGGTGAATGGGCAAGACAAAATATTTAAGTTCCTTTGAACGGGGTATGGCAGTAGGTGCCAGGCGCACCGGTTTGATTGTGTCAAGAACTGCAATTCTGCTGGGTTTTTCACTCTCAACAGTTTCCTGTGTGTATCAAGAATGGTACACCACACAAAGGACATCCAGCCAACTTGACACAACTGTGGGAAGCATTGGAGTCAACATGGGCCAGCATCCCTGTGGAGCGCTTTCGTCCATGCCCCAACAAATGCCATTCCGGTGCACATCCAAGTGCTATCCACCCTCGGGTTTTTGGCAACGGGCATTTTTCAAAAGGGAGCTTGCCGATCAGCATCTCACAGCCCTCGATGAGCCAATGTTTTGGATACAATCATCAGCAAAACGAACAGTAACACATACAATTTACATCACCATCGTACAACAGGTTGAAGTCAAGAGGGGTTTCTTTGCCATAATGCCATCAATGGGTTCCCAAATACGAATGGAGCAAGAGACGGCACCCACAGCCATTAAATAACCATCTCAAAATGATTTCAACTATGTGAACAGAAAAGGTTTCCACTCTTAATGTGCAGGTTATGTGATGCTCAAAAGACGCTGCTGAATGTGGTGGCAAGGTGGCCAGGTGAAATGCATAACTCATTCATTCTGCAGAACAGCAATGTTGGCCTATACGCCTATAGGAGGGAGCTGTTGAGGATGGCTGGCTTATTGGTGAGTGTTGCCTACTCATTTGAAGTATATTTACATTTGCTAAAGCAACTTGAATTGTCCTAGTGGTCCTCTCTTTGTAGCTATGTTTTTATTTTTACTGGTCAAGCCACAACTGAGCATGCCAAATAAAACATTTTGGTTGTACTCAAATAAAACCTTTTGGTTGTACTCAATCTGTGACATTCTATTTCAGTCTCGTAAAAGTGTATTTTCCATAGCTTTTTTTGGTTGTGCCATTGTATTTCATGGTACAGCGTTGTATATTCCCTACAGGCTTTAAAGGGATGATTTTTACCTTATATGGTTAATTAGGTGCATTTCAGAATGCAAATAGCCAAGGTCGTGCACGAGCAATGAGGCTGAGAACAATTGGTATTTATCAATGGTTATCTGTGTGCGTATGACACTCGTAGGATTGTTTGATAAATCACACTTTTTCTATGGGTACTAACATTCAAAATGCCATTCATAAGTAGTATTTTAGAATAGTTTCTAAAAAAAGAATTGTACACCTCCACAAGTCTGGTTCATCCTTGGGAGCAATTTCAGAATGCCTGAAGGTACCACGTTCATCTGTACAAACAATAGTACGCAAGTATAAACACCATGGGACCACGCAGCCGTCATACCACTCAGGAAGGAGACGCGTTCTGTCTCCTAGAGATGAACGTACTTTGGTGCGAAAAGTGCAAATCAATCCCAGAACAACAGCAAAGGACCTTGTGAAGATGCTGGAGGAAACAGGTACAAAAGTATCTATATCCACAGTAAAACAAGTCCTATATCCACATAACCTGAAAGGCCGCTCAGCAAGGAAGAAGCCACTGCTCCCAAACCGCCATAAAAAATCCAGACTACGGTTTGCAACTGCACATGGGGACAAAGATTGTACTTTTTGGAGAAATGTCCTCTGGTCCGATGAAACAAAAATAGAACTGTTTGGCCATAATGACCATCGTTATGTTTGGAGGAAAAGGGTGGCAGCTTGTAAGCCGAAGAACACCATCCCAACCGTGAAGCACAGAGGGTGGCAGCATCATGCTGTGGGGGTGCTTTGCTGCAGGAGGGACTGGTGCACTTCAAAAAATAGATGGCATCATGAGGAAGGAAAATGATGTGGATATATTGAAGCAACATCTCAAAACATCAGTCAGGAAGTTAAAGCTTGGTCGCAAATGGGTCTTCCAAATGGACAATGACCCCAATCATACATCCAAAGTTGTGGCAAAATCGCTTAAGGACAACAAAGTCAAGGTGGCCATCACGAAGCCCAGACCTCAATCCTATAGAACATTTGTGGGCAGAACTGAAAAAACGTGTGCAAGCAAGGAGGCCTACAAATCTGATTCAGTTACACCAGCTCTGTCAGGAGGAATGGTGCAAAATTCACCCAACTTATTGTGGGAAGCTTGTGGAAGGTTACCTGAAACGTGTGACCCAAGTTAAACAATGTAAAGGCAATGCTACCAAATACTAATTGAGTGTATGTAAACTTCTGAACCACTGGGAATGTGATGAAATAAATAAAAGCTGAAATAAATCATTCTCTCTACTATTATTCTGACATTTCACATTCTTAAAATAAAGTGGTGATCCTAACTGACCTAAGACAGGGAATTGTGAAAAACTGAGTTTAAATGTATTTGGCTAAGGTGTATGTAAACTTCCGACTTCAACTGTAGCTCTCATGCTAGAAAATGTTGGAGACCCCAGATATACACACTGTATACACACTCACTCACACAAACTACACTGACACTCACACAAAACCCACACACATTCACATACACACACATGCATACTGACACACACTTTCACCCTCATCATATCTCGTTGCTACTCTGTTCTTTATTCTTACTCTTATCATTATATACACCCATAGTATTCGGTGCATGTGGCAAATAACATTTGATTTGATTTGACATTCTCCAAAAAAAGAAAGACAATAGGACCCTCACACATTCAAAAAAAAGAGAATAAAAACAACCTGGATAATCCCATGCATCCTCTCCATATTGAGCTCATTAATTCCTCTCATGTTGAATGTCAGTTATATCAAAGCGGTGGCTGGAGAGACGGGTTGACATATTTGGGATAAATAAAACATGGGGTCTCCCACAGATGACTCCTCTCTGTAGCCCTTTATTCATCTCTCTCTCTCTCTCTCTCTCTCTCTCTCTCTCTCTCTCTCTCTCTCTCTCTCTCTCTCTCTCTCTCTCTCTCTCTCTCTCTCTCTCTCTCTCTCTCTCTCTCTCTCTCTCTCTCTCTCTCTCTCTCTCTCTCTCTCTCTCTCTCTCTCTCTCTCTCTCTCTCTCTCTCTCTTTTTCTTTCCACATCAGATGGTGAGAGTCACAACTGAAACATCAAACGGCACTATCAAACCTGCCACTGGTGCTGTGTGTCTGTGTCTCTCTTTTCTCTCCTCAACCCTAATACTCAGATCACTCCATTTACTATACACCTGCAGGCTATGTCTCAATTGTGTCTCTGATATAGTGGATCATGAAATAAGTACACATAGCAGAATAATATCACACGGTCGGAAACCAGCATTAGGATATTATCACCCAAGGCTGGGTGAGCACACATAGGCGCTGATCAGATTATCAATGGTCTGGAGATATCAATGTCCTCTAGTGAGATGTAGAACAACAAAAATCATTAGGTTTCTGAAGCATCTGGTGCCAAGAGAGTAAGAATGAGGAGAAAAACGACAGAGGAGGGAAGAGTGAAAACGACAATGAGGGTTATTTACAAGCTTAAAAGGATGGGGATGGATCCAAGTCCTTATTAATGAACTTCCATCTCCCAATACACACTATAATACCTCCCACTATCTCAACCAACTCAGCCTCAAAAAGCTAAACCCCTGAAGCTGAATAGAGCCCTAATCTAATATTTACATTATGCAGGTTCAGTTGATTTCCATACTTGATATGCAATAATAAAATCCTTATGGCTAATTGACTTGCAAATGCCTCATTGTAAGAGATGATAGGCAATAAGTTAAGTGGGTGTCAAGAGGTCAGGGTTGATTCAATAGGGAGGAGAGCATCGTGATGGGGTCCATAGCGAGACCTATAGCAGGACTTAATGTAAGTTGAATCAGCCTAACTACCGGAATAGTATTGTTTTCAATGTGTTGCCTATTTGATGTAATCTTTTCATAATAATAAAATGAAGTACCCACGTTATTCACCATAACACATCATTTAATTATCCAACGAGGTGTTGTAATTACAACACTTGGACATCACAAGTCCAACTCAATCCAATATGTCTGAACTGTCATTATCGACTATGTGTTACATCAAATAGCAGTGTTTTGGGATGTGAACCCATCCCTCTCCCGGAGAGACCATCACAGCATGGAAGATCTGAGCGAGCGTTTCGCCGCTGTAAACAATCAATGTATTTTAATTCAATCACACAAAAGCCAAAAGGTGTCTCTCTGAGAAACATTTGGACCATGACCAACAACCAGTCAGTATTATCTTGAATATTGTTGTATGATTCATTTTCGCTTCTGCCTTCTGCGGTGTGGGCCGACAGAATACACTGCATTATTGTCTTACTCCCTACACTCTTAGGGTCCCCACAGGAGAACCCTTTGAAGAACCCTTTTTGGTTACAGGTAGAACCCTTTTGGGTTCCATGTAGAACCCTCTGTAGAAAGTATTCTACCTGGAACCAAAAAGGGGTCTCCTATGGGGACAGCCGAAGAACTCTTTTGGAACCCTTTTTTCTAAGATAATTAGCCTAGGGTCAGATATGATGATATATTATTTGTAGCCTATAACTCACATGTATATGATAGGTGTTATAACATAGCCTATAATTGCGGACGTTGACGGAAGAAGGGGAAGCATTTAAAATACGGTTAAAATACCAAGAATAATATTGACAAAGTTTAGCATACTACAGTTAGTTTGTCCGATTGGATACCATAGCACACACCCTGACTAACCTACATTATAGCAAATACCTGCACTTGCACAACACACAGCTGTTCTGGCAAAAACAAATATTACACATTCTGAACTGTTCTTACCTCGTGCCACCGTACAAGGGAACTGCAACCCGAGAAACACGAGGATGACCAAACTCCGGTAGCATCCCCCCGAAAACTGTCCCATCACTGCGCCGGTCGTCGGACAGGGGATGCTGCGCGAGGGTCTCGAGCATTTGTCGTCGTCGACTGTCACCAGTAACAGGTTACCCCGCACTGACAACGTTTACACAGGGCCAGTCTGTCGCAGTCTCAGCCGAGGATGGCGAACAGCGACGGCATCTCTGCTTCACAATGCAGACAGATGGAGCGCGGTGTCTGTGTGTACTGCGGTCGGGCAGCCTGTGTGAGAGAGAGTGAAATAATTAAGGCGCACAAGCCAATAGCTCTCAGCTTTGGAGCAGAGAATGAGGGGGGGGGGGGGGGGGTTGAGAGAGAGAGACATGCACTAGCGCGGGTTGACTCATAACTCGCGCGGGGTGTGCTTTTAAGGTCATGAAATATTGTGTGCAGGTGGGTTGAATAAAGACAAAACAATGCATTATAAAATCCATAAATGTATCATTCTTGTGGAATTTCTATCTATTGAGGTTTTTCCTTCATTATTTTTAGGCTATCTGTCATTAGTGTGTAAGCTTAAGTTTAGGGCTTTAGGGCCTAACTGTACGACCACCACACCAATCACCAAATGCTTTTGGAATGTGCTGAAAAGGTAAAGTCGATCCACTGAGGCAAAAAGACAATGTCAGAGTTTAATTCAGTAAGAGAAAATCTGCGAAATGGAGAGTTGAATATAAAGAGGCCATTGGTGTTTGTGGAGGAAAGTATTCAGGCCCCTTGAATTTTTCCACATTTTGTTAGGTTACAGCCTTATTCTAAAATTGATTAAATCTCATCAAGCTACACACAATACCCCATGATAACAAAGCAAAAATGTGTTTTTAGAAATGTTTGCTAATAAAAAAAATGGACATATCACTAGTATTCAGACCCTTTACGCAGTAAGTGTAGCTCAGTTGGTAGAGCATGGCGCTTGTAACGGCAGGGTTGTGGGTTCGTTTCCCACGGGGGGCCAGTATGAAAATGTATGCACTCACTAACTATAAGTCGCTCTGGATAAGAGCGTCTGCTAGATCCTCTAAAGCTCTGTCAGGTTGGATGGTGAGCGTTGCTGCTTGGCTATTTTCAGGTCTCTCCAGAGATGTTCGATCGGGTTCAAGTCTGGCCACACAAGGAAATTCAGAGACTTGTCCCGAAGCCACTCCTGCGTTGTCTTGGCTGTGTGCTTAGGGTCGTTGTCCTGGTGGAAGGTGAACCTTCGCCCCCAGTCTCAGGTCCTGAGCGCTCTGGAGCAGGTTTTCATCAAGGATCTCTCTGTACTTTGCTCCGTTCATCTTTGCCTCGATCCTGACTAGTCTCCCAGTCCCTGCCACTGAAAAACATCCCCACAGCATGCTTCACCGTAGAGATGGTGCCAGGTTTCCTCCAGACGTGATGCTTGGTATTCAGGCCAAAGAGTTCAATCTTGGTTTCATCAGACCAGAGAATCTTGTTTCTCATGGTCTGAGAGTCTTTAGGTGCCTTTTGACAAACTCCAAGCGGGCTGTCATGTGCCTTTTACTGAGGAATGGATTCCGTCTGGCCATTCTATCACAAAGGCCTAATTGGTGGAGTGTTGCAGAGATGTTGTCTTTCTGGAAGGTTCTCCCATCTCCACAGAGGAACTCTAGAGCTCTGTCAGAGTGACCATCGGGTTCTGGGTAACCTCCCTGACCAAGGCCCTTGTCCCCCGATTGCTCAGTTTGGCAGGGCAGCCAGCTCTAGGAAGAGTCTTGGTGGTTCCAAACTGCTTCCATTTAAAGATGATGGAGGCCACTGTGTTATTGGGGACGTTCAATGCTGCAGAAATGTTTTGGTACCCTTCCCCAGATCTGTGCCTCGACACAATACTTTCTCGGAGCTCTACGGACAATTCCGTCAACCTCATGGCTTGGGTTTTGCTCTGACATGCACTGTCAACTGTGGGACCATATACAGTGAGGGAAAAAAAGTATTTGATCCCCTGCTGATTTTGTACGTTTTCCCACTGACAAAGACATGATCAGTCTATAATTTTAATGGTAGGTTTATTTGAACAGTGAGAGACAGAATAACAACAAAAAAATCCAGAAAAATGCATTTTAATGAGGGAAATAAGTATTTGACCCCTCTGCAAAACATGACTTAGTACTTGGTGGCAAAACCCTTGTTGGCAATCACAGAGGTCAGACGTTTCTTGTAGTTGGCCACCAGGTTTGCACACATCTCAGGAGGGATTTGTCCCACTCCTCTTTGCAGATCTTCTCCAAGTCATTAAGGTTTCGAGCCTGACGTTTGGCAACTCGAACCTTCAGGACCCTCCACAGATTTTCTATGGGATTAAGGTCTGGAGACTGGCTAGGCCACACCAGGACCTTAATATGCTTCTTCTTGAGCCACTCCTTTGTTGCCTTGGCCGTGTGTTTTGGGTCATTGTCATGCTGGAATACCCATCCACGACCCATTTTCAATCCCCTGGCTGAGGGAAGGAGGTTCTCACCCAAGATTTGACGGTACATGGCCCCGTCCATCGTCCCTTTGATGCGGTGAAGTTGTCCTGTCCCCTTAGCAGAAAAACACCCCCAAAGCATAATGTTTCCACCTCCATGTTTGACGGTGGGGATGGTGTTCTTGGGGTCATAGGCAGCATTCCTCCTCCTCCAAACACGGCGAGTTGATGCCAAAGACCTCCATTTTGGTCTCATCTGACCACAACACTTTCACCCAGTTCTCCTCTGAATCATTCAGATGTTCATTGGCAAACTTCAGACGGCCCTGTATATGTGCTTTCTTGATCAGGGGGACCTTGCAGGGGCTGCAGGATTTCAGTCCTTCACGGCGTAGTGTGTTACCAATTGTTTTCTTGGTGACTATGGTCCCAGCTGCCTTGAGATCATTGACAAGATCCTCCCGTGTAGTTCTGGGCTGTTTCCTCACCGTTCTCATGATCATTGCAACTCCACGAGGTGAGATCTTGCATGGAGCCCCAGGCCGAGGGAGATTGACAGTTATTTTGTGTTTCTTCCATTTGCGAATAATCGCACCAACTGTTGTCACCTTCTCACCAAGCTGCTTGGCGATGGTCTTGTAGCCCATTCCAACCTTGTGTAGGTCTACAATCTTGTCCCTGACATCCTTGGAGAGCTCTTTGGTCTTGGCCTTGGTGGAGAGTTTGGAATCTGATTGATTGATTGCTTCTGTGGACAGGTGTCTTTTATACAGATAGCAAACTGAGATTAGGAGCACTCCCTTTAAGAGTGTGCTCCTAATCTCAGCTCGTTACCTGTATAAAAGACACCTGGGAGCCAGAAATCTTTCTGATTGAGAGGGAGTCAAATACTTATTTCCCTCATTAAAATGCAAATCAATTTATAACATTTTTTACATGTGTTTTTCTGGATTTTTTTGTTGTTATTCTGTCTCTCACTGTTCAAATAAACCTACCATTAAAATTATAGACTGATCATTTCTTTGTCAGTGGGCAAACGTACAAAATCAGCAGGGGATCAAATACTTTTTTCCCTCACTGTATAGAAATGTGTGTGTCTTTCCAAATCAGGTCCAATCAATTTAATTTACCGCAGGTGGACTCCAATCAAGTTGTAGAAACATCCAAGGATGATCAATGGAAACAGGATGCACCTGAGCTAAATTTTGAGTCTCAAAGCAAAGGGTCTGAATACTTATGTAAATAAGGTATTTCTGTTTTTTGTTTTTAATACATTTGCAAACATTTATAAAAACCTGTTTTCGCTTTGTCATTGTGGGGTATTGAGTGTAGATTGCTGAGGAAATTGTTTTATTTAATTCATTTTAGAATAAGGCTGTAACGTAACAAAATGTGAAAAAAGTCAAGGGGTCTGAATACTTTCCGAAGGCACTGTAAATGTTAAGCTGTCTGTTTTTTTTTGTCTATGTATGATTTTGTTTATTGTCAAAGGAATAAAAGAAGGAAGTGAAATAAAATATTACAAAAAAAGAAAATAAAGAGAAGGGAGGGCCAGAAAAGTAATGTTTGGGAAAGATTTGGTGAAGTGGTCAAATCGAATGTGAAGCATAATGCCGCCACTGTTCGCCTTCCTCGGCAGAGGCTGTGCCAGACTGATGATTCTGAGGTGCTATAGGCTACAAATTCGACAGTCACAAGATGAGGACTTCAAATAGGCCTATGGCACTTCAAGGGAACTGTAGCCTACTGTCAGATGGGTTAAATGGAAACTGACACCTGGACACTGTAGACAGGGCCTGTTCCAGGCATAAGCGGCATATTTCTATTGTTATGAACTCAGTCGGGGTCTCAACTTACCATTGAGTGTAGGCTAAGAATACTAGAATACACCAGGTGCAAATTTGAAATTTGGTTGTGCATCAGCAGTTTTCTATTGTTATGTAAGTCACTGACAGTCACTCAATTAGCCATGTCAGCAAACCATTTTTTGATTGGTAGTTAGTCTAGCCAGCTATCTAAACTTGTAGTAATCATGGCCAAATACCGACCAGTCATGCAGGGAACATGCCCGGGAGCCGTGACCTCCATAGATTTTGTTAGTCATTCTCACTCTGATATCATATTAACATGGCATAAGTAATTACAAAATGTTTAGAATTGCAGCAATTTGGCTTTAAAACTGCAAAAATGTATCTCCACCCATGCCACATGGTTAGAATTGCAGGAAATTAGCTGTAAAACTGCCAAACACTTTCTCTCCGCCCCATGGCAAAATGTGTAGAATTGCAGGAAACTAACTTGAAAACAAAAACAATTCTCTCCACTGTCAAGAGGGGGGCCACTAAAATGTTTTGCTGCCAGGTGGGGGGCCTCCCAACCAACGGCCTCCCAACCAACGTCAAGGGAACTGTAGCCTACTGTTCAGATGGGTTAAATGGAAACTGAAATCTGGACATTGACTGTAGGTCTATAACCTCTCACATAGCCTTAATATTCACTCCTGCAGAATTAAGCATTTCTTGCAGTAAAACGATACACCAAATGATACACTTAGGAAAAGGAGTGGAGAAATATGTTTTATTTATTTCATTATCTTGAGAGAATGCGAATCCGCAGTTAGCAGTGGTGTGTATTCATTGATGCCAAGGGAAGCCAGGCTTTGACAAAAAATTGACCAAGAAAAAAATACAAACGTATACAATCATATATCTTTCGTCTCTCTGTGTTTCATAATTTTCCTTCAATTCGCAAGAGGCTGAATATCTCACCAGAGACAGCATCCGAGCGAGTGAAACAGCGCCCCTCTGTCTCTGTATGTGTAGCCCATCTATCTGATGTTGTCTGGTCAAAAATAATATGACGTTGCCGCCCGTAGCATTGAATGCAAGAGAGGCCAGCGAGCATTTGGCCTCCCTTGATAAAAAATTTATAAAATAATAGCCAATCAGCATTGAGCTAAACTGAGTGAGCTCAACTATGAATGGTCCTGGTGCACCAAAAAAAAGTGTCAAGGGAAACCAGTTTGGATTTGGCTTCACACCAATCACATCACATCAAAAGCAAAACGTAATTGACAGAACAAACTTGAATCATTGCATCTCGTTGTGTCGTTGTCCTCCGGTGGCTATCTTGCTAGCTAAAATTGGCCCTTTCCCAAATTAGCCATGGATGGAGATAGAGATTCGGACTTGTGGTTTTACTTAATTCTCCGTACTGGCCAATGATTATTACGGAGATTCTAATCTAACCATAAATTCATACATTGTGCACCTGGCCTGAGAGGATGGAAGTTCTATATGTAGCTGGATGTAGTAGGCTAATGTTAACTAGCTCGCTCATCGCTGCCCATGAAAGGAAGTTAGGCTAGCGAGCAAGCATTTTAGCCATAGTCATAGACCGTTTCGTCAACATGAAAGAGAGGAGGAGGAAGACATTCGCGTTTCAACATGTTTTTTTAACTTACCCTGTCACGCCCTGGCCTTGAGAGTCCGGTTTTCTTTAGTTGGTTTGGTCAATGTGTGAATTTCCATGTGTACATTCTATGTTTGTAGATCTATGTTGGCCGGGTGTGGTTCCCAATCAGAGGCAGCTGTCGATCGTTGTCTCTGATTGGGGATCATACTTAGGTAGCCATTTTGCCTACCTATGTTGTGGGATCTTGACTCTTGCTTGGCTTGTTTGTGTGTAGCCATTGTGAGCTTCACGTTACGTTGCTTTTGTTGTTTTGTTGTGTGTTAACTTAGTCAATAAACATGTATGCATTCCACGCTGCACCTTGGTCCAATCCTGTACTCAACGAACGTGACATACCCACACACACACACACACAACAGAAATCAGAATCATGGACAGCCACATCATATTTAGCTTACATTGATTGTCACTGTATTAGACTAAGCAAAGTTGATTTGATGATGTTGAAATATTGAAGTTGAAATGGTGCTGGAATAGTGGAGGCAGCTCCTGTTTTCTTTGCGACTTGCGGTAACTCTCTGTGGTTCTAAATCAATAGTTGTTTAGTAGTCCAAAAATGTTGGAAACATTAACTTGCTTGACCATGCTGTAGGTCATGTAACTGTTACATGCAATATGCTTTGTGGACTTCACCGGACAGAGGATGCTCTCTGGTTTTGTGATGAAACAAGGGTGTGGTGGAATGTATTCTGCCACTGTGTCTTCTTATTGTCTCGGCCTTAGGCCTATATAACACGATGGCAAGTTATATGAGCTAACATGTTATAGTGCGAACAACGCAATTATCACAACACATAGGTTGTAATATGTTTTTTTTTCTGGCTTGGCTTCCCTAGTGATTTTACCCACACACTGCTACTGGCAGTTAGGGACCGTCTGTAAAGGTGCTATCTTTATCAGCATCATAAAAGCTGATAGTATTTCAACCACATAAAAAATATGCATTCAAGCTGAACTGAAATCTTATCAGAAACATGTTGGGTCAATTTCACAGTTTTCTATTTCCTTACAACTGTTCAAACTGATGTCAGTTGGAAATTATGCACAGATAATTTCACTTTTTAATTTTTTGTTTTGTTATTGCGTTTTCTCCCCTCTCCCTAAACATCTTTGCTCTGCGAAAGAAGCAGAGATGAGAGAGAACTTTACTGATGTAAACTAGATTAAAGCATTCATTCTATCGATTTATATTCTGGTGAGCAAGGGTTTCTTTAGTCTTCTAGGGCAACACATAGTGACAGAAGAGAAGCTGCATGTATCTAATTATAGACAAGTTGACTAACAAATAGCCTACCAAAATATCTGAAATTATAAGCAGAAACATATCTAAATGAGGCAAAAAACAGTCCTGCAACCCCTGTCACAAAATCGTTCCGCCTTCTCTGACTATAGCCTACTGCGCAGTTTCTATATTTGCGGGTTATGGTCGGGTGCGGGCCTCAGATTTTCACTTTATCACATACACTACCGTTCAAAAGTTTGGGGTCACTTAGAAATGTCCTTGTTTTCGAAAGAAAAGCAATTTTTTTGTCCATTAAAATAACATCAAATTGATCAAAAATACAGTGTAGACATTGTTAATGTTGTAAATAATGTTGCTATTGTAGCTGGAAACTGCTGAGGCCCATTATCAGCAACCATCAGTCCTGTGTTCCAATGGCACGGTGTGTTTGCTAATCCAAGTTTATCATTTTAAAAGGCTAGTTGAGCATTAGAAAACCCTTTTGCAATTATGTTAGCACAGCTGAAAACTGTTCTGCTGATTAAAGAAGCAATACAACTGGCCTTCTTGAGACTAGTTGAGTATCTGGAGCATCAACAATTGTGGATTGTCTCAAAATGGCCAGAAACAAAGAACTTTCTTCTGAAACTCGTCAGTCTATTCTTGTTCTGAGAAATGAAGGCTATTCCACGAGAAATTGCCAAGAAACTGAAGATCTTGTACAACGCTGTGTACTACTCCCTTCACAGGACAGCGCAAACTGGCTCTAACCAGAATAGAAAGACGAATGGGAGGCCCCGGTGCACAACTGAGCAAGAGGACAAATACATTAGAGTGTCTAGTTTGCAAAACAGACGCCTCACAGGTCCTCAACTGGCAGCTTCATTAAATAGTACCCGCAAAACACCAGTCTCAACGTCAACAGTGAAGAGGCGACTCCGGGATGCTGACCTTCTAGACAGAGTTGAAAAAGAAAAATACATATCTCAGACTGGCCAATAAAAAGAAAAGCTTATGATGGGCAAAAGAACACAGACACTGGACAGAGGAAGATTGGAAAAAAGTGTTATGGACAGACGAATCGAAGTTTGAGGTGTTCAGATCACAAAGAAGAACATTTGTGAGACGCAGACCAAATGAAAAGATGCTGGAGGAGTGCTTGATGCCATCTGTCAAGCATGGTGGAGGCAATGTGATGGTCTGTGGGTGCTTTGGTGATGGTAAAGTGGGAGATTTGTACAGGGTAAAAGGGATCTTGAAGAAGGAAGGCTGTCACTCCATTTTGCAACGCCATGCCATACCCTGTGGATGGCGCTTGATTGGAACCAATTTCCTCCTACAACAGGACAATGACCCAAAGCACAGCTCCAAACTATGCAATAACTATTTAGGAAAGAAGCAGTCAGCTGGTATTCTGTCTATAATGGAGTGGCCAGCACAGTCACCGGATCTCAACCCTATTGAGCTGTTGTGGGAGCAGCTTGACTGTATGGTACGCAAGAAGTGCCCATCAAGCCAATCCAGCTTGTGGGAGGTGCTTCAGGAAGCATGGGGTGAAATCTCTTAAGATTACCTCAACAAATTTACAACTAGAATGCCAAAGGTCTGCAAGGCTGTAATTGCTGCAAATTGAGGATTCTTTGACAAAAGCAAAGGTTGAAGGACACAATTATTATTTCAATTAAAAATCATTCAAACTAATATTCAAACTAATTTCATGTATGTTTTCATGGAAAACAAGGACATTTCTAAGTGACCCCAAACTTTTGAACGGTAGTGTATAGTCGGGTGGTTGCGGATGGGTTTTTATCATTTGCGGGCGGGTGTGGGTGAACAAACAGCTTACCCACGCATCATTATGCACGCCCATATACACGTGTGTGCGTGTGGGTGTGTATATGTATCCGTTAGCCCTTGGGCACACCAACAATTACATGATTATGTGTTAACATACCACTGTGATTGACCATTGGTATATACAGAGGTAATTGGTATATACAGTAGTACACATTATTGTGCAGAATACAATAGGTCGTCAGCCTCTCTCACATCTCAAATCAGCTTCATGGACTAATGCTCCACAGAGTGGATTGACATTGAGTACCCATGATAGTGTAAAATTTTCAACATTAGCCTAGAAATGTATACAATTTCCTATAGCATCAACAAAAACAACAACGCCATAGAGAACCTAAACGCCATAGAGAACCTATCCGCATCTGTATTACATGTAAATCAATGTGAGTTTACCTCTCAGGCACAATTACCCTATTCAGTGAAGATTCAATAGTTTATTTCCCAGGGTCCTCATCGGAGGTCAGCCAGATAGGTGGGGTTAAGTGCTTGACAACATTGCTCAAGCGAGGCGTAGCTGGTGTTTTAAATATCTCTTCTAGTCTGCCGCTGAGGACAGGGCCAGGGACGGCAGGCTGCTGTCAGAACGACATACTCAAGGCATCTCCACTACAAAAAAAAATAACATGTCAAATTTGCAATAGCTGTTTTCACATATTCAGCTTAAACTTCACACGTGAAACCATATTTTCATATGTATTCAATTTAGAGTTCACATGTTAACGACCACTTTGAGGAGAATAACATGTTTTCACATGTGAAATTTGCGGTTTCACATGTTAAAAACTTTCATGTGAAAATCCTATATTCAGTTTCAGTGAGGAGAATAACATTATTTCACTTCACATGTGAATTGTAGTTTCACATGTGAAATGTCACACAAAATGTGAAAATCGGATATGCAGTTTCACATGTGAAAAACATTCATATCTGAAATCAAATTTTCACATGTGGAATTGCATTTTGCAGTTTCCATGTGAATGAAAAACATTCACATGGAAATCTAAAAAAATATTTACTTACAATGTTTTGCTATCAATACTTTTGGGTTTATGTTTTGCTTTAAATATCATTATTTTTGTTTGCAATACTAAGAATTTTGTTCTCAACTTCAGAAGTTTTGCTTGATATTAATGGCACAAAACTAACTGACTCACTAGAGGATTGCATCATATAATAACACTATTACTCTATTAAAGGTGTTTAAAGCAACAATGTTTAATTGAAACATCCACAAAGTGTCTTCCCCGCCACAGTTTCGCTAAAAAGCTAAGGGATGGAGCTGGAGAAATGTAACCACTCTCAAATACATAGACTGCGCTATGGATGCAAGCACTGACTAATTAGTTTTAACCATGTTTTTAGGCTATACAGAGTTTTATTTACATTTACTTTGTTTACAAACATTGGAGAAAAACAGTTGAACTAAGCTCATGAAGCATTTATACGTTATATTCTTCAAGAATCAATGTGCACGTATGATTAATATATAAGCCTAAAATTGGATGGAGCAATGTGATCCATTAACCCCCTCTAAAAAATGTATTCTGTCCACTGTTCCGTGAATGTCCCTCAAAATCGTTCCCTTGTCCCGCATTTGGTCTTTTTAGATGTGGTCACCCTAATTCCAATGGTGGAAACATTGCTACTGCAACATGTTAACACCATCTTTTCACATGTGAGGAGAATAACATTATTTCACATCACATGAGAATTGCAGTTTCACGTAAAATTTCCTGCAAAATGTGAAAATCGGATATGCAGTTTCACGTGTGAAAAACATTCACATGTGAACATCAAATTTGCAGTTTCACATGTGAAAATCTCACTTTCACCTGTGAAAATCTCACGTGAAAAACAATCACATGTGGAGGTCTTTCACATATGAAACTGCAAATGGGATTTTCACATGTGAATTTTTTCACATGTAAAAATGCAATTCCACATGTAAAAATGCAATTCCACATGTGAAAATGCAATTCCACATGTGAAAATGCAATTCCACATGTGAAAATGCAATTCCACATGTGAATGTTTTTAACATGTGAAATCGCACATTTCACGGGAAACTGCAGTTCACATGTTAGATGAAAACATGTTATTCACCTCACATGTGAACTCTAAATGTAATACATTTGAAAATATGGTTTCACGTGTGAAACTTAAGCTCAGCATGTGAAAACAGCTATTTCACATGTGAAAATATGATTTCACATGTGAAACTGCAAATTTGACATGTGATTTTGTAAGGCCCACACCTTACCCCTGTGTCTCCCTCTCTCCCCTGCACGTCTCCCTCCCACTCCCTCTGGTCACTGTCAAACTCTTTCCGTGGGTTTTCAGCCCGGCAGTCCTTTCAGACCCAGTAGGATAATTACGTCAGAAAACACATTTGTTAATGTTCCATTTTATGTGATTTCTGACTGCAAACGCAGGTGGGCAAAAAAAATGAAAAAAATAAAAAGAAGCGAGGAAGTCAGTGACACAGCCTTGTCAAAGCTGTTTGGCAGGTCCTTAATGCATGCACCCTGTTGAGATTAACACCAATTCCTTACAAATGGATGTGGAAAGACTGTATAACCCTAGAAGGGGACTTTGAGTGGATGTGAGGGATTCTGTCAGCCTGAGAGCTTTGTTGGTTTAAGCAACCCTCCAGTGGATAGGCCTATCAAAATAAGTAACATTGGTTAACTTGATTCCTGAAGGTATAAAATGTCCATAGGTGACATAACGACATAGGCATCAAAACAACATGTCGAACAGGATCTACAGTTCAAGTCGGAAGTTTACATACACTTAGGTTGGAATAATTAAAACTCGTTTTTCAACCACTCCAAAAATGTCTTGTTAACAAACTATAGTTTTGGCAAGTCGGTTAGGACATCTACTTTGTGCATGACACAAGTAATTTTTCCAACAATTGTTTACAGACAGATTATTTCACTTATAATTCACTGTATCACAATTCCAGTGGGTCAAAAGTTTACATACACTAAGTTGACTGTGCCTTTAAACAGCTTGGAAAATTCCAGAAAATTATGTCATGGTTTTAGAAGCTTCTGATAGGCTAAATGACATATTTTGAGTCAATTGGAGGTGTATCTGTGGATGTACTTCAAGGCCTACCTTCAAACTTAGTGCCTCTTTGCTTGGGAAAATGGGAAAATCAAAAGAAATCAGTCAAGACCTCAGAAAAATACTTGTAGACCTCCACAAGTCTGGTTCATCCTTGGGAGCAATTTCCAAACGCCTGAAGGTACCACGTTCATCTGTACAAACAATAGTATGCAAGTATAAACACCATGGGACCACGCAGCCGTCATACCGCTCAGGAAGGAGACGCGTTCTGTCTCCTAGAGATGAACGTACTTTGGTGCGAAAAGTGCAAATCAATCCCAGAACAACAGCAAAGGACCTTGTGAAGATGCTAGAGGAAACAGGTACAAAAGTATCTATATCCACAGTAAAACCAGTCCTATATCGACATAACCTGAAAGGCCGCTCAGCAAGGAACAAGCCACTGCCCCAAAACCGCCATAAAAAAGCCAGACTACGGTTTGCAACTGCACATGGGGAGAAAGATCGTACTTTTTGGAGAAATGTCCTCTGGTCTGATGAAACAAAAATAGAACTGTTTGGCCATAATGACCATCGTTATGTTTGGAGGAAAAAGGGGGTGCTTGCAAGCCGAAGAACACCATCCCAACCGTGAAGCACGGGGGTGGCAGCATCATGCTGTGGGGGTGCTTTGCTGTAGGAGGGACTGGTGCACTTCACAAAATAGATGGCATCATGAGGAAGGAAAATGATGTGGATATATTGAAGCAACATCTCAAGACATCAGTCAGGAAGTTAAAGCTTGGTCGCAAATGGGTCTTCCAAATGGACCATGACCCCAAGCATAATTCCAAAGTTGTGGCAAAATGGCTTAAGGACAACAAGGTCAAGGTATTGGAGTGGCCATCACAAAGCCCTGACCTCAATCCTATAGAACATTTGTGGGCAGAACTGAAAAAGCGTGTGCGAGCAAGGAGGCTTACAAACCTGACTCAGTTACACCAGCTCTGTCAGGCGGAATGGGCCAAAATTCCCCCAACGCATTGTGGGAAGCTTGTGGAAGGCTACCCAAAACATTTGACCCAAGTTAAACAATTTAAAGGCAATTCTACCAAATACTAATTGAGTGTATGTAAACTTCTGACCCACTGGGAATGTGATGAAAGAAATAAAAGCTGAAATAAATCATTCTCCCGAGTGGGCAGCGGTCTAAGGCACTGCATCTCAGTGCTTGAGGCGTCACTACAGACCCCCTGGTTCGATTCCAGGCTGTATCACAACCAGCCGTGATTGGGAGTCCCATAGGGCAGCGCACAATTGGCCCAGCGTCGTCCGGGTTTGGCCGGTGTAGACCGTAATTGTAAATAAGAATTTGTTCTTAACTGACTTGCCTAGTTAAATAAATAAAAAATTATCTCTATTATTATGACATTTCACATTCTTAAAATAAAGTGGTGATCCTAACTGACCTAAGACAGGGAATTTTTACTAGGATTTAATGTCAGGAATTGTGAAAAACTGAGTTTAAATGTATTTGGCTAAGGTGTATGTAAACTTCCGACTTCAACTGTATATATGTGACTTGTTTCAGGAAACCAGGCGTATGTCGTGCGTCACTACTTCACAGGAGCGCCATTTGAACGTAAACTTTTTTTAAAAATCAAAATGTGGTTTTTGGCAGAAATGCCTTCTGGAACAAGTGACCTTTCATGTGCCTTAATAACAAAATTGTATGCCATCTGTAAATATGAATAAAATTGTTAAATTACGAGCCCAGTTGGTTTAGCCATGGAAAAAGACAGCAACCTTCCCACTAGCCATGATTGGCTGAGATAATGAGTGGGCTGGACATGCCGAGAGATTAGTTCACATTGGTCTGCCATGTATCACGCTTCTGTCTATAATATGAGCTGGTCAGTATGTGTAGGTAATCCTTTCTAACGCGGCTTTTTTGAAATATATCACGTATTAGAACTTGCATAAGTGTTGCTCTCCACTTTCTGGAGGACCGCGTTTTGAAATCAGTGGAATTAGAGTATGATAGCTAAGGAGATGGAGAAAATTTTTGCGTTTGATTGCAAATATGCAGACTGAGTCGAAAAGAGAACACACAGAAAGATGTTGTATAAAACACCTGTTACAGATTACATCTTCAAACTAAGGGCAACCATGGCATCCGTGACAGAGAGGGAGAAGCGTCCATCCATGTATATGGGTAAGATAGTCTAGCTAGCTACATTTTCAGAAAGTCGTTTTCATTGCAAGTTAAAGCGTACTGTTAGCTAGCTAGCTAACATTACGTGTATGATCTGTGTAGTTATATTATTCGTATCTCAGAGCTATTTGCATTGCTAATTACAGCCTAATGTTAGCTAGCTAACATTGAACCTGGTTGGTTAGCTACCTGTAGATTCATGCAGGGTAGTAACATTATGAGTTGGGTTATGGTTCATTATTTAGCTAGCTAGCTACATGTCTAAACAAAAGTCTCCACTATGCAAGTAACGATTTCAATAGAATGTTCACTGCGACAACTGTCTATAGACGTAGCTGGTAAATTCGCTCTGGCTATCTACTCCGATTTCAGAGAACTCTCGTCTGAGTGTGCCAGAGCGCAGAATAACTAACAAATTTACTAACGCTCAACACCTGTTGAATATGGCCGGTGTCAGTAAACTTTGGCAAAAAAGCGTAATTAAATTGTTGTCAGCAGCACAGTTGCAGTCACCAACACTCTGGATAACATAAAAACAGCCTAACCAGCTCTGCTAGGGCGAGTAAAATGGTCAGAATGAGTTGTTCTCTCATTTGTGTCTGGAAGTAGCTAGCAAGCTAGCCAACTTTAGCCAGTTAGCTTGGGTGCTTGACTACTGTTGTTAGTTCAGAATGCTCGGATCAACCCTTTTCCTCGGCCAGAGCGTCCAGTGTGCGCTCTGAATGCTCCTAGACCGAAACGCTCTGAATTTACGAACGGACAATCTGTCAACGTTCTGAGTTTACGAACACCCAAAGCACACTCTAGAACTCCAAATTCAATTTACGAACAAACCCGTAGTATAAACCACCCTTTAGTCTTGAAATCTTTGGTTGTTTAGTACATAGTCTCACATGTGAATCCTTAAAAAGATGGGTGTGGCTTAAGCTTAAGAGAGTGTGAACATGCTGAATGGGTGTAGACAAAGAAGAGCTCTCCAGTATGCACCAAAACATTCAAGATGAGGTTACAAGTTTATCAACTTTCAAAGCAGAATTACTTTCCCATTGTTCCTCAACTGTAGTGTATGATATACCATGTTCTAGCTCTTAGTCTCTACTTTTATCCAATGTAAAAAACACAATTTCAAATTTTGCTACATAAGACCGAATCGAGCCGATCGGTCACATATAAAGCTGTAAACAAACCACTAGTTTCACCAATATACTAATACACTTATATATTGTGGCTTCTCACATCACTGGAGGTGTGCGGTTATTCCCGTTAACGCTCAGTTATAACAGTGTGTTATTGCGTGCATATTTTAGGGGAGTTGAGTTTAGTTAGAAAATCTCTACAGATAGCATACTGTACATCGCGTATCATCATAAGGCATGGTACCCCCCAAAGCGCTGTATGAATTTAACACAATGCATTGCAGACAGTTTTCTTTGGTTAGGCTAATCAACATGAAGCAATATTGTCTACCAGTGGATAACTGAATAGCATGGTGGTCTGGTCTGTGATTAGGTAATTATTTTCCCATGAAGGAAAGATGAAAGTGTGATTGAAGTCTTTTAAAAAAAGTTTCCTCCATTCGTTGGTCGGGAACTCTTTCAAGTAGACACTAGGCGGGTCCTGACAACCATAATTGACTACAGTGGGTCTGGTAATTGGAGTATCCTGTCCTATTAGCTATACTTGTGAAACAACTTATTTGGGCTATCTGATTATCATTAGTGTTCAGACCCGTCTTCAGACATACACTTGATCCGCTACTGCTTAATATGTACAGAGAGTAAAGTGTGATTTGGAATCAAAGTAAAGCTTCCATTGAAATGTGTCATTGACTTTGAACAAATACATTATTTCCAAAGGTTCCTAGGATGCACTTCACTAGTGGTGGTTGTAGTGTTTCTTCAACCCACTCATCATTTGTGCCACAGCTATAGTCTTCCGAGAAAGGGGGGTTATAGCCTTCATCAGAGTACTCATAACACTTAATCTAAGTTATTTGTCCTTTGCCCATCTCCAAAACAAACACCTCACCCATTCAGAGCGCCTATTGTCGTGGCGGTGCATTGGGTCTCATTGTAGTTTTAATGTGGGCTCCATTGTTAGAAGTACTACGTTTTGTTTGAGAGATCCAAGGCCTCAGCTTAAATTTTCTTTCCAGCCTTGAATATGGATTCACAATGTTCCTTTAAATGCACTGCAGCCTCCACAGAGGCCTGAATAGGCTCTCACGGAGGGCTCTCAGGGTTGTGTTATTGGGGGCCAGACGCCTCTCTTTCATGGCTAATTTGCAGCTGAAGCTTTACAAATTATCTGTGAAGACACACTTGCAATAGAGACACTTTGGAGATGATCTGAGGTATCACTTTTCCGACAGATGGAACATTAGAACACTCACACTTTGATGGCGGAGAAGGTGGTATCAAACTAGTTCGTCGGATGATGAAACAAAGACAGGTGCTGATTGCCTCTCAACACACTGGGAAATCATCTCTTTTAATAGACGAGCGAGACAACCTGTGCTCACGCTCAAATAAGGCCTGTATTCATGTCATGGTCCAGTGCAAATCAGACTGGCTGGTGTACTTTGTTGGGAATTTTTTAGGACTGAACAAGATAAGTGTTTCTATCTTGGCTTCCAGAATTATGTAATATTTTCTGTCTCCAAGTTATTTTCTCAGTAGTTATTTTACTGTACAGTCGTGGTCAGAAGTTTTGAGAATGACACAAATATACATTTTCACAAAGTCTGCTGCCTCAGTTTTTATGATGGCAATTTGCATATACTCCAGAATGTTATGAAGAGTGATCAGATGAATTGCAATTAATTGCAAAGTCCCTCTTTGCCATGAAAATGAACTTAATCCCCAAAAAAACATTTCCACTGCATTTCAGCCCTGCCACAAAAGGACCAGCTGACATCATGTCAGTGATTATCTTGTTAACACAGGTGAGAGTGTTGACGAGGACAAGGCTGGAGATCACTCTGTAATGCTGATTGAATTAGAATAAAAGGAGGGTGGTGCATAAAATCATTGTTCTTCCTCTGTTAACCATGGTTACCTGCAAGGAAACATGTGCCGTCATCATTGCTTTGCACAAAAAGGGCTTCACAGGCAAGGATATTGCTGCTAGTAAGATTGCACCTAAATCAACCATTTATCGGATCATCAAGAACTTCAAGGAGAGATGTTCAATTGTTGTGAAGAAGGCTTCCAGAAAGTCCAGCAAGCGCCAGGACCGTCTCCTAAAGTTGATTCAGCTGCGGGATCGGGGCACCACCAGTGCAGAGTTTGCTCAGGAATGGCAGCAGGCAGGTGTGAGTGCATCTGCACGCACAGTGAGGCGAAGACTTTTGGAGGATGGGCTGGTGTCAAGAAGGGCAGCGAGGAAGCCACTTATCTCTAGGAAAAACATCAGGGACAGACTGATATTCTGCAAAAGGTACAGGGATTGGACTGCTGAGGACTGGGGTAAAGTCATTTTCTCTGATGAATCCCCTTTCCGATTGTTTGGGGCATCTGGAAAAAAGCTTGTCCGGAGAAGACAAGGTGAGCGCTACCATCAGTCCTGTGTCATGCCAACAGTAAAGCATCCTGAGACCATTCATGTGTGGGGTTGCTTTCTCACCTCACTCACAATTTTGCCTAAGAACACAGCCATGAATAAAGAATGGTACCAACACATCCTCTGAGAGCAACTTCTCCCAACCATCCAAGAACAGTTTGGTGACAAACAATGCCTTTTCCAGCCAGATGGAGCACCTTGCCATAAGGCAAAAGTGATAACTAAGTGGCTCGGGGAACAAAACATCTACATTTTGGGTCCATGGCCAGGAAACTCCCCAGACCTTAATCCCATTGAGAACTTGTGGTCAATCCTCAAGAGGCGGGTGGACAAACAAAAACCCACAAATTCTGAGAAACTCCAAGCATTGATTATGCAAGAATGGGCTGCCATCAGTCAGGATGTGGCCCAGAAGTTAATTGACAGCATGCCAGGGCGGATTGCAGAGGTCTTGAAAAAGAAGGGTCCTACCCTGCAAATATTGGCTCTTTGCATAAACTGAATGTAATTGTCAATAAAAGCCTTTGACACTTATGGAATGTTTGTAATTATACTTCAGTATACCATAGTAACATCTGACAAAAATATCTAAAATCACTGAAGCAGCAAACTTTGTGAAGACCAATACTTGTGTCATTCTCAAAACTTTTGACCACGACTACATCTTCAATAATTTCATGCTACATCCAGATCAAAGCAAAAGTAAAAAATATGCCATATGTGAGATCAATAGGATAATTTGTCTTTTACCTGAAAATGCTCAAGGTGCTGCATTAGAGGAATGGATTGAGAAATCCTGTGATATGCTGTACCACAAACGGCCCAGCTCATACAGTTGTTTGAAGGCTTTTAATGCATTAATAAATGGCATCACACTTGTCTCAGGTTGCATATCAGCAGCTTTGAGCAGTCCAATCTGCTGTGAGATGAGAAGGCTCTCTATTCTTTGGACAAGTAGAGCACCCAACATGAAACGTACTGTACACCTAGCATTGCCTGCTCTATGCTTTATAATCAATAAAATGCTTCAATCTGAAAATAATTTACAATATACAGTATCGAACCGGGTTTGAGGTTTCAACAACTATAAGAAATAAAGTTTTTCCATATGTTGCTTACTGTTTTGGATTGTAAGTGTGGTTAATTGGTGTTAAGCCATGGAGCAGAGTGAGAGGGTAAACGTTTTCCTTTCTAACTTCCTCCAGTAAGTAGCCATAGAGTTCCCTGCTGTGGCACTAATTGAGAGCGATATGCGGCTGCTTAGAGCCCTCTGAACACATGTCGAAATCCCTGTACTGTATGTCGTAAGAGATCTTTCTTTTAGTTTCACTCGCGTTCGGTATCTACTCTGAGATTGTCGTCCAATCCAACTGAAGACGGTACCTTGACTTGGAAAAGCTTGAATCATCGATATGGTTTCACAATTGTGTTAGTTCCAGAAGTCAATTGAGGTAAAAGCCAAAGCTTCTACACTTAGGGAAATCACTCAGCTACAGCAAATCCATCTGTTCCAGCTAGCCAACAGGTCACAGACACCAGAGCCATTTTAAGACCGTCCACTCATGTGGCTAACAGCTCATTACAACAACTAACGACCGTTTCATATTTGATGGTTTCCCTTGTAGAAAAAACATGGGAGTGAAAATACTGGTACCAAATTGGGTCTGCTGGGTAATCTCCACATTTCTCTCAATACAGCTTTTCCTCCCAAGAAATGCCTAGTTTTCCAGATGAACAACATCAGAATGACAGAAAGCCAATTGGCCGAATGCTCTGGGGCTGAAATTGGGGTTGTTTCCCTTGTTTCCAACAGGCACTCTGGGCACCAAATTATGCTTGTTAGAGGAATGGATTTTCCCACCCAGAAACAAAGGCAGATCCATCAGCCAGTCTACATAGGGCCTCAAATCGTCTGCCACACACACACACACGTACTGTTTGTACACACACATGCAGGCACGTTTTCATGTATAAGAGGAACAGCAAATTGCTTAGTTTGTACTTACAAAACTTTATGTTTAAGGGTATGCTTTGCAAGACCAAGTATGTTTTAGGATGGAGCTAATTCACTAATTTGTATGAATTTTTTTACTGAGAATACAGTCTAATTTACAGCAACTTAAGTTTGAGAATAAACAAGCTTACAATGTATTACAGCAAGCGAAGGGGAATGAACTGCATCAAGATGCAGTTGTAATCATCAGGTGAGTTGTAATTATTGGCTTCCTACACGCTGTGAGGTCACTTCCTTTACCAAAGCATCAATATGTACTTTATTAGGCACTTCAGGAGACATTTAAGTATGTTCATACTCGTTGATTTAATTAGTGTTGTATTAATTAGTATTTCATATCCTTTGGATTAAAACCAGACAAAGTTGTTACTGAATCAATTGCCTTTTAATGATTACCAAACTTTTCACATATTTTTATCAGAGCGCAAGACATGGGAAAACTTTTTGGGACATAAAGACACTAGCTGAGAAAGCATTAAATAAGCTGTTGCATAGCAGGATATATTGTGTATTGTGTCATAACAGGTTTAAAGTGGAGACCGTGACGTAGATAACCTTATTTTGGCATGAATAACAGTATTACAAAATATCTTACATGGGGTTCCTTGGTGTAAGCTTTTCAGAGACCCCTGTCACTGTCCATGGTTCTGGAAATGTTCAAGGACTTTGCATTTCCATGGAGGAGTATACAGTATATGCTGAAAATTCCAGTTATTGTTCAGTACACAGATACTGCTCCAATGGCCCTGCAGTGATTGACCCTCTCAGTGGTTGAGGTCAAAGGAAGAGGAGATGAAGAAGAGGAGAAGGAGAAGGAAAGGAGAGGAGAAGGAAAGGAGAGGAGAAGGAACGGAGAGGAGAAGGAAAGGAGAGGTGAATGAGAAGAGAGGAAAGGGAGAGCCAAGGAGAGGAGTAAGATGCTGATTGGCCTAATCTTGCTCCTCAAGACATGCTGGTGGCCATGACAGAAGTCAAACCTTGCCCGCAGCGGTTCCCCCCCCCCCCCCCCCCCCCCCCCCCCACTCATTCACAACAAACCTCCTGCAGGTTAAGTTCAGTAACTACTATGGTGAGATGCTGGAGGAAGCTTTGAATAGGTCAGTAGTCTACAGAGTAATATGAGAAGAACGCAATTGCTGAATTTATGTAGATATTCTAAACTAAGTGTTTTGATAACTTTTAAAATGTAGTAACAGGTCCATGTAGAATAGACAAAACATTACATAATACCATAGAAGCAGTGTTCTGCTAATATAACAATGTGCACATTTAATCTTTCATTGTCATTCCCAGCCGATACAGATACTGTGCTTATCGGCATTTTGTCTTGTGGTAATGGCAAACATGTCAGAGTGGTCATACCTCCTTGTGTGGTGTCCCATATAAAACAGGAGTATCCTGATCTTGGTGCAGAATACACAGGGTTTCTCCCTCCCCATATTGACTGATGCCATTCAATTAAATAATAAAAAAGACAATACAAGTAAAAGTTGTGCCTAGTAAAATGGTAATGCCGAGTGCCAGGTCTCTCTCCAGTCATCAGTATCAAGCACCTCTGTCAGTCTGGACTTCATCACATCATCTTGCAAGTCTCCATGTGCTGGCTCCATATATGTTTCTGTGAACACATACACATATAGTCACTGTTCTATTACCAATGCCAGTTAAGATAGGTAATATCTGATACACAACAGGTCAGACTAAACATACCTAATTCGGTTCTCCCCATCGACAACCCTTGGTGAGCAGGCAATAGGTGAGGCTGGAGGTGAGGTCTATGCCAGAGCCCCATTGATGCGCATGGCAGTGTATATCAGCTCCTGACCCCTCAAAGATACTGGTTGGTCACACACACACAGAACACTGACTACATTATCAATGGGGGTTATGGGATTAGCCTGGTGAAACCAACCTGATCACTGCGTTCACCTTTCTATTTCACTTCAGATATCATAAAATGTGAAGTGAAATAGAATTGTGAACACAGCGATCCGACTGGTTCCACCAGGCTAGGTTATGCCCTGGACATTATCTGCATCTAAGAAGTAGAAAATATGCAAAAAGTAGTGTCCGTTTACATAAATTATGTTTCACAATTGGGTTATCAAATGTATCAAAGTGATGAAGTTGATTACCTTCTGTACAAATGAGCCTGTGAAAGCTGTTGCCGCTGACAGGTGTAGGTTGCTGGCCGGATACTTGCCAACATGTGGCTAACTGTTCCATTCATTGGAATGCTTACAGCCAGGGCATGTCTGCCTGATGCTGATGCGGGCCCCCTTGCTGGTCTACTCTATGCTACATGTTTGGTTGCAAACTGAACATCTCTCGAACGACTACAGCAGGTAATCTTATGAGGTGGTGTTGACTGGGAGGGCCTGTGACATGGTGATATAATATACAGCCAAGTGGTAAAATGCATTTCATTCTAAAGAAAGGACAAAGCTTTTTGATAATATACTTCACAACCAAAATTACTCTACTAGTTGTATCTGCTTGGCTGGGGAATTTGCCTACTAATTTATCACACCCGGTATTTTTTAATGGGGGCATTTTTTAATGCTATGATAGCCACCTTTGCTCCTTCTGGTAGGTCCCAGCATCCGTTCATGACCAGGGGATCAGTCTGGCACCCAACTGTGCACTTTGTCTAACAAAAAAACAGGGTCAACGATTGTCATCATCCCTCAATTATAAACATAGTTTGAGAAATAAAAATCTCATTTGGAAGCTAATTCTATGCTTTACAGATGCAGACTGACTGGCTCCAGATTGGATTAGGTTCAGGCTGGTAACTCCATTACACTATGCAACCAACTGTGACATGTTTTGCAATGGCCCTGGGTTGGTTTGACTTTGTTGCTGCTAGTTAGTACACTGTTGTAGTCAGACATTATCACGTTTCAGGAGAAGACCCAGATGCAGACAGTGTCGAAGTAACAAAAGTTTATAACAAAAAACAGGGGGCAGGCAAACGACAGGTCAAGGGCAGGCAGAGGTCAGTAATCCAAATCAGAATCCAAAAGGTACAGAACGGCAGGCAGTCTCAGGGTCAGGGCAGGCAGAGATCAATAATCCAGGGTGGTGTGACAAGGTACAGAACGGCAGGCAGGCTCAGGGTCAGGGCAGGCAGAATGGTCAAAAGCGGGAAAACTAGAAAACAGGAAAGCCAGGAGCAAGGGAAAAACCGCTGGTAGGCTTGACGAAACAAAACGAACTGGCAACAGACAAACAGAGAACACAGGTATAACACTGGGGATAATGGGGAAGATGGGCGACACCTGGAGGGGGGTGGAGACAATCACAAAGACAGGTAAAACAGATCAGGGTATGACAGACATGAGTTAGCTCGTAGCACCATAGCTGCATCCAATATTTATTTGTGCCCTAGACATGGGTTGCACCTCAGAGGCTAATGTGACTGTTTCATCTAAATTACACTAGTGTAATTTAGTGGCATTTAAATACGATGACATTGCTAAAGTATGCAAATAATTAGTAGGAAACTACTTTGCCTTATTATGATGTCGTGAAATTTACTTTAAATAGATGGCAATGTTGCCATTAGCAAAGTTTGTAAAAAATAGTTAGCAATGCTAATGTCAGCTAGCTAAAATACGGTGGTCCCCTCAATCTTAGTTAGCTCGCTAAAGATATACTGCATTTAAAGTCAATCTGGCGACATCAAAATCATGACAAATTATTTGCATTCTTTTGAAATGTCATCATGTTTCCAAGCCAAATCCGAGTTGTATTGAGGTAGGCTAATGTTAGCCAGCTAGCTAGATAGGTAGCTAGCTAGTTAGGTAAATCTAGCAAGTAGGGTAGCTAGCTAGCTAGCTAACGTCAGCTTTGCTAGTGATGGTAATGTCAGCTTAATGATGGTGACAATGATTATCAAAACATATATAGCTAGCTAACCAGATACATAACCAGCAGTCTATTGTCTAGCTACCGATAGGGTCCTTCGGCAGGACATGCAAACCATAGTTGGTCAATCTGTATAGCTAGCTAGGGCTTTTCAGTCTCAAACAACCATACTCCTTTGTTTGAACGTGTTGGGGGCGATGAAACAACGGAGCCCCATTCAATGACGGGAAGCACCTTCTTCTTCTTCTATGATATAACCAACGTTAAGGTGCATGCCGCCACCTACTGTGCTAGAGTGTGTGGTCAGTCACGGTTTACAACATTTCCAAATCCTCCTACCTAACTCAGTACTTCTGAGAAAATAAAAAAGACCCCTACTAACTTCTAATAGACCCTCCCCCATCACCAAAATCCCTTCCAAACCCCCCCAACCCGGTCCAACCTCAATGACCCTACACGTCAATCTTTCCCTCTCTTCAACATACTTACAACAACATAACACATGCTCCAGACACAAACAATTCACATTCTTGCCAACCAGATGTAATGACGAGTTCAATGTACAATGTCCTAAGCGCAATTGAGCAAACACCACCTCTTCATTCCTAATCTGACCTTTGAATCTTGGTCCACTGACCTTTCTTTGGAGGTCATATAAATGCCGGCCCTTGTGCTCAGATTCCCATCTCTTCTGCCACACATCTATCAAAATGGCTCTAATCTTACATTTGGCCTCATCTCTACCCAGTGGAACATTAACATAAATTATATCTCATTTCAAAGCTCTTTTAGCTAACTGGTCTACAATTTCAGAGAATCTGAGCATACTATGATTCTAACAGTTTGTATGTCCTCCACCCACTGGAGGGCAACTATTATCACCAACAGTTCAACTGAGTTCAGGAACGTAAACGCCTGCTACTGTGCGCCCACCATCTGGGTCCTTGGATCCATTTGTGAAAAGCATAAAAACTTATACCAATGTAATTGTCAACCAGTTTCCCTACATCACTGACTTCTGACCAATCTTTCATTTTCTCTACCAAGGTTAGATCAACAACAGGATCTGGGAGTAACCATGGAGGAACATCCCCTATCACCACAGAAGGGCCAACCTCCAACTCCCTCAAACCACTCTCATCAGCAAGCTTTTCAACTGTCCAACCAAAACCACTGCCTTGTCTACTAATATATTCCCAACAGTCATCTAGAACAGTAGCAGTGGGATGCTCAACCTCACAGCCTTTCAACCTAACCCAATTAGCCAATGACAATTTCTTACGCCGTATATCTAAAGGCATTTCACCTGCCTCCACTAGTAAGGCACATACAGCTTATTTAAATGCACCAATACATATCCTTAAAGCTATATACTGGATTCTGTCCAGCTTCTGAAGCCAAGTCTTTGCCACTGTTCCACAAACCACATACTCGTAATCAATTGTCGTCCTGATCAGAGCTCT
Organism: Coregonus lavaretus; assembly: GCF_964263955.1. Taxonomy (NCBI): domain Eukaryota; kingdom Metazoa; phylum Chordata; class Actinopteri; order Salmoniformes; family Salmonidae; genus Coregonus; species Coregonus lavaretus. The sequence continues at coordinate 16,857,218 of NC_140011.1, forward strand.
ATAAATATCCATCAATGATTGTCTGTCAGCATCCCATTCATAACCAGAGACCGAGCGCATAAGATTCACCACCTTCTTACACTTTGTTTCAACATTTATGACATGGTCTTTCCATGTATATCGCTCATTGAACCATAGACCCAAATATTTGTACCTAGAAACCCTCCCCATAGGCTGTCCATACAGAAACAACTGTATATTATCAGCAAATTTCTTCTTCGAGAAGAACATACAAGACTTTGCCACTGACAATTTAAAACCCCAGTCAATCGACCATCTTTCAACATCCACTATAGCTTTTTGAATAGATTTGATCACATGAGAGACATTCCTTCCCCTCTTCCAAATAGCTCCATCACCAGCATATAGGGAAGCCCCAATAACCCTACCTACATTCGAAAACACATCGTTAATCATAATGTTGAACAAAATAGGACTGATAGCACTGCCTTGAGGAATACCATTGTCAACTCCATAGGCATCAGATAAAATGGATCCTATTTGAACTCGAAAAGAGCGATTAAATAAGAAGGCCAAAACCCAGTTATATAATCTCCCACCAATACCAAGTCTTTCCATCTTAATCAGTAGGCCTTCTCCCCACATAGTGTCATATGCCTGTAAAAAAAGACAGTAGCTTCTTTCATGACCAGAGTTTTTTCAACTTCATTGCTCACCTTTACTAATGCATCCAAAGTAGATCTACCTTTACGGAATCCACTTTGACATTGACTCAATAAACCTCTATGTTCCAGGAAATATGACAATCTATTGACTATCATCTTTTCCATCAGTTTACACAAGTTAGATGTCAGTGCTATTGGTCTATAACTATCAGCACATGAAGGGTCCTTACCAGGCTTTACAAAAGGTAATATTACTGCACGTTTCCAACCAGAAAGTATAACCCCCTCACTCCAAATCGTATTAAATAATCCCAGAAGAACATGCATGACCTCATCAGGTAGATGCTTAGACATTACATAGCACAACTGATCATGACCTGGGGCTGTTTATCAACATGTATGGTAAAAACAGCATCCAAAGAAGAGTCAACAGTATCCCTTTTCGTATAGACATTAACATTAGCATTTAAAATCTCACATCTGCGTTGCTTATATACTTCATCCAAAGTAACCCCAATATGTACCCTAGCAAATGT
>NC_140011.1:16858579-17176079 GCF_964263955.1 Coregonus lavaretus
GGTGTGTCCAAACTTTTGACTGGTACTGTATATATATATAAAACACATTTATAGTCAAAATGTATGTTTCAAAAGAGATGTTTTTGTATGTGTTTCATTTAAAAAAGTTTTTTTTAAATACATTTCATCCATAGCCACTTGTTATAAATTCATAACTTGTCAGTTATTCATTCAAAGTGTTGTCTTTGATACTCAAAGGCTGAGAAATGTGTGATTGAGCTAATCTGACCAGGCAGATCATTAAAGAGTGACGTCAAAATTGTACGTCCATCTATGTCCTGAGGACATCGGTAAATGCCTTCAAAACCGGCCACTAGGGGCAACAGTGATTGCTATTACCATCAAGTAGGCTTGGGTTTTGCTAGGGTGTTGTGAACGGGGGGGTAGATTAACATAATCCCATGACTCTGGATCAGAAGATTACGTGTTCGATCCCAGTGGTGGACACTCGTTTTTTTTTTTTTTTTTTAACCCTATCCCAAACCTTAACCCTTACCTTAACCATTCGGAATAAGTGCCTTAACGTAATATTTTAACCCTATCAAAAACTTTAACCCTTAACCATTCGGAATGAGTGCCTAAACTTAATGTTTTAACCCTATCAAAAACCTTAACCCCTATCTTTCTAAATTTGACTTTTGGAGCAACTTCGTAATTGGACGTTTGGAGAAACGGAACAATACTGAGCAGGAGGATTCAACCCAGTGTGTCAAAAACACTTCGGAATGTGATGTTTAGAGCAACTTCGAAATTTGACGTTTGGATGAACATGGATAAACGTCTAATTCTGCAGTGAGACTGTGAGAGCTAGTTGAATCTGACATACTAGTATGACCTAAGATGGCCACCCATATGGGAGATACAGACGGGTTGGCTTAGATTGTTGACATCATGTAAACTATATTTTGTCTTCAAATGTTTATTGAAAACATAAATACATTTGCACAATGAGCACTTGTTGTCTCTCAAATACATCGTTATATTTGTTGGTTAGCTAGCTAGCAAATGTTTTGCCTCAAAACAAGACATGGTATCAATAACAAGATACAACGAACTGAAACGAGCCACCTGATTCCCCACGTGGCAGCTTCTTGTCATTTTTGCTAGCTCTATCTGACCATTCAGAATCATAACAACGCACGGCTTCTGGCCACATTGATACGTGCATCATTTTCATGACGTTGTCAGCCAACCCGTCTATAGGCGACATGGACACTGGTGCCATCAGAAATTTAGCTCTAACTTTGGAATGCATCTGAAAGATGACTCTCGGCTTGGTATAGAGAAATTGACTGGAATCTAAATATGTATTTACATATATACAGTGGGGAGAACAAGTATTTGATACACTGCCGATTTTGCAGGTTTTCCTACTTACAAAGCATGTAGAGGTCTGTAATTTTTATCATAGGTACACTAAAACAAAAATCCAGAAAATCACATTGTATGATTTTTAAGTAATTAATTTACATTTTATTGCATGACATAAGTATTTGATACATCAGAAAAGCAGAACTTAATATTTGGTACAGAAACCTTTGTTTGCAATTACAGAGATCATACGTTTCCTGTAGGTCTTGACCAGGTTTGCACACACTGCGGCAGGGATTTTGGCCCACTCCTCCATACAGACCTTCTCCAGATCCTTCAGGTTTCGGGGCTGTCGCTGGGCAATACGGACTTTCAGCTCCCTCCAAATATTTTCTATTGGGTTCAGGTCTGGAGACTGGCTAGGCCACTCCAGGACCTTGAGATGCTTCTTACGGAGCCACTCCTTAGTTGCCCTGGCTGTGTGTTTCGGGTCGTTGTCATGCTGAAAGACCCAGCCACGACCCATCTTCAATGCTCTTAGTGAGGGAAGGAGGTTGTTGGCCAAGATCTCGCGATACATGGCCCCATCCATCCTCCCCTCAATACGGTGCAGTCGTCCTGTTCCCTTTGCAGAAAAGCATCCCCAAAGAATGATGTTTCCACCTCCATGCTTCACGGTTGGGATGGTGTTCTTGGGGTTGTACTCATCCTTCTTCTTCCTCCAAACACGGCGAGTGGAGTTTAGACCAAAAAGCTCTATTTTTGTCTCATCAGACCACATGACCTTCTCCCATTCCTCTTCTGGATCATCCAGATGGTCATTGGCAAACTTCAGACGGGCCTGGACATGCGCTGGCATGAGCAGGGGGACCTTGCATGCGCTGCAGGATTTTAATCCATGAAGGTGTAATGTGTTACTAATGGTTTTCTTTGAGACTGTGGTCCCAGCTCTCTTCAGGTCATTGACCAGGTCCTGCCGTGTAGTACTGGGCTGATCCCTCACCTTCCTCATGATCATTGATGCCCCACGAGGTGAGATCTTGCATGGAGCCCCAGACCGAAGGTGATTGACCGTCATCTTGAACTTCTTCCATTTTCTAATAATTGCGCCAACAGTTGTTGCCTTCTCACCAAGCTGCATGCCTATTGTCCTGTAGCCCATCCCAGCCTTGTGCAGGTCTACAATTGTATCCCTTATGTCCTTACACAGCTCTCTGGTCTTGGCCATTGTGGAGAGGTTGGAGTCTGTTTGATTGAGTGTGTGGACAGGTGTCTTTTATACAGGTAACGAGTTCAAACAGGTGCAGTTAATACAGGTAATGAGTGGAGAACAGGAGGGCTTCTTAAAGAAAAACTAACAGGTCTGTGAGAGCCGGAATTCTTACTCGTTGGTAGGTGATCAAATACTTATGTCATGCAATAAAATGCAAATTAATTACTTAAAAATCATACAATGTGATTTTCTGGATTTTTGTTTTAGATTCCGTCTCTCACAGTTGAAGTGTACCTATGATAAAAATTACAGACCTCTACATGCTTTGTAAGTAGGAAAACCTGCAAAATAGGCAGTGTATCAAATACTTGTTCTCCCCACTGTATATACATATTTTTTTTTTCATTATAGTGGCTGCCATAACCCCCAGGGGCCAAATCTGAGGTGGCTATATATTTTCAGGGTACATACATCTACCTCTGTGCCAAATTTGGTGCTTTTACCAAAAAGTGTAATATTGAGTCCACATTTTCAGCACCACTGGTATACACAACAGAGATTATTTCTCATTCCTCCATATTAACACAGAAAGCATGGTAAATTACGTTTTGTGTTGTTGTCAGTAGCTAGTTGCTTGACAAAGTCCCAAATTTCAGAAGGATAAAAAAAAAGGGTTTAGAAATTATGCAATTTTTTACCCCTTGAGGTCGAAATTGACCCGTTAGTGCTTTTTGGGTTAATAAATTATACTGAACAAAGATATAAGCGCAACATGCAACAATTTCATAGATTTTACTGAGTTACAGTTCATATAAGGAAATCAATCAATTTAAATAAATTCATCAGGCCCTAATCTATGGATTTCACATGACTGGGAATATAGATATGCATCTGTTGGTCACAGATACCATTAACAAAAAGGTAGGGGCGTGGATCAGAAAACCAGTCAGTATCTGGTGTGAACACCATTTGCCTCATGCCGCACGACACATAGCCTTCACATTAGTTAAGTTAAGGCTGCTGATTGTGGCCTGTGGAATGTTGTCCTACATTTTCAGCTTCCAGGAATTGTGTTCAGATCCTTGCGACATAGCCGTGCATTATCATGCTAAAACATGAGGTGATGGTAGTGGATTAATGGCATGACAATGGGCCTCAGGATCTCGTCACCATATCTCTGTGCATTCAAATTGCAATCGAGAAAATGCAATTGTGTTCGTTGTCCGTAGTTTATGCCTGCCCATACCATAATCCCACTGCCACCATGGGGCACTCTGTTCACAACGTTCACATCAGCAAACCGCTCGCCTACACGACACCATACACGTGGTCTGCGGTTGTGAGGCCGGTTGGACGTACTTCCAAATTCTCTAAAACGACGTTGGAGGTGGCTTATGGTAGAGAAATGAACATTCAATTCTCTGGCAACAGCTCTGGTGGACATTCCTGCAGTCAGCATGCCAATTGCACGCTCCTGTGGCATTGTGTGACAAAACTGCACAGTTTAGTGTGGCCTTTTATTGTCCCCAGGACACCTGTGTAATGATTATGCTGTTTAATCAGCTTCTTGATATGCCACACCTGTCAGGTGGATGGATTATCTGGGCAAAGGAGAAATGCTCGCTAACAGGGATGTAAACAAATTTGTGCACAAAAACAACTTGAGAAATAAGCTTTTTGTGCGTATGGAAAATGTCAGAGATCTTTTATTTCAGCTCATGAAACATGGGACCAACACTTTACATGTGGCGTTTATATTTTTGTTCAGTGTAAATTTAATTAATTCTAGTAACTTGTATGAACTGTACTAGTAGTAGGAACCTGCAGACCAGAGGATGCGGACATTTTTTTCCCTTTATTCTTTCTTTGCCCTTTTTTTATTACTTTGATATCATATGACCTCAAATTTCTGCTCCTTGAGTCTCTTTATGGCCACAATTTATGTGCCTTCTATTGCACCATTTAATACTCCATTAAAAAACACTCTCCCCACCACTCTGACTGTGTGAATGTCTTTTTCAATCATTACAATGCAAGGACGGCAAGTAGCGTTCGGCTCGTTCAATAAATACTGTGTGAGCGGTATAGGCTTACCTCTACATGTAAAGAGAGAGTGGGTATATGTGTCGAGTAGACACTGTATGGGAGAAAAACACCACTAAGTGGGAAGAACAAATGGCTGTGAACTACAAATATGAAAATGGAATACAATTTTGAAGTGTGAATTTGAAAGGGTACATCAGGCATAGAATGGTTATAGCACCTTTATAGGGACCATATAACTCTTGACACAAGCATTGGTTTGATCTAATGAGGATGTCCAACACCTGTGACAACACCTCTAATTCAAGACATATGACACATGTTTATAGTGCAGATGTAATGTATTGCCTCATAATGGTCAAAATATACTGTATCATGTGCTTCCTGAAAGTATTACCACAGGCAAAACAAGTTGTTTTCCTTCTAATACAACCAATCTATTTAGGTTCCCTATGTTAAATGCCAGACCCTTTATCAGAGAGAGTAGTGTGTGTGTGTGTGTCTTGTGTGTGAGAAAGAGAAGAGACAGAGAGAGAGAGAGAGATAGAGAGAGAGAGAGAGAGAGAGAGAGAGAGAGAGAGAGAGAGAGAGAGAGAGAGAGAGAGAGAGAGAGAGAGAGAGAGAGAGAGAGAGAGAGAGAGAGAGAGAGAGAGAGAGAGAGAGAGAGAGAGAGAGAGAGAGAGAGAGAGAGAGAGAGAGAGAGAGAGAGAGAGAGAAGAAAGAGAGAGGGAGAGAGAGACAGAGAGAGAGAGAGAGAGAGAGGGGAGAGAGAGAGAGAGAGAAGAGAGAGAGAGAGAGAGAGAGAGAGAGAGAGAGAGAGGGAGAGAGAAAAAGGCCAAACCCATTTCTATAAAGGCAGCAAACCCACACCGAGAGCACAGCAGGTTATCTGCAAACGCTCTGTCCTTGTAAACACAAAGCGATTATGCCGAAGACGTGATAGAAACGTTTAGCCAACATGTCCTTGCTCCTCTCTCTCACGAGCTACCGCTAGCCTCAAGGCTATGGCGGTTGAACAAATAAAGTAAAAACAGAGAATTACATTGAGACAAAGCCCTTATGGGAATAGCCAGGGAGGTGTTCAATGTCTAGATGAAGTCGCACAGTAGTAGGGTTGTTGCTGTTATTCTAGGGGAGTAAGAAGGAGTGAAAGTAAATACAATTTATTCCCGGTACGGGGACCTCCTATTTGTGCACGCGCTTTACAATTAGTTTTCTGTTCCTAGAATTACATATAGAATCCCTATGGGCCTAATAGTAAAGATTTGTCCGTTAACTTTTCAAATGTATTAGCTTACCTTTTAATGTGTCATAAACACAACCAGTCATGGTGTTTTCATCTAATTGTCAAACAATTATTTAAAAACGGCTCAAGTAGGCTACCTGCGCACGTTACCCAGGGACGGCTGAACGACAGGGGTTGCGGAATAGTTTTTAAGCCTAATTTAGATATTTTTCTGGTTATAATTTTTGACATTTGTTAGGCAACTTGTCTATAATTAGATACATGTAGCTTCTCTTCTGTCATTACTTGATTCTCATATAGAATAGGCCTACTTAATAAAGCCTTGCTCACCAGAATAATGGCATAAATCTACATGGGTAAAGTTTTCTCTTTCATTTATGCTTTTCTCATGGAGCTAGGACGTTAAGGGACCAGGGAGATTTTCAAATGACATCAGTTGGACCGGTTTAAAGGAAATGAAAAGCTGTGAAAACAATCCAACAAGTTTCTGATTGTATTTGAGTTTGTCTTGGATGCATATTTTATATGGTTGAAAATGAAATACTGGAAGGCCCGCACACAGTTTAAGCTCCCAATTCACCACTTTATTAACTACTCATTTTGTACATATATATTAGATTCTCTGTACCTACTACATGTGCCCATCTCATTGATATCAAATTATTAGAGGTATACAAGTTGTTTTAGAAATAGGTCACTGTAATTATATCTACGGCCACCGCGCGTCCTGCGCGTAATGGTCATATGGGTGAGTATTCCAACAGTTTCCAAAGTAATCTTTTTTTTTTTTTTTTTACTGTTGCCTAGGTTTTAACTTGGACCCATTGGTGGTATAGTGGTGAACATAGCTTCCTTCCAAGCAGTTGACCTGTGTTTGTATGCATATACAGTGGGGAAAAAAAGTATTTAGTCAGCCACCAATTGTGCAAGTTCTCCCACTTAAAAAGATGAGAGAGGCCTGTAATTTTCATCATAGGTACAAGTCAACTATGACAGACAAATTGAGGAAAAAAAATCCAGAAAATCACATTGTAGGATTTTTAATGAATTTATTTGCAAATTATGGTGGAAAATAAGTATTTGGTCACCCACAAACAAGCAATATTTCTGGTTCTCACAGACCTGTAACTTCTTCTTTAAGAGGCTCCTCTGTCCTCCACTCGTTACCTGTATTAATGGCACCTGTTTGAACTTGTTATCAGTATAAAAGACACCTGTCCACAACCTCAAACAGTCACACTCCAAACTCCACTATGGCCAAGACCAAAGAGCTGTCAAAGGACACCAGAAACAAAATTGTAGACCTGCACCAGGCTGGGAAGACTGAATCTGCAATAGGTAAGCAGCTTGGTTTGAAGAAATCAACTGTGGGAGCAATTATTAGGAAATGGAAGACATACAAGACCACTGATAATCTCCCTCCATCTGGGGCTCCACGCAAGATCTCACCCCGTGGAGTCAAAATGATCACAAGAACGGTGAGCAAAAATCCCAGAACCACACGGGGGGACCTAGTGAATGACCTGCAGAGAGCTGGGACCAAAGTAACAAAGCCTACCATCAGTAACACACTACGCCGCCAGGGACTCAAATCCTGCAGTGGAAGACGTGTCCCCCTGCTTAAGCCAATACATGTCCAGGCCCGTCTGAAGTTTGCTAGAGTGCATTTGGATGATCCAGAAGAGGATTGGGAGAATGTCATATGGTCAGATGAAACCAAAATATAACTTTTTGGTAAAAACTCAACTCGTCGTGTTTGGAGGACAAAGAATGCTGAGTTGCATCCAAAGAACACCATACCTACTGTGAAGCATAGAGGTGGAAACATCATGCTTTGGGGCTGTTTTTCTGCAAAGGGACCAGGACGACTGATCCGTGTAAAGGAAATAATGAATGGGGCCATGTATCGTGAGATTTTGAGTGAAAACCTTCTTCCATCAGCAAGGGCATTGAAGATGAAACGTGGCTGGGTCTTTCAGCATGACAATGATCCCAAACACACCGCCCGGGCAACGAAGGAGTGGCTTCGTAAGAAGCATTTCAAGGGCCTGGAGTGGCCTAGCCAGTCTCCAGATCTCAACCCCATAGAAAATCTTTGGAGGGAGTTGAAAGTCCGTGTTGCCCAGCGACAGCCCCAAAACATCACTGCTTTAGAGGAGATCTGCATGGAGGAATGGGCCAAAATACCAGCAACAGTGTGTGAAAACCTTGTGAAGACTTACAGAAAACGTTTGACCTGTGTCATTGCCAACAAAGGGTATATAACAAAGTATTGAGAAATTTTTGTTATTGACCAAATACTTATTTTCCACCATAATTTGCAAATAAATTCATTAAAAATCCTACAATGTGATTTTCTGGATTTTTTTTTCTCATTTTGTCTGTCATAGTTGACGTGTACCTATGATGAAAATTACAGGCCTCTCTCATCTTTTTAAGTGGGAGAACTTGCACAATTGGTGGCTGACTAAATACTTTTTTTCCCCACTGTAGTCCTTTATGACCATATTTACCTCTGTGATTAATTATGATTGGCTATGTGCAAAAGTGAATTGAAGTGTTTTCACACCCACCATGCATCATGTGAGTAATGGTCATGTGAGGTAAAATATGTATATTTTGGGATGTGAGCACTCAGTCTGTTTGACCTGATGAAGATCCATTCCGGATCGAAACGTAGTCAATAAAGGGGTGAATTGGGAGCATAAACAGTGTGTGGGCCTTCCTGTTCTTTACAAGTATTCTTTATTTGCTCAGCACCTACGTTTTTAAGGAAGTGCGTATGACCACAAACTTTTCTGAAAATGAAATACTGTCTGCTTTTATGTCGTTGAAAGAAATTGCACGTTTAGGCTACAAAACAGATCCCTAAGCCGCAGCTCAAGATGCTGAAAGTAATCAAATCATATTTCTACTCTCCTGTTCCAGAGAGAAAATTAACATTTGGTCTATAATTTTACTGCAAGGAATACTTAATTCTGCAACATGTGAGGCCTGCAGTCAGCGTCCAGACTTAAGTTACTATTCCAACTATTAGGCTTCTCCACTCTAAAATAATTACGGCAACCATATGGTGCCATTTGATAAATGCAAAGAGGCATCACTTACAAAACACCACAAAGTGTAATTAAAGTCTTGTAACCTAAATTGATGCACACAATGCTGTCCGAGCGCGTCTCAGTTTTGGCCACTCATCTCTGCCTTAGCAAAATGTCAGTGTTAATGTTGAATCACACCACATTTTGGAATGTATTCCACAAGTTCTCAAGTCTATTCGCTTATTTTTCATGCGACTGACATGCGGTAATGATAAATAGTGTAATAGCCTACAGTTTTCTTGAAGTTTATGTTTTCATAGTTGTGATAGGCTCATGTTTCACCAGTATGGTGTACCCTCACTATTTATTTTGGCGGTACTCCGTACTGGACCGTTCCAGCTTACTTTCACCCCTGGGAGTAAGAGACAGGAGACTGAGAAACATGGAGGAGAAACTGTATTATGCTCTAAAATCCAATTGACATCCACAGCAATACAGTTTTATACAGATAACTGCCAAAATAAAGATAACACCAACATAAAGTGTCTTACTGTTTTTTTCAATTGCGTTGGTGCTATTTTCACAAGTATGTGGAATTTTCAAAACTCCTAGTGCAAAACTCCAAACTGGTAACACTGGTAATGCAGCAAGTCTTATATTCAAAACCTTTTATCATGCACTCATTTTATTAGGAGAGATCTTTCACCACACAACCATTGATCCAAAATATATGTTTACTGTGAAATACTTTGAGAAAATTGATTTATTAACCAAATAATATATAATATAATATATGCCACTTAGCAGACACTTTTATCCAAAGCGACTTACAGTCATGCGTGCATACATTGAATCACAACTATATGATATTTTCTACATTTAGTTATTTTAACAACCAGTTAATCCAATAGTCAAAAAAATGCAGGACGCATGTTTCAAAATTGCACATTAGGCAATACACTTGCATTATCCATGAAAATTGACCGGTCAACATGTTTTCATTCTATCCCATGTGTGATCATTGAGGACATCTTTCACAATCATTGCTGCAAAAAATGAATGTATTGTTCAGATGTGATTACAACATAGGTATACTGTAATTAAATGAAACAAATGAAATGAATGAAAGAAACATAACGTTTAGCAGGCATTAGTTTGCATCAAGCCCATCTTGAGCATTTGGCCATAGGTTTTCATCGACATTGCAGTAAATGTCCTCATTGTTCATGCACTAGCAACACCAGAGTGGTAGGTTCAATTCCCAATGGGGTCACATTAAGAAATGTGTGGACTCACTGTTGTCACTTTGGATAAAAACACCTCCCACGTAAATGGCATGTATTACATTAATGTATTTGCCAAAGCTATTTGAGTAAAGCAGTGTGACCCCCCCCCCCCCCCCCCCCCATCAAAGTAAAATCATAATAGTCATAATAGTACATTACAGTATACAGTATATATATCATACGTAATATGTTTATACGCTACAAACATACATTTTCCTTATGCAGTTCTCAAAATCTCTCTCTCTCTCTCTCTCTCTTGAATAGAGCTAAGCACAGGGAAAGTCCTGGAGGAAAACCTGGTTAAATCTGCTTTCCACCAGACATGAGATGAATTCACCTTTCAGCAGGACAATAACCTAAAACACAAGGCCAAATCTACACTGGAGTTGCTTACCAAGAAGACAGTGAATATTCCTGAGTGGCCGAGTTACAGCTTTGACTTTAATCTACTTGAAAATCTATGGCAAGACTTGAAAATGGTTGTCCAGCAATGATCAACAACCAATTTGACAGAGCTTGAATAATTTTGGAAAGAATAATGGGCAAATGTTGCACAATCCAGGTGTGGAAAGCTCTTAGAGATTTACCCAGAAAGACTCACAGCTGTAATCGCTGCCAAAGGTGATTCTCTGTATCAAGATATATTAGTGTTTTATTTTTCATGAATTTTTCACAAATGTTAACATTACAGAGTATTTTGTGTGGATCGTTGACAAAAAATGACAATTAAATAAATTTGAATCGCACTTTGTAACACAACAAAATGTGGAAAAATTGACAAAAAATGACAAATAAATCAATTTGAATCGCACTTTGTAACACAACAAAATGTGGAAAAAGACAAGGGGTGTGAATGATTTCTGAAGGCACTGTATTTTTCTATTGGAATTTATCAAAACAGTATTCATCTGCGAACAGAAATCTTCCCTTTAACATAGTGTTGATAGCATAGTGTTGATGCATTGCTCAGCCTTGTCAGCGATAAGGGTTATCAGCAGCTCAACAAACAGCAGTGCAGCAGTCACCATGCTGATTCAAATTGGTTGTGTATCTGCATGTCTCCCTCTGTTAATGAGTGAGCGTTCACACACAGGCACAGACAATCACCTACACGCGCGCACATGCATGAAAGCAAGCCTGCACACACGCATACAAACACACACACACACACACACACACACACACACTCATTCCCCCATTCTCCACACATGCACTCATGCACGCACACATGGATGTGCACCACAAACAAACACACACACAGAAACACACATTCTCCACAATCACTGGGGGACCAGCATCTGCTACCTGTTTACTTTGAGATACAGTATGTGGCTTGATCCGCCACAACACCTAGCCACCCCTCCCTTCCCTTCCCTGCATCTTGTTATTCACAACATATGTTTTTCTTGTTTTTGCTAAAATGTCACTTTCTCCTGTAGCTGTTTAGCAGTCCCTCGTCTCGTGGATTAGGAATATCCAGTGGACTTTGTTTTTAATTCACTCCCAACATTTAATTTGCCAAATGTTATCAGGAAGCGTGGACTGGTGGGTATAAAACAGAGGAGAAATTAAGGGAGGTTTTTGAGAGGATTTAAGAGTCTCCGCTTCCCAGGATTAATGTGGTAAGATCTTAATCACTCTCGTACTGTGATTGAAGTAGTACAGCCACAATATTCTATTTTACATGTACAGTATTAATTTGACTATATGGTTAGTTTCCCTAAAAGGCTCCAAAATAGAGAAGTGTAGTTTACTTTTGGCACTTGATAAAGTGCTTCTTAAAGTTAAACAAAGGTGAAATGATCTTTCACCAGTATCTATCTTTCACTTTCTCCTTCTTGCTGAAGCATTCATGGTATAAACATCTTTCCATGACATCTGACAAAATTGGGAAGACACATTCAGATGTCTTTATTCTGAAAACCCAGGAAGCAGAGCTAGTTTCACTGCTCTGCAAAATGCATGGTGGGGGTATAATTGAGGTCAAGAGGGAGATTAATGAGTTTCATTCACAGTTGGGGACCGACATTGGCACGGTGGCAACATCCTTGACTCCCAGGGTCATTCTACCAGTGCCAATCACAAACCCTAAAATACACTTTCACAACAAATTGCTTTAGGATTTCTTCAGGAAATTAATCAAATACTAATTTTTAAGGGATGATACAGGGGTGGATGTGGAATCTCTATTGTTGGATTTCACATTTTGATGTTATTTGCTTTTATGGGGGTCAAAGGGAACCTTTTAATCTAGTGTTTCAAGAGGCAAACCTCTCCCAGATATCCATACTCACCAATAGTGAAGGGCACTCAGCTCTCATGTGTGCTCTATAAGTGCCCTTTCAAATTACACGCTCGGGAGGTTGATTAATCAATTTACATGCCATAACAAAATACACTGCTCGTCGAACATCTAATTCCAAAATCATGGCATTAATATGGAGTTGGTCCCCCCTTTGCTGTTATAACAGCCTCCAATCTTCTGGGAAGGCTTTCCACTAGACATTGGAACATTGCTGCAGGGACTTGGGCAATTAGGCCTGGCTCGCAGTCGGCGTTCCAATTAATCCCAAAGGTATTCAATGGGGTTGAGGTCAGGGCTCTGTGCAGGCCAGCCAAGTTCTTCCACACCGATCTCCACAAACCATTTTCTGTATGGACCTTGCTTTGTGCACGGGGGCATTGTCATGCTGAAACAGGAAAGGTCATTCCCCAAACTGTTGCCACAAAGTTGGAAGCACAGAATCATCTAGACTGTCATTGTATGCTGTATCTCGCCACCACGGTTGACAACTCCGTTGTGTCCTCCTCCCAGAGTGCAAAGAACCTTGGCGTGACCCTGGACAACACCCTGTCATTCTCCACTAACTTCAAAGCGGTGACCCGATCCTGTAGGTTCATGCTCTACAACATTTGCAGAGTACGACCCTACCTTACACAGGAAGCGGCACAGGTCCTAATCCAGGCACTTGTCATCTCCCGTCTGGATTACTGCAACTCGCTGTTGCCTGGGCTCCCTGTCTGTGCCATTAAACCCCTACAACTCATCCAGAACGCTGCAGCCCGTCTGGTGTTCAACCTTCCCAAGTTCTCTCACGTCACCCCGCTCCTCCACACACTCCACTGGCTTCCAGTTGAAGCTCGCATCTGCTACAAGACCATGGTGCTTGCCTACGGCGCTGTGAGGGGAACAGCACCTCCTTACCTTCAGGCTCTGATCAGTCCCTGCACCCAAACGAGGGCATTGCGTTCTTCCACCTCTGGCCTGCTGGTCCCCCTACCTCTGCGGAAGCACAATTCCCGCTCAGCCCAGTCAAAACTGTTCGCTGCTCTGGCACCCCAATGGTGGAACAAGCTCCCTCACGACGCCAGGACAGCGGAGTCACTGACCACCTTCCGGAGACACTTGAAACCCTACCTCTTTAAGGAATACCTGGGATAGTATACAACTAATCATTCTACCCCCCCCCCCCACTACCCCACTTCCACAAAAAACTAAAATTAAACTAAAATTAAAAAATATATATTTAAAAAATGAACATTAAAAATATACTCTACAAATAAAAAATTGGATAAATACCCGACACCTCGAATCCAGGATGGAACGGACGGAGTATGCTGGGGCCCTCTCGATGTCCAGAGGAGGCAGAGGGACCTCCCGCACCTCATACTCCAGGAGCGGACCAGCCACCCCCGGCCTGAGGAGAGACACATGAAACGAGGGGTTATAACGGTAATCATGGGTGAGAAATAACCTATAGGTAACCTTGTTGATTCTCCTCAGGAATTTGAATGGCCCCACAAACCACGGGCTCAGCTTCCAGGATGGTGGTATTACCTTGGGAGAGGGGAAGAACACTCAGGTGAGACCATGGTCGTTGTGGAACTGGTAAAGGTTGTAACTTTAGGCAGGTGGGAGGTGCCTAGGTGTCTTACTCTGGACGCACACCGAGCAGGAGGAGACATACAACCTCACGTCCTTAGCCAAGGTAGGCCACCAGTACTTTCCGGTCAGGCAGCGCACTGTACGGCTGATACCTGGGTGACCAGACGGTCACGGATAAGAGCAGACACGTACTGCAGCCCAGCTGGACACTGAGGTGGAGATGGCTCTGTGCGTAACGCCTGCTCTATATCCGCGTCCATCGCGCATACTACCGGCGCAACAATGCAGGAGGCCAGGAGTATGGGGGTGTTGGCTCTAGGCCTCTCCTCTGTGTCATACAGCCGTGACAATGAGTCTGCCTTCACGTTCTTCGTACCCGGGATGTATGATTTTGTGAAATCAAACCGGGTGAAGAATAGGGCCCACCTGGCCTGGCAAGGATACAGCCTCCTCGCTGCCCGGATGTACTCCAGGTTATGGTGGTCCATCCAGACGAGGAAAGGGTGTTTCGCCCCTACAAGCCAATGCCTCCACACGTTCAGGGCTCGGACAACAGCCAACAGCTCCCGATCACCAACGTCGTAGTTCTGCTCCGCTGGGCTGAGCTTCTTAGAGAAGAAGGCACAGTGGCGGAGCTTGGGTGGCGTGCCCGAGCATTGAGATAGGACAGTGCCTATCCCTACCTCGGACACATCCACCTGCACTACGAACGGTAGTGATGGATTGGGGTGGGCCAGTACTGGGGCTGAGGTGAACAGACCCCTCAGGTTACTGAAGGCCCTGTCAGCCTCAGCAGACCAGCGGAGCTGGGACGGCCCACCCTTCAACAGAGATGTAATGGGAGATGCGACCTTGCCAAAGCCCTGGATAAACCTCCGATAGTAGTTGGCGAAGCCAAGAAAGCGCTGCACCTCCTTAAGCGTGGTTGGAGTCGGCCAATTACGCACGGCTGAAATGCGATCTCCCTCCATCTCCACACCTGAGGTGGTAATGCGGTATCCGAGGAAGGAGACGGACTGCTGAAAAAACAGACACTTTTCTGCCTTGGCATATAGGTCATTTTCCAACAGTCTTGCCAGCACTTTGCGAACCAGGAACACATGCTCAGTGCGCGTAGTGGAATACACCAGAATGTCATCGATGTAGACCACTACACCGCGACCAAGCATGTCGCAAAACACCTCGTTCACAAGGACTGGATGACGAATGGAGCATTCATCAAACCGTAGGGCATCACCAGGTATTCATAATGCCCCGTGGTTGTGCTGAATGCTGTCTTCCACTCATCCCACTCTCGGACATGCACCAGGTTGTTTGCACTCCGGAGATCTAATTTGACTAGATCACTGACGGAATGAGGGGGAGAGGATAACTAAATGATATTGTCTCCTTGTTCAGTGATCGATAATCAATGCAAGGGCGCAGACCGCCGTTTTACTTCTTCACAAAAAAGAAACTCGAGGAGGCGGGTGAAGTGGAGGAACGTATAAACCCCTGGCGCAGGGACTCGGTGACGTTTGTTTCCATAGCCTCCGTTTCAGCCTGTGACAGGGGATACACGTGACTCCTGGGAGGCACAGCGTCTACCCGGAGGTTTATCGCGCAATCCCCCGCCCGATGAGGTGGTAACTTGGTCGCCTGCGTTTTGGAAAACGCATTCGCCAAATCAAGGTATTCGGGGGGAATGCGGGAGTACTGTCTGGACTTTCCACTGTGGTTGCACCAACGGAAACACAGAGACACCTACCCTGACACTCTCGCGACCACCCCGTGAGAATGTGGGGTTGTGGAGTGCTAACCAAGGGATAGCTAGTACCACAGAGAAGGCAGGAGAGTCAATAATAAAAAACGTCACTTGCTCGCAATGAGTCTCGTGGGTAACCATGGTGATTGGTGCAGTAACTTCCCTAACAAACACGGACGCTAATGGTCGACTGTCAAGTGCTCTGATGGGGGGTGGAATGGATAGGGGAACCAATGAAATGCCTAGACTGTGTGAGAATGCTCTGTCCATAAAGTTCCCAGCTGCGCCTGAATCGACTAGCGCCTTACACTGGGGAACTACAATGTGATCAGGAAATTGGATGGGTAGGGTACAGTGCGCAGCAGAGGGCTCTGAACAAGTCTGGGTGTTCGATACCTGGGGTGAAGCGAGAGTGCCCTATCTGCTGCCTCCAGACCCAAATGAACGCTGAACACATTGTGTAGTGTAATGTTCCTTCGTGCCACCAGAGTGACACTGGCGCTGTCGTCTTCCGCTCTCTCGGATCGCGGCTCCACCCAGCTCCATCAGCTCATGATCCGAGTCGGCCGGGGTTGGAATGGGCAGACCCCCTCCAGGATGTCCTCTGGCCGCCAGCAGGTTGTCCAAACGGATGGCCATGTCCACCAGTTGCGTGAAGGACAACATGGTGTCCCGGCAGGCTAGCTACCTTCAGACGTCCTCCCGCAGATGGCACCAGAAGTGGTCAATAAGGGCCCGCTTGTCCAACCCGGACCCAGCTGCTAGAGTCCAAAACTCCAAGGCGAAGTCCTGCGCAGTCCTCGTCCCCTGCCTCAGGTGGACCAGCCGCTCGCCCGCCTCTCGTCCTTCGGGCGGGTGATCGAAGACAAACCCCGAAAGAGGCGAGCGAACTCCCCATAGTTGTCCAATGCAGCTCCTCCTTCATTCCAGACCGCGTTGGCCCACTTCAGGGCTTTCCCTGAGAGGCATGAGACAAGGGCGGACACCTTCTCCCACTCTGATAAGGCCGGGCTGATGCTGAAGAAGTAAAGCTCCAGTTGGAGGAGGAATCCCTGGCAGAGAGCAGCTGTCCCATCGAACTCCCGTGGTCGGCATATATGGATCCCTCTGGGTGGTGGGGTGTGGGTGGCTGGATCCGGTTGCCCAGCTGGTCTCGACAGATCGGGTCCTCTCATCTCCAGTCATTGGACGACCTGGAGAACATGATCCATCGTTTCTCCCAAGCTGGCTAGCATTGTTGAGTGCTCCTGGACCCGTGCCAGACTCCAGGCATGCGCTCCTCTCCCGCTGACTCCATTTGTGGTGGGTGATTCTTTGATGCGTGATTTGAAGGAGTCAGGCACAGGGGGGTAAATCACAGTATACAAAGTTTATTCCATAATACAGCGTAACCAGTCCAGTGCGCAAAACACGCTCACTGGAACAAACATGCACACGGGGAAACATACTGGTAATACAAAATACTGAGCTCAACCAAGCTACTAACGCTCAGAATAAACAATCACCCACAAGGACAGGGGGCAGAGGGAACACTTAAACACGTACTAATGAGGGGAATATGAACCAGGTGTGTGCAATTGACAAGACAAGACAATTGGAATGATGAGATATGGAGCAGCAGTGGCTAGAAGGCCGGTGACGACGAACACCGAAGCCTGTCCGAACAAGGGGAGGCAGCTTCGGAGGAAGTCGTGACAAGAAGTCACATAATTAGTTAAATAAAGTCCACCTGTGTGCAATCTAACTGTCACATTATCTGTCACATGATCTCAGTATATATACACCTGTTCTGAAAGGCCCCAGAGTCTGCAACACAACTAAGCAAGGGGCACCATCAAGCATCATGAAGACCAAGGAGCTCTCCAAACAGGTCAGGGACAAAGTTGTGGAGAAGTACAGATCAGGGTTGGGTTATAAAAAAATATCTGAATCTTTGAACATCCTACGGAGCACCATTAAATCCATTATTAAAAAATTTAAAGAATATGGCACCACAACAAACCTGCCAGGAGAGGGCCGCCCACCAAAACTCATGGACCAGGCAAGGAGGGCATTAATTAGACAGGCAACAAAGAGACCAAAGATAACCCTGAAGGAGCTGCAAAGCTCCACAGAGGAATATCTGTCCATAGGACCACTTTAAGCCGTACACTCCACAGAGCTGGGCTTTACGGAAGAGTGGCCAGAAAAAAAGCCATTGCTTAAAGAAAAAAATAAGCAAACACATTTGGTGTTTGCCAAAAGGCATGTGGGAGACTCACCAAACATATTGAAGAAGGTACTCTGGTCAGATAAGACTAAAATTGAGCTTTTTGGCTATCAAGGAAAACGCTATGTCTGGTGCAAACCCAACACCTCTCATCACCCCGAGAACACCATCCCCACAGTGAAGCATGGTGGTAGCAGCATCATGCTGTGGGGATGTTTTTCACTGAAAAACTGGTCAGAATTGAAGGAATGATGGATGGCGCTAAATGCAGGGTAATTCTTGAGGGAAACCTGTTTCAGTCTTCCATAGATTTTAGACTGGGACGGAGGTTCACCTTCCAGCAGGACAATGACCCTAAGCATACTACTAAAGCAACATTCGAGTGGTTTAAGGGGAAACGTTTAAATGTCTAGGAATGGCCTAGTCAAAGCCCAGACCTCAATCCAATTGAGAATATGTGGTACGACTTAAAGATTGCTGTACACCAACGTAACCCATCCAACTTGAACGAGTTGGAGCAGTTTTGCCTTGAAGAATCTGCAAAAATCCCAGTGGCTAGATGTGCCAAGCTTATATAGACATACCCCAAGAGACTTGAAGCTGTAATTGCTGCAAAAGGTGGCTCTACAAAGTATTGACTTTGGGGGTTGTGAATAGTTATGCACGCTCAATTCTGTTTTTTTGTCTAATTTTTTGTTTGTTTCACAAGAAAAAATATTTCGCATCTTCAAAGTGGTAGGCATGATGTGTAATTGAAATGATACAAACCCCCCAAAAATCAATTTTAATTGATTCAGGAGTTAAATTAACTCTGTAAAGAGGTAAATTAACACTCAGTGGTGTAAATTAAGTGTTGGTGTTAATATCCAAAGGTGAGTGTGATTGTGTAATTTTTACTCTGCCCACATGGAACATTTTAAAATACTAAAAGGATTGCGAAATAATATATTTCCATGCAAATGTATGTATTCTAAATACATTTACAAATGTATGTCACACATGAAACTACATTTAAAAATGCATAAAATATATTATTTGGCCAATGTATCTGAAAATTCATCACAAATATATATATTTTGGTATTTTCTTTCCCCGTATGGGTGTGTAGAGTAAAACATTCAAAAGCACGCCCATCATTATCATATTTCCCAGCATGCTCTATAGCAGGTTGATTTTTTGAATTGTTTGTTTCAATATCTGTGTTTTTGCATGTTTATTGATTGATTGATTGATCTTATGCTACACAAAGATAAATAACTGTCACGCCCTGACTCTAGGACTCGTGTGGTGCTCAGTGGTGCGCGTCGCGAGCCCGGCCCGGCCTGTTCCTGCCCCTCGCACCAAGCCAGTGGTGCGCGTCGCCAGCCCGGCCCGGCCTGTTCCTGCCCCTCACACTAAGTCAGTGGTGCGCGTCGCCAGCCCGGTCCGGCCTGTTCCTGCTCCCCGCACCAAGCCAGTGGTGCGCGTCGTCAGCCCGGTCCGGCCCGTTCCTGCTCCCCGCACCAAGCCAGTGGTGCGTGTGTCCAGTCCGGCACGGCCCGTGCCTGTTCCACCGGTGCCTGGTCCGGCACCGGTCAACTGCTCCACTCCGGAGTCAGAGCAATCCGCTCCACCAGGGTCTGGTCCAGCTCCGGTCAGCTGCTCCACTCCGGAGCCAGAGCAATCCGCTCCACCGGGGTCCAGTCCAGCTCCAGTCAGCGGCTCCACTCCGGAGCCAGAGCAATCCGCTCCACCGGGGTCCGGTCCAGCTCCGGTCAGCTGCTCCACTCCGGAGTCAGAGCAATCCCCTCCACCGGTGCCTGATCCAGCTCCGGTCAGCGGCTCCACTCCGGAGCCAGAGCATTTCGATCCACCGTCGTCGGGTCCAGCTCCAGTCAGCAGTTCCAGTCCAGACCCAGACGTCAGCCCCTCTCCAGGTTCGGGGTCTCCCACACCAGGGTCCAGACAGGGCTTGGTACGTCGTGGGAGGAAGGAGAGGGGAAGCAGCGGGCCGAGGTCCAGACCAGACCAGGGGCGCAGCAGAAGAGGACTGGCCACCCCTCATAGCCTGGTTCCTCTCTAGGTTTCTTCCTAGGTTTTGGCCTTTCTAGGGAGTTTTTCCTAGCCACCGTGCTTCTACACCTGCATTACTAGCTGTTTGGGGTTTTAGGCTGGGTTTCTGTACAGCACTTCGAGATATTAGCTGATGTAAGAAGGGCTATATAAAATAAAATTGATTGATTGAGCAGGGAGGTGGAGAGTAAGTGGTGGTCACGCCCGGAGCCGGATCCGTCTCCGAGGCGGAATGCCCACCCGGCCCCTACCCTGTTATGTTTATGTGGCGCGGTCGGAGTCCGCACCTTTGGGGGGGGGGGTACTGTCACGCCCTGACTCTAGGACTCGTATTTGTTGAGTCAGGGTGTGTATTTTCTGTGTCGTGTTGTGCTATGTTGATTGTCTATGGTTAGATCTAGTATGTGTAGATCTATGTTGGCCTGTGTGGTTCCCAATCAGAGGCAGCTGTTGCTCGTTGTCTCTGATTGGGGACCATACTTAGGCAGCCTTTTGGCACCTGTTAGTTGTGGGATCTTGTTCCGTGTAAGGTATGTTGTTTGTGTGCTACCTTGGACTTCACGTTTCGTTTGTTGTTTTGGTTGTGTGTTTATTCGTTAAATAAACATGAATGCACATCACGCTGCGCCTTGGTCCTTCTCGTTCGTTAACGATCGTGACAATAACATACATTTTTTCTAAACTAATGAAATCTGTTAGTAGTTGGACTTATTATACCCGTTACTGAGATAGTTGTTCCAATTATCATGATTTAGGTAGTCTCAACTTTCTTCCCTACCTTGGCAGTCATTCTGAATGCAGGTTGTGGGTGATTAAAAGTTCCAATTGTTGGATATCCTCACTCTGGCTGGATTTTAATAGGAATTACACATTACTTCACAAATCAGCATAATATGACTTGCAGGCCTGATGTGGCCTGTAAACAAGGAGTTCACTAACACCTCTGTGCTAGAGTATAATTAGTCCCTCAAAGAAAGGCCTTATGATATGTAATGTATTGTCATAAAGAGTATAATTTTAATGGCTATTAAGGCTGGTGGAACCATTCATAGAGGGTTCTAGGAATAACCCCTAAAAGGGTTCTCAGTAGAACCCTTCATAGAGGGTTCTGTGAAGAACCTTTAGTTGATAAAGGGGTTCTTGGTAGAACCATTTAGAGGTTTTTGTGTAGAAACCTTCACAGGGGTTTCTATTAAGCATCAAAAAGTGTTCCCCTATGGGGACAAACTGAAGAACCCTACATGGTTCTACTTAGCACCTTTAAAAAAAAGATTGTAGGCCTAAATATACAGAAGCTATATATACATCTCTCTCACTTTCTCGCTCTTTGTCCCTCTTGCACACATGAACATACACACGCACGAGAGTACACACATGCACGCTTGACGCACATGCATACGCATACACACACACAAACGCACACACTCCCACCCCACTCCCCACACACAGAGAAGTAATGATCTGTTGCTCTCTCTGTATGGTAGTAAATTAATAATAGCTTTAGTAATGTGAGCTGAAATTTTGTAATCAGGCCCAGTGGAGTAGTGTGCGGCCCAGCTAAATAAGATACAGATAGATGATCCTCTCTGTGGGAAAATAATTTGGTTTCCTTCCCTCTCTCTCCCTCTTTCCGTCTCCACCAACTTCTTCCTCTTTCTTCTCCCTCTCTCCCTCTATAACTTGATTACTGCTTGGTGATTGCAAACGACTTGCTCTCAGACGAAAACAATGCATTTCACCACAGAGGCTGTGCATCGGTGAGTTCATATTACACGCTTTAAGATATGTAACCGGAGTACTGGCGTACCACCCCCCCCCCCCCCCCCCACGCAGCCCATGCAAGGCAGGTGGGCCCACGGGTTCTGGGGCCCTCCCAAAAAATAACATTCTATATATACACTGAGTATACAAAACATTAAGAACACCAGCTCTTTCCATGACATAGACTGATCAGGTGAATCCAGGTGAAAGCTATGATCTCTTATTTATGTCACTTGGTAAATCCACTTCAATCAGTGTAGATGAACGGGAGGAGACAGGTTAAATAATTATTTTGAAGTCTCGATACAATTGAGACATGGATTGTGTATGTGTGCCATTCAGAGGGTGAATTGGCAAGACAAAATATTTAAGTGCCTTTGAATGGGGTATGGTAGTAGGTGCCAGGCGCACTGGTTTGTGTCAAGAAATGCAACGTTGCTGAGTTTTTCACATTCAGTTTCCTGTGTGGTCCACCACCCAAAGGACATCCAGCCAACTTGACAAAACTGTGGGAAACATTTTTTTTGTTTTTTCGCGTTATTTGTAATTTATTCTGTACATAATGTTTCTGCCGCCGTCTCTTATGACCAAAAATAGTTTCTGGATATCAGGACAGCGATTACTCACCTCGTTTGGACGAATATATTTTCTTCAATGAGTCGGACGCGAAGGATATTCTACAGACACCCGACAAGGCCCAAATCCCCGTCATTCGCATGAGAAAGAGACAGAGATATCGTGGACGTAGGTCAGGGTGCCTTGTAAGGATCCGACGGTGAGCGAGTAAACTGCCTCTTCCATCAATCCTATTAGCCAATGTTCAATCATTTGAAAACAAATTGGATGACCTAAGACTAAGGTTATCCTACCAACGGGACATTAAAAACTGTAATATCTTATGTTTCACCGAGTTGTGGCTGAACGACGACATGGATAACATACAGCTAGCGGGCTATACGGTACATCGGCAGGATAGAACAGCTGACTCCGGTAAGACAAGGGGTGGCGGTCTGTGTATATTTGTAAACAACAGCTGGTGCACAAAATCTAATACTAAGGAAGTCTCAAGGTTTTGCTCGCCTAAGGTAGAGTATCTCATGATAAGCTGTAGACCACACTATTTACCAAGAGAGTTTTCATCTATATTTTTTGTAGCTGTCTATCTACCACCACAAACCAATTCTGGCACTAAGATTGCACTCAATGAGCTGTATAAGGCCATAATCAAACAGGAAAATGCTCATCCAGAGGCAGTGCTCCTAGTGGCCGGGGACTTTAATGCAGGGAAACTTAAATCTGTTCTACCGAATTTCTATCAGCATGTTAAATGTGCAACCAGAGGAAAAAAAAATATATAGACCACCTTTACTCCACACACAGAGATGCATGCAAAGCTCTCCCTCGCCCTCCATTTGGCAAATCTGACCATAACTCTATCCTCCTGATTCCTGCTTATAAGCAAAAACTAAAGCAGGAAGCACCAGTGACTCGGTCAATACGGAAGTGGTCAGATGACGCAGATGCTAAGCTACAAGACTGTTTTGCTAGCACAGACTGGAATATGTTCCGGGATTCTTCAGATAGCATTGAGGAGTACACCACATCAGTCACTGGCTTCATCAATAAGTGCATCGATAACATCGGCCCCACAGTGACCGTACGTACATACCCCAACCAGAAGCCATGGATTACAGGTAACATCCGCACTGAGCTAAAGGGTAGAGCTGCCGCTTTCAAGGAGCGGGACTCTAACCCGGAAGTTTATAAGAAATCCCGCTGTGCCCTCCGACGAACCATCAAACAGGCAAAGAGTCAATACAGGACTAAGATTGAATTGTACTACACCGGCTCTGATGCTCGTCGGATGTGGCAGGGCTTGAAAACTATTACAGACTACAAAGGGAAGCACAGCCGCGAACTGCCCAGTGACACAAGCCTACCAGATGAGCTAAATCACTTCTATGCTCATTTCGAGGCAAGCAACACTGAAGCATGCATGAGAGCACCAGCTGTTCCGGATGACTATGTGATCACGCTCTCCGTAGCCGATGTGAGTAAGACTTTAAGCAGGTCAACATTCACAAGGCCGCAGGGCCAGATGGTTTACCAGGACGTGTACTCCGAGCATGTGCTGACCAACTGGCAAGTTACTGACATTTTCATGTCCCTGACTGAGTCTGTAATACCAACATGTTTCAAGCAGACCACCATAGTCCCTGTGCCCAACGACACTAAGATAACCTGCCTAAATGACTACCGACCCATAGCACTCACGTCTGTAGCCATGAAGTGCTTTGAAAGGCTGGTCATGGCTCACATCAACACCATTATCCCAGAAACCCTAGACCCACTCCAATTTGCATACCGCCCCAACAGATCCACAGATGATGCAATCTCTATTGCACTCCACACTGCCATTTCCCATCTGGACAAGAGGAACACCTTCGTGAGAATGCTATTCATTTACAGCTCAAACATTTCTACAGCTGCACCATCGAGAACATCCTGACTGGTTGCATCACTGCCTGGTATGGCAATTGCTCGGCCTCCGACCGCAAAGCACTACAGAGGGTAATGCGTGCTGCCCAGTACATCACTGGGGCCAAGCTTCCTGCCATCCAGGACCTTTATACCAGGCGAAGTCAGAGGAAGGCCCTAAAAATTGTCAAAGGCTCCAACCACCCTAGTCATAGACTGTTCTCTCTGCTACCGCATGGCAAGCGGTACCGGAGCGCCAAGTCTAGGTCCAAAAGGCTTCTCAACAGCTTCTACCCCCAAGCCATAAGACTCCTGAACAGCTAATCAAATGGCTACCTGGACTATTTGCATTGTAACGCTGCTGCTACTTTCTGTTTATTGTCTATGCATATTCACTTTAACCATAACTACATGTACATATTACCTCAATTACCTCGACTAACCGGTGTCCCCGCACATTGACTCTGTACCGGTACCCCCTGTATATAGCCTTGCTACTGTTATTTCTACTGTTATTTTACTGCTTTTATTTTTTACTTATCTATTGTTTATTTAACACTTATTTTTCTTAAAACTGCATTAAGGGCTTGTAAGTAAGCATTTCCCTGTATGGTCTACGCCTGTAGTATTCGGCGCATGTGACAAATTACTTTTGATTTGATTTGATTTGACATTAGTTACTGACACAGACATGGTAGTGTAGCAGGAAGATTGAGATGCTGTGAACCAAGAGCTTGTGAGTTCAAATACCAGGTAAGGACTTTGAATAATAATTACTGTAGAAGTAAACATATATGTCAAATATGAGTTAAAAGCCCTGTGCGTGTATCATAATGACTCGTGATCATGTGAAAATCCACATGTGAAACTTCATGTGAAATATCATCACATGTGAAGTGTTCCAAAAACCCATGGTTTCACATGATTTCACATATGAAAATCCACATCATCACATGTGAAGTGTTCCAAAAACACATGGTTTCACATGATTGCACGTATGAAAATCCACATCATCATGTGAAGTGTTCCAAAAACACATGGTTTCACATGATTTCACATGTGCAAAACATGCTTACACATACTGGATGCACACACACAAGCACACATAAAGGTGGATGGTGGGATTGTTGTTGGGAATCTCTCAATAAACTATCTGCTACAGGAGCTTACACCCACAGAACTCAGGTGGGATTTCATTGAAAGGTTCAAATATAAAGCACAGCTGGAAAAATACTATCAGTAAGAGATTTCTTGATATTGCTTCATACACCTAGTTAAATTGTTTGATTGGAGAAAAAATTACTCTTTGGTTTGATTTCTCCTCGGATTTCATTTGAATAGTTTAGAATTCCTTGAACTCATTGAATAGATATAACTCCACTTCTACGAAAACAACTATATAAAACAGGTGCCAGAATAGTTTTAGTACAATTTTAGACTGGTCAGGCTTTGTTTACCTTGTCTAAATGACTTTCACTCAAGGTCAGAGAGCACTAGCCTCTTTCTGTGCACTGGTAGTATTGATAACGCAGGATTTGATTGGAAGTGTGGGAAGTTGGTTATTTCCAACCAATCAATCCACAGACATTCAGGTACACAGCTTCCTGTGTTTTATGGAAATAAAATGTCAGAATCCACTAATCAAATCCCCCAAAGCTCCCGGAGTAATCTTGCCCTGAAGCGCCTGGCATTAACCCAAAAACACGCAGTCAGCTGTCCGCAACGATTGGGGGACTGCTACTCTGAGGCTTAGACCTTGCCCAGTCAGGAGCCTTGAAACTAGGTAAGTAGTAGTTCCATCCAATTTCAGTCTGTCAAGACAGCCTTTTTCTCTCTGCATGGGATCTCGAAAATATAGACGGAGGGAAAGTGCAGAAATTAACTTCTACGTTAGGGGTAGTAGTAGTAGTACTGTAGACTGGGTTCATACTTCCCTATTCATTTTTCATACAGTAGGTCTCATTACACTGAGTAAATGTGAAGCTTTATTATAGTAATGCGAGTGAATTATGTGGAACAGAGCTATAGAACATGCCTGGGGATGGGAGGTGTATATAGGGCCAAATCACAATCTCAATGACTACTAGATTAAGCCTATTCCCCGGTGAGTGTTTTACCTGCATGCTATAATGGTCTTGGGTGTTTGCAAAAGAAAAAGGGAAGCTTAAATTGTATTCGCTGAGCTCTCGGCACCCCAGATATAAGATATTCTAATATTATTCGCAATGCATCCAGTCTGGGATTTCATCATAAATCATGTTTGGGGAATTGTAATGCTAAGTAGGAATCATTATTCTGCTGCAGTCATAATGTTCGGGGCACACATACTGAGCACACACACACACCTACATATACACGCAGGATGCATACTGTGCAAGTCCACTGACATAAAGCACACTAAACCCAAATATGAGCGTACTTTCACACTGGCAGCACACCTGCATAAACACCCACCCACACGCACGCATGCACGTACACACACACACACACACACACACACACAGTCTTGTATAACTAACCTTGTGGGGACACATAATTCAGTCCCATTCATAATCCTATTTTCCCTAACCCCTAACCCTAAACATAACCCTAAACCAGTACCCTTACCCTAACCCTAGCTCCTAACCTAAACATAATTCTAACCTTAACCCCCTAGAAATAGCATTTGACATTGTGGGGACAAACAATATGTCATTTGGCATTCAGTCACCTCTCTGGGGAGAGTCTTGGTTTCAGATCTCACTCTCAGATAGACAGGGCTGTACATTTACATTATTTAGCAGACGCTCTTATCCAGAGCGACTTTCAGTTAGTGAGTGCATACATTATATTTTTCATACTGGCCCCCCGTGGGAATCGAACCCACAACCCTGGTGTTGCAAACACCATGCTCTAACAACTGAGCTACATCCCTGCCGGCCATTCCCTCCCCTACCCTGGGCCAATTGTGCGCCGCCCCATGGGTCTCCCGGTCACGGCCAGCTACGACAGAGCCTGGATTCGAACCAGGATCTCTAGTGGCTCAGCGATGCAGTGCCTTAAACCACTGTGCCACTCTATAACCGGTACATGATATGGCTTTACAGGTACATTCAGACAGAGAGGTACACACAGAGCGAGACATAAAGGCATCTCTTTGTTGTTTCTCTTTTAGAAAGAGCAGGGGAAGCGAGGTGGGAGCCGGTATTCACAAGACTGTCTCGTGTTGCTTTAGTTCCCTGTTCAGACCTATTCTGGATGGCACCATACAGAGTTTCACCCCTGTCACAAATACAGGACAGGACAATACAGGACGATAATGAGTTGATTAAAAGAGCCTAAACGTAAGGGAAAAATCCTAGCTTGGAGCCTGACCAAGGCCAACTCCAAGCTGGAGAGAAATGAGTAGCCATAGTGGAAAACAAGCTGAGTGGCGCAGTGGTCTAAGGCACTGCATCGCAGTGCTAACTGTGCCACTAGAGATCCTGGTTCGAATCCATGCTCTGTCGCAGCCGGCTGCGACCGGGAGACTCATGGGCGGCGCACAATTCGTCCAGGGTAGGGGAGGGAATGGCCGGCAGGGATGTAGCTCAGTTGATAGAGCATGGCGTTTGCAATGCCAGGGTTGTGGGTTCAATTCCCACAGGGGGCCAGTAAAAAAAAAAAAAATGTATTCACTAACTGTTAGTTGCTCTGGATAAGAGCGTCTGCTAAATGACTTAAATGTAATACTTTTCAAAGCTAAGTTAACTTTTTGGGTCTTTGATCTCTGAGAATGTATGTTGTTCTGAAATCACATTTTAGTGTGTGTGTGTGGGCACACACATGCATGTGTGTCTGTGTTGTGCGTGTGTCTGTGCGTGTGTCAGTGCGTGTGTCTATGCATGTGTGTGTCTGTGCGTGTGTGTGTGTGTGTGTGTGTGCACAAACACACACACTGACATGCACAAACACACACACCCTCCTCCATGTTTGTGTGTAAACTGGCCGTGGTGCCATGTGTGAGCCAGCAGCAGCGTTTTGGTAAAACATTAAGACAAGACAAAGCCAAACCTATTTCAGTTCAACATCACAGATCACATCCACCTAGGCCAATTAGCAGGTTCTGTCTTCTCTTCGCACAACTATCACATTCCCCTCATCATCCAAACACAGCGTGATGAGAAGTGAGAGGAAACTATAGAACTGTTTAGCAGGAGACATGAACTCTAGAACCCAGCCCACAAATCTTCTGTATAAAACATGGCCTTGTGAGTCATCTGTCCTCCAAAATAAAACTGAAAGTGATTTGGGGCTTCTGATGCATTTCTGTTACATATCCTTATTTTTTCGTGTACGTTCTTTGTTCTATTTCGGCACTAGAACATCTGATTCAACGAGTCAAACGTTTGATGATTAGTTGACTTGTTGAATCAGATGTGCTAGTGGTCCCATCAAACAAATATGTTCAGCGGTTCGGGGTTCCCAGAGGACCAGGGTTGGGAAACACTGCTTGAATGTTTAACGAACGTAAAAACTCTCATCAGAGAGAAACTCTGGAGTTTAACCTCATCTATCAAGCATGCTGTCTGTTAGTGTTGTTATTGATGAAAATGGTTCAAGCCCTTGCCAGATCCTATAGTAGGTACCCCACAGGCCCAAAAAAGGATGAAGTAGTCCAGATTATTCAGCCATTGGAATTCCCAGTGAAGACTGGGCAAGAAATACATTGTTAGCAAGACTGACATGATTGGTGACTTTGCCACATACGATAACCGGTTATCTGACTTGTTAAGAGTAATTCAAATCACATTAAAAAGAGCTAAAAAATACATACATCTTTATTTAAAGCTGCAATATGTAACTTTTTGGATGACCCGACCAAATTCACATAGAAATGTAAGTTACAGAGCTATCATTATAATTGAAAGCAAGTCTAAGAAGTGGTATATATGTTCTATGTGTGCTATTTCTATACTTTCCGGTCCTAAGTTTAGTTTTTGTGTCTTTTACTTTCAGTTTTGTAGACCAGCGTCAACAGCTGAAAATACAATCTTTTTGGTTATGGAAAAGATATTTCACAGTGATTTAGATGGAACAATGATTCTCTACACTGTACTTGCTTGTTTTGTCACATAAACTGAAATTAAGCAAACTATTAGAATGTTAGCAACCAGGAAATGGTGGAGCGATTTCTGCATACTGCAATAAGAGTCAGGGGAGAAGACGGAGTGAGAACACATTCCCCAGGTCTTAAAATCAGCACCAAAACGCAAAGCCACAGGCGTTTTACTTGTCTGTCACTGCGAATTATATGTCTGAGAAGCCAGAGTGACACCTCTTAACCTCCCTCTTCACCGTCGACCTTCAGTGGGGAAAAAACACGGCAGAGGAGCATCATGGATCGGCTTCGACTCAAACCAGAACAGTCACCTGTCCTCCCCAATCATTCCTACCCAGCACCCCCCTCTCCTCCACAACAAGGACAGAGAGAAAGAGAAAGAGAGAGAAAAACACAGGGGAGTGTCATCTCAGACAATTGAGAGGTCTGGCTCTCTGGCAACCCCAGGGGTTAACTGCGTGTCTCTCCCCCACTCCAGTGCTCTGTCCCTGGAGAGACGTGTGTCAGACATGGGTCGAGGTGATGGGTCGTGACATGGGTCTCCATCAGGGACCCAGAGGTAGAGGAGGTGAGGGGCTGGTTGGTGTGTGGCATAGTCGGCAGAGGAGGGGTGATAAGATTGAGAGAGAAGGTTCTATAGTAACGTGGTGGGTTGATGGATGGCCGGCAGAGGTGGGGATGGCAGGCAGGGTCGGTGTGTATCAGCAGAGGACACTTGCTCTATCAGGTTGGAGGAGAACTAATCAGATCAGCCTTCATTCCATCGCAAGCTTCCCAGTAGGCTATGAAAGGGACTGGTCATTGGCTAGAATACCCAGTACACCATGAAAGGTACTGGTCATTGTCTACCATAACCAATATGCTATGAAAGGGACTGGCCATTGACTAGCATACCTGATATGCTTCTGCTGGAGCTATGCATACCGTGATGCCAAGAACACAGTGTTCTGCAGATGAGTTGGACTGCTTCAAAGTCAGACAAGGGCCATTCAAAATGGCTGCTTGGTCTCAAATCAACCATTGCCTCCAAACAACTAATCTTTTCTCTTCTGTCTATGTCTGTGGTGCCTCAGAGATACACTTTGTCATGCCGCACCCCCATGCTGTGTGGGTACAGAGATCAAGTGTCCCTGTGATGTGTTAATCAGAGCTCCCCTGTTGACTCTGTTCCAACCGGCAACACGTCATATTACAAGGAGGGTAGGCGGGGGAGTTTTTTAAACTGTCTACCTTAACGTGTTTCACTAATCACCCCCACATGAAGGGATTTCCTCAAATGGCATAATCATAAAGCCATCTCCCCAATTAGGACACATGATATGACGATGTTGATGACATGAAGTGGCAATAAAAGTGCTAATGACTGCGGTGTTGGGAGGCTCACGTGTCAGTGTTTATCAAGTGATCTATAAGCACATAGAAGAAGGATGCATAGCATGACTCAGAAAGCACATTTTAAACACCAGTTGAAAACAAAATGTTTCTGCCAAGCGTAACCTGCTGCGTTAATTCATTGAGTTATTGTATTATCCCTGAACCAACCGTTTCCTTTAATCTAGATAATGTAATCTGCATACATTTCTGCACACGGCCAGTGTAGCTCTCAGCCATATGCCTCCGACTGAGCGCTCGCATGTATTATGCATGGGCTCTTCAGGATCACTCAAAAATCCCCCTCTTTTCTTTCCCAACCGCAGCTGATTCTACAGAGACAATGACGCACATCGTCTCGCCACTCAGGAAATATGGGAACAAAAGACTGCATTCAGTACGATAAATGCATCAAGAGGCCTTGGAACAAAAGAGCAACTAAACAGAATGAATAGCTGAACAATGTGAGTGACACCTAACATTGATGATTTCAGCCTGTCACTTTACCGTGGTGGTGGTGGAGAGAAAAAAGGCAAAATGCGACAAACGACAATCACCGTGGATGTTTAATGGATTCCTCCGCAGCTTCAGTGTTTCTTTAAAAGTCATAGATACAGATGTAGGATCTTAATTTGATCACCCTGTTGCAGGAGAACTTAAACTTGTAGTGTATTTGAGGCTTGAGCGGCAGGTAGCCTGGCGGTTAAGAGCGTTGGGCCAGTAACCAAAAGGTTGCTGGTTAAAATCCCGAGCTGACAACGTGAAAAATCTGTTTATGTGCCCTTGAACAAGGAACTTAGAGGAAAGGTTCCACAATATATATTTCACAAATCTAACAATGTAGATTGATTTTATTCCATCTAAATGGCATTTATGCAAAAGTTTATATAAAAAAAGATCATACATTTCTATTATCGCAATTTGAACTACATTTATCAAAAACTCATATACCAACAATACATTGCGGCTTTGACGTCAAGAAAGGAACAGCCTGCTGGTGGCTTCGGTGATGGAGGCAAATCGGGTAGGTAGGTACTAAAGTGCCCAAAGAGTTTTGTCATGTTATGTTGCTAGTAGATGATAAAAAACGAAGATAGACAGCTATCTATAAGTGCACTGGGTCATGCAAAACGAACTGGCACACTTGGATCTAGCATGGTGTTGAGGGAGGGAATAAGCTAGCTTTCTAGCTAGCTAGCAAGCAAGCTACAACTCCATCAACACTGCACGTTTTGCAGAAATGAATGGTCAAATACCAATCAGATTAATGTGATTGTTTATTTCAAGGTATGTCTTTATTTTTGCTGAACTGCCTGGTCTTTATTGGCTGATATAACTTGCATGATATCATGGTAGCCAATGTTTGTGTTAGCCATTATACCTGGATTTACTGTTACTGCTGTTAGTAACATTAGCACTCAAGTTAGCATGTGGCTAGCTGTAGCTACAGTTGAAGTCGGAAGTTTACATATGCCTTAGCCAAATACATTTAAACTCAGTTTTTCACAATTCCTGACATTTAATCCTAGTAAAACTTCCCTGTCTTAGGTCAGTTAGGATCACCACTTTATTTTAAGAATGTGAAATGTCAGAATAATAGTAGAGAGAATTATTTATTTCAGCTTTTATTTCTTTCATCACATTCCCAGTGGGTCAGAAGTTTACGAAAACTCAATTAGTATTTGGTAGCATTGCCTTTAAATTGGTTAACTTGGGTCAAATATTTCGGGTAGCCTTCCACAAGCTTCCCACAATAAGTTGGGTGAATTTTGGCCCATTCCTCCTGACAGAGCTGGTGTAACTGAGTCAGGTTTGTAGGCCTCCTTGCTCGCACACGCTTTTTCAGTTCTGGCCACAAATGTTCTATAGGATTGAGGTCAGGGCTTTGTGATGGCCACTCCAATACCTTGACTTTGTTGTCCTTAAGCCATTTTGCCACAACTTTGGAATTATGCTTGGGGTCATTGTCCATTTGGAAGAACCATTTGCGACCAAGCTTTAACTTCCTGACTGATGTCTTGAGATGTTGCTTCAATATACTGTATCCACATCATTTTCCTTCCTCATGATCTATTTTGTGAAGTGCACCAGCAAAGCACCCCCACAGCATGATGCTGCCACCCCTGTGCTTCACGGTTGGGATGGTGTTCTTTGGCTTGCAAGCATTCACTTTTTTCCTCCAAACATAACGATGGTCATTATGGCCAAACAGTACTATTTTTGTTTCATCAGACCAAAAGGTGCAATCTTTATCCCCATGTGCAGTTGCAAACCGTAGTCTGGCTTTTTTATGGCGGTTTTGGAGCAGTGGCTTCTTCCTTGCTGAGCAGCCTTTCAGGTTATGTCGATATAGGATCCACTTTTACTGTGGATATAGATACTTTTGTACCTGTTTCCTCCAGCATCTTCACAAGGTCCTTTGCTGTTGTTCTAGGATTGATTTGCACTTTTTTCATCAAAGTACGTTCATCTCTAGTAGACAGAACGCGTCTCCTTCCTGAGTGGTATGACGGCTGCGTGGTCCCATGGTGTTTATACTTGCATACTATTGTTTGTACAGATGAACGTGGTACCTTCAGGCGTTTGGAAATTGCTCCCAAGGATGAACCAAACTTGTGGAGGTCTACAATTATTTTTTTTAGTTCTTGGCTGATTTCTTCTGATTTTCCCATGATGTCAAGCAAAGAGGCACTGAGTTCTGGAATTTTCCAAGCTGTTTAAAGGCACAGTCAACTTAGTAAATGTAAACTTCTGACCCACTGGAATTGTGATACAGTGAATTATATGTGAAATAATCTGTCTGTAAACAATTGTTGGATAAATAACTTGTGTCATGCACAAAGTAGATGTCCTAACCGACTTGCCAAACTATAGTTTGTTAACAAGAAATTTGTGGAGTGGTTGAAAAACGAGTTTTAATGACTCCAACCTAAGTGTAACTTCCGACTTCAACTGTACCATTGGCCAACAACAGAGTTTGATCTAGTTTTGTTTTATAGAAATACTGATTTACTGAACTGCTAATAAGTGATGTGTTTCAAGGCTTCTAGTGGTTAGCTAGTAGGGGTAAACCAGCAGCAGTGTGAAAGGGGCTCTGCCAAAAGCCTGCCCGCTTATAAGTGATAAAACAGTTTTAGCTGATATAGAATAAAGAAATCACAGGATATTGTCAGATGATAAGTTGGCTTTATTCAGTGCCAAAATATTTTTTCTAAAACAATGAGGACTCAGTATGATGTGGGTTTTTACCATCTTATGTGGACAGTGGCTTCACTCCTGCTGTGATTTCACTCGTGTTCTTTTCTTGACGTCACTTTTCTGAAAACTTTTCCGACATGACTTCGGTCAAATTTGGACAAAATATAAATTTCTCCCAAAATACAAATGTAAAGTGATATGTTCGCATTTCAGACTTGTATCAACCCCTACAAAAATGTCAGTTAATTATAATCCACATAATAATTCACATTTCCTGTTGCTGCAAGATTATTTTCCTGCTGTAGCAAACTGGCTCAAATTAAGATCCTACATCTGTAATTGCAGATCAAAGCAAATTATCATCATTAAGTCTGCTGTCATGCAATGAATGCTGCTTTCAGTGCTGCAGCCAGGCTCTCTCTCTCGATCTCTCTATCGCTCTCTCTCTCCAGTTGAAAGGCATACATCATCATCAGAACCACCTCTCTCCCTGAATGATTTATCTTGTCTTTAAGCACCACACACCACTGGTCATGACGTGTCCCTAATCAGACACATTGACCAATGCTGAAGCCGAACAAGTCTACTTAGAGTTCTGTCCTTTCGTTCAGTGACATTAGTGTTTAGTACAACTAGTTTATTGGCTTCTGCACCTTAGTTGTCACACTTAAAGGATATTGTACATCAATCACATATCTAATATTCTCTATTCTTCAATACTGTTCGCCTCACCTTTCTCCATTGTGATTAATGCCAAGTAGGAAAATGGGAGAGAGAGAAAGAGAGCGAAAACCCCTGCTGAAAAAAAACTGTATAGACCAGCATAAATTTGAAGCTGGTCCATGCTGGTCATGCGGGTCAGACCAGCATGGTTTAGCTGGTTCTGCTGGCCGACCAGCATGGTCTAGCTGGTTATGCTGGAAGACCAGCATGGTCTAACTGGTCAAGCTGGTCTGACCAGAATGGTCTAGCTGGTTATGCTGGCAGACCAGCCTTCGTTGTGTTTTTCGCTGGTGACCAGCCTTCGCTGTGTTTTTGCTGGCAGACCATTCTTTGTTGTGTCCATTCTTTGTTGTGTTTTCGCTAGTGACCAGCCTTCGTTGTGTTTTCGCTGGCAGACCAGCCTTCGCTAAAGCAAAACCATCATCAAGTCACATTATGCTGGCTTGCAAAGTGATGTTTAATTCCTATTGGAACTAGTGATGTGCAGTTCGCAAACGATTCATTCTTTTTGAACGACTCTTTTTACTGAGAGTGAGTGACTTGTTCAATTTAGTTGTTTGTTTGACTTGCTGGCCGCAATGAGTCTAACAGCAGGATTGACACAACCTCCTCCGGCTCCGCAGCTCCAGAGACGTGCTCCGACCAACAACTGTATGTCATATATTCGTGCAGGAAAATAGATAATGCTGCAGACAGCATAGAGAAGAAAAATACATATTTAGAACCGATCGCATGGTGCAAGAATTCATTAATTGATTATTGAATGTTATGATGGGAAACAGCTTTATAGAACCAAAACATACACAGCCTCTGCTCAACAAACTCGAACTCGAGAACAAATTGTTTTGGGGGCTGCAGTTCATGAGCGATATAGTGCTTATCACCCTCACGGCAGTCAAGCAATGCATTCCCCCAAGAGTAGTTTAGTCTAATCCGGTTGCAGCCACAACTAGACCTTGTTTCAAATGTATCAAGAAATCATCTTATTTATATGCCTAGCAATCAACAAATGTAAATTGTTTAAAACACACTTTTACATGTCTCATTCACAAATGACAGCTCCAATAAGTAGTGATGGGAAACCGACGCTTTCTGAAGGCTTCAGCGCTTTCACCAAATAGTGCCGAAAAACTGTTCCTTATTCAGCTTCATTATCTGTTCAAAATGCACATTAGTGACATCTGCTGGTCAACAATAAATAGCAGCGTGTGATTATCAGATACCTTTTTTTTCTCCACTGTTTTCATCAAAACTCCGTTGCGCAGCATTAAGTCATTGGCTTTAGTAGCCTCTGATCAATTGGTTTGCATCATGCTTTTCTTGTTTGCCTTCAAGTTTACTATTTTTCAAAAACTGAAATCTATGGCATTATTTAGGATGCTTAACACAGAAGCTTATACTATACTAAATAAAATAAGTTATTTTAACAGAAAGTGTGGTTTCACATAACACCATTTTCAAAATAGTGTGCCTTCAACCTCGTACCCTCACATCCCTAAATGTTCCGTAGTTCCCTACTCTACCTGCTAAGCTACCAATCAAGTGAACTGTTTTGTACAAATCCTAACTATATTTGTAAGTGCAGTGTCCAGTTTAGGTCGGTGTTTGAAAGCAGCTTGGAATCGAAGAAAGCACTGGAACCACGGCGAAATTAGTGGGATCTCGCATTTTGCAACACACGGTTTGAAAAAGCCTGCGATCAAACGAAGCTTCGGACATTATTAATGATGCACTTCTGATAAAGTGATACACGCATCGGCACACTGCTTTGAAGTTAGCTGCTTAGCGATTTCAACGCATGCCTCGGAGCTCCGGTATCAAACGTAACATCACTACCAATAAGCTCCCATTGGTGAACAAAATGTGCACAATATCACTCGCGAACTGCAGCCCCCAAAATGATTCGTCATGACTCTTTAGAGTTTTCAGTTCATCGTTTGCTGGTAGGGGGTACTGCATGCTCTGGGCATTACTGACTCAAATTAACAAATATTATTTCGACTGAACGAGTTGAAAAGATCAGAGTCAGTAAAAAGAGCCAAACTTCCGATCACTAATTGGAATCCACCAAAGGTGGATTCCCACAATCTGCATTCAAAATGACTGCCGGGTTTAGAAAGATAAATAAATGAGACTATCTAAACCATCTAAACTGGAACAACCATTTCAGCAACGGGTGCAATAAATCCAACTAACAGATTGGATTAGTTTAGAAAAATGTATGTTATTTATCTTTGTGTAGCATAAGATAGATTAATTGATCTATTAATCAATCAATGTAAATGCAAAAACACAGATATTGGAACAAACTTTTTTTTTTATCGAACTGCAATAGCGCATGCTGGGAAGTATGATAGTGATGGGCGTGGTTTTGCAGACCAGCAAAATTCTGAATACTTGGGAATTGAACTTGTCACGCTCCATGACCAGCGACCTGAATTTCCTGCTACACCACTGGATCTGTGGGTATGATAAAGAGTGTTGAAAGATTGGAACCAATAAACTTTCTGTAATTTTTCCCTATGTATGGGGTAACCCATTTGTTAAGAATAAAAAACGGAAATATCACATTTACATAAGTATTCAGACCCTTTACTCAATGTACTTTGTTGAAGCACCTTTGGCAGTGGTTACAACCTCAAGTCTTGGGTATGATG
Source organism: Coregonus lavaretus (assembly GCF_964263955.1). Taxonomy (NCBI): domain Eukaryota; kingdom Metazoa; phylum Chordata; class Actinopteri; order Salmoniformes; family Salmonidae; genus Coregonus; species Coregonus lavaretus. The sequence continues at coordinate 16,895,876 of NC_140011.1, forward strand.
CTACAAGCTTGGCACACCTGTATTTGGGGAGTTTCTCCCATTCTTCTCTGCAGATCCTCCACATCCGTCTTCTTCACCTGCGGGATCGTCTGAGACCAGAAACTCGGACAGCTGATGAAACTGTGTGTTTGCGCAACCGAAGAATTTCTGCACAAACGGTCAGAAACCATCTCAGGGAAGCTCATCTGCGTGCTTGTCGTCCTCAACAGGGTCTTGACCTGACTGCAGTTTGGCGTTGTAACCGACATCAGTGGGCAAATGCTCACCTTCGATGGCCGCTGGAGAAGTGTGCTCTTCACACATGAATCCCGGTTTCAACTGTACCGACAGTTGGCAGACAGCGTGTATGGCATTGTGTGGGCGAGTGGTTTGCTAATGTTAACGTTGTGAACAGAGTGCCCCATGGTGGGGTTATGGTATTGGCAGGCATGAGCTAAAGACAACGAACACAATTGTATTTTATCGATGGCAGTTTGAATACCGTGACGAGATCCTGAGGCCTATTGTCATACCATTCATCCGCCGCCATCACCTCATGTTTCAGCATGAGAATGCAAAGCCCCATGTCGCAAAGATCTGCAGGCAATTCCTGGAAGCTGAAAATGTCCCAGTTCTTCCATGGCCAGCATACTCACCAGACATGTCACCCATTGAGCATCTTTGAGATGCTCTGCATCGACGTGTATGACAGCGTGTTCCAGTTCCCACCAATACCCAGCAACTTCGCACAGCCATTGAAAAGGAGTGGGACAGCATTTTACAGGCCACAATCAACAGCCTGATCAACTCTATGCTGAGGAGATGTGTTGCGATACATGAGGCAAATGGTGATCACAACAGATACTGACTGGTTTTCTGATCCATGCCCCTACCTTTTTTAGAAGGTATCTGTGACCAACAGATGCATATCTGTATTCTCAGTAATGTGAAATCCATAGATTAGGGCCAAATGAATGTATTTAAATTGACTGATTTTCTTATATGAACTGTAACTCAGTAACATCTTTGAAATTGTTGCATGTTGCGTTTATATTTGTGTTCAGTGTATTTTCTTCGTAATAAAGATGTACCTGGTTGCACTTATGAAACATTAATGCACTTCCACCCAAAAGCTTGCAAGTTCAAATCCCACCAAAAATGTATGCACACTTTACATCAAGTGTCACACATTGGTGTTGTCAGATAATCTGACAATTATTGACTTGATTCTGGTCAAATTTGAGCATAAATGTATTCTTGCCATTTAAATATGTGGCCAATCTCTGTCGTGCCCACAGACCTGGTGGCATAGCAGGAAATTCAAGTCATTAGCAACCAAAAGGTTGTGAGTTCATATCACAGGTGACAATTAACTCTCTGACTCTGTCAGCGTGGCTAGTTTGTGAACTGGGCTAATAGGGCAGCTGGAGGCTGTAAAATGAAAACAACTGAGGTAAAATAGTTAATTTTTTGATGGGATTATGGGTAGGTAAAATCAGGAAGTAAACACAGGAAGTACACATACAAGCCCACTTCAAACAGTGCTGCAGCCAGGAAAAGGAGACAGACAGCTGGCAAAGAGCTGATAGAACAAACTCATCTCAGAAAACAGGTAGCCCTGGCACCAACATTATCAACACACAAACAGTTGGCGCTGGGCTCTTTTTTTCTGCTAGTTAACGACAATGGCATGAATACGCTAAGCCACACAGCTACAGAGAGAAGCAAAGAGGGACTATACCCAACTCCCCACCACCACCAAAACATTTTCTGCCAATCTGTCTCAAAAAGGTAGTTCAGAATTTCCAAATGTACAATTGCCAATTTCAACCTGTTAACTCTGCATACATTTACATCATTTAGCAGACGCTCTTATCCAGAGCGACTTACAGTTAGTGCATACATTAATCTTTTTTTATTTATACTGGCCCCCCGTGGGAATCAAACCCACAACCCTGGCGTTGCAAACGCCATGCTCTACCAACTGAGCTACCTCCCTGCCGGCCATTCCCTCCCCTACCCTGGACGACGCTGGGCCAATTGTGCGCCGCCCCATTGGTCTCCCGGTTGCGGCCGGCTACAGCAGAGCCTGGATTCGAACCAGGATCTCTAGTGGCACAGCTAGCACTGCGATGCAGTGCCTTAGACCACTGCGCCACTCGGGAGGCATACTTACAGGTAACTGCCAAAATAATGGAAACACTTGAGTAAATGAGGGACACAAGGTAATTCAAAGCAGGTTTTTCCACACAGATGTGGATCCTGAGTTAATTAAGCAATCATCATCCCATCATGCTGAGGGTCATGTATAAAAATGGATACCATGGCTATGCCCCCATAGGATGACAATTAGTTGTGCACGGAGTCGACGCTTGCTTGACTCCCAAAACACACTGAAACGGAACACACCACCTCGTCATTGCAGAATCCTACTAGGAAGACTACATTTGTGTTCTAGAGGACTGACATGAGCATGATGCTACCCATTTGCTCATCAACTTAGCCTATAAAATGACTATTTTGTTTGAATATAGAAGGTGATGTCGGAACTAGAATATTTCAGTGATATTTCTGCTGTGTGCAGCCTTGACGGATCCCATGGGAGGATGCGGCACTCTCTACGATGATAAACCTATTCTTTGCCATGTTATAGCCCTATTTGGACGGGTATTACTAGAGACGTTGGTTTTGTAATTATTATCCAAGCATGTGTGTTATTCCAGAGGATGATTCACACAGGATTAGTTTTTCCAATCTGCCCCCTGTAACTCCACATTTTTTCAAATTGAATTGTGATGGGAGCCTGGAGGTTTTTATTGTAGGCGTGAAGATATTTCAATGTTAGGTCTAGACGATAATAGGCTACACTGATAACTCGTGCATGGCTGTCAAATGTATAGGTCTCCCCATTAATATTTAAATGATCATTATTTCAGTGATCCATGGTAGACGTCATTCCTAATAACAATGCCCCCCATCCTGCTGATTTGAGCTGCTGATCCGTATTTGCACTGTGTTTATGGATGAGAACGTGAACTTGCCATTTCCAGTTTAGCGGGGATGCTGCTCTGCGATCTATTGCCTAGGACAGGGCTCTCCAACCCTGTTCATAGAGCGCTACCATCACGTAGGTTTTCACTCCAACCCTAATCTAGCACATCTGATTCAATAATTAGCTGGTTGATAAGCTGAATCAGGTTAGTTACAACTGGGGTTGGAGCGAAAACCTACAGGAAGGTAGCTCTCCAGGAACAGGGTTGGAGAGCCCTGACCTAGAACATCAACAGCCAGCCAGGGTTTCATTAAATAAGCTATAGGCACAATACTTTTTATTGCACATTTAGGCCTAATTAAACTGATGCATTTGGCGATGTTCAACTTCAATTCACTGGCACTATGAAGAATAGCTTAGCCATACTCATTGATAGCCTAATATATACTTTAATATACTTTTGGTGAATGTACGAGGCATTGCTAGACAAGACATTGCTAGATACAGATTACCAAGATATAGCCTATGCGTACGGTTCTGACTGTCTGTCTGCCTGCCTGCCTGCCTGCCTGCCTGCCTGCCCTGATCCTCTCTCTCGCGCGGTTGCCCTCGCTGGCTTGCCTGCTCCTCTTTATCTTCGCTATGAAAAACTCTAGTGTGTGTTTGGTCTGTTGCATGTAGAATAGCTCAACCTGCACATTGATAGCCCCTACTTTAGTGAACTTGTGCGAGACATTGCAAGCCAAGAAATTGCAATAGTCTATAGCCAACATCTTTTGATTACCGATGCACGGTTCTGACTGTTTGTCTGGTGGCCGACATGCCTACCTATGCCTGGCTGTGCCCCTCCGATCTCTCTCTCTCCCTCGCTAGCTCGCTATTTCTTTGCTGTGCGAGAGTTTGTGTTCTTGAAGTAGACAACGGCAAATAGTTTGCTCCGTTGCAAAAATACTGAATCTTAGGAGTCGAGGAGTCGAAGCTTGACACCCAGAAATGCAAGTCGACACTGGGAGTCGACTGGCAAGGAGTAGAGGAATCGATTATCTTGGAGTCGACTCCCACCACTAATGACAATGCCCCCATCCACATGGCACGAGTGGTCACTGAATGGTTTGATGAGCATGAAAACGATGTAAACCATATGCCATGGCCGTCTCAGTCACGAGATCTCAACCCAATTTAACACTTATTGGAGATTCTGGAGCGGCGCCCAAGGCAGAGTTTCTTCCACCACCAACAACAAACCAAATTATAGAATTTCTTGTGGAAGAATGGTGTCGCTTCCCTCCAATAGAGTTCCAGACAACTGTAGAATCTATGCCAAGGTGCATTGAAGCTGTTCTGGCTCGTGGTGCCCCAACGCCTTACTAAGAAAATGTATAATGGTGTTTCCTTTATTTTGGCAGTTACCTGTACATTTTTATGCAAATGTACTATTGACATTAACAAGTGATTTACACATTATCTCAAGTGAAGATTCTTGAGGATAACAACAAGGCTCTCCCCTCTGCATCCAATTCGAATCACTGATGTCCTTGAGCCTCTCTCCAGCCAGTCTCCTTATTGACATAGACCAGGTTACCACTGTCCAGTCATTGTTACTCTTCCTTAACATGACACTCCAATTAGAGCCACTGTCATTGGCTGGAGTCTGGAGAAAGATAATGCCCTCTGAGATGCTGTTAAATACTAGGACTTCATAGCAACCTGCTACTTTATAGGTGGCCTGTGAAATTACTTAGGCCTGAATACAATCATTGGCAATAGATTGACGATAGAGATCAACAATATATACAGTGGGGAAAAAAAGTATTTAGTCAGCCACCAATTGTGCAAGTTCTCCCACTTAAAAAGATGAGAGAGGCCTGTAATTTTCATCATAGGTACACGTCAACTATGACAGACAAATTGAGGAAAAAAATCCAGAAAATCACATTGTAGGATTTTTAATGAATTTATTTGCAAATTTATGGTGGAAAATAAGTATTTGGTCACCTACAAACAAGCAAGATTTCTGGCTCTCACAGACCTGTAACTTCTTCTTTAAGAGGCTCCTCTGTCCTCCACTCGTTACCTGTATTAATGGCACCTGTTTGAACTTGTTATCAGTATAAAAGACACCTGTCCACAACCTCAAACAGTCACACTCCAATCTCCACTATGGCCAAGACCAAAGAGCTGTCAAAGGACACCAGAAACAAAATTGTAGACCTGCACCAGGCTGGGAAGACTGAATCTGCAATAGGTAAGCAGCTTGGTCTGAAGAAATCAACTGTGGGAGCAATTATTAGGAAATGGAAGACATACAAGACCACTGATAATCTCCCTCGATCTGGGGCTCCACGCAAGATCTCACCCCGTGGGGTCAAAATGATCACAAGAACGGTGAGCAAAAATCCCAGAACCACACGGGGGGACCTAGTGAATGACCTGCAGAGAGCTGGGACCAAAGTAACAAAGCCTACCATCAGTAACACACTACGCCGCCAGGGACTCAAATCCTGCAGTGCCAGACGTGTCCCCCTGCTTAAGCCAGTACATGTCCAGGCCCGTCTGAAGTTTGCTAGAGTGCATTTGGATGATCCAGAAGAGGATTGGGAGAATGTCATATGGTCAGATGAAACCAAAATAGAACTTTTTGGTAAAAACTCAACTCGTCATGTTTGAATGCTGAGTTGCATCCAAAGAACACCATACCTACTGTGAAGCATGGGGGTGGAAACATCATGCTTTGGGGCTGTTTTTCTGCAAATGGACCAGGACGACTGATCCGTGTAAAGGAAAGTATGAATGGGGCCATGTATCGTGAGATTTTGAGTGAAAACCTCCTTCCATCAGCAAGGGCATTGAAGATGAAACGTGGCTGGGTCTTTCAGCATGACAATGATCCCAAACACACCGCCCGGGCAACAAAGGAGTGGCTTCTTGAGAAGCATTTCAAGGTCCTGGAGTGGCCTAGCCAGTCTCCAGATCTCAACCCCATAGAAAATCTTTGGAGGGAGTTGAAAGTCCGTGTTGCCCAGCGACAGCCCCAAAACATCACTGCTCTAGAGGAGATCTGCATGGAGGAATGGGCCAAAATACCAGCAACAGTGTGTGAAAACCTTGTGAAGACTTACAGAAAACGTTTGACCTGTGTCATTGCCAACAAAGGGTATATAACAAAGTATTGAGAAACTTTTGTTATTGACCAAATACTTATTTTCCACCATAATTTGCAAATAAATTCATTAAAAATCCTACAATATGATTTTCTGGAAAAAAAATCTCATTTTGTCTGTCATAGTTGACGTGTACCTATGACGAAAATTACAGGCCTCTCTCATCTTTTTAAGTGGGAGAACTTGCACAATTGGTGGCTGACTAAATACTTTTTTTCCCCACTCTATATATGTGACTCAAATGACAAGTGTGTGACAAGTCACCTTTATTGTTAGGTTTTGAGTAGCCTGTTATAGTTGGCCTGTCTTTATGTTACTTGGAGAATCTTCTCGTTGTCTTCTGAAGTTCTAGCTGAAAGCTCTGTTGTAATGTTGTTGATGTATGATACATCGAGCAATAGAACAACGAGCTCTTGTGTGTTTTTTTTAATGTCACGATCTCCTTTTGTGAGACTGAAAATGTCAAAGTAAAGTGGTCTCATAGCAACAGGCCCAGGTCTATTTGAGAGCAGGAACCAGCTTGTTAAAAGTGACTTGTCACCAGTAGCCAGTGCTAGTGCTCAGTGTCCATGCAGTTTGAACTCAGATAGACCTCTAATGAACAGCAACCTGCTCTGAGGTAGGTTGCTAGAGCTCATGGTCTGTGGTAACAGCTGAAACGTGTAAATCATGCTGGAGAGTACAGCTCAAGGGAGGGAGGGGGAATCATCAAAATATATCAGTCCACAGTTTGCATCTGTAAATTGCATTATAATCTGTGACAATGAAGATATTGGTTGAATATCTGCTCCATTGTGTTTGTTTCTGCAGATCAAATGAGACCGAGAGAGTGAGTAATAGTAACAAGAAAATTGTAATTGTAGCAATTGCATATTATTGTTAATCTCTCTCTATAAATTCATGGATTGCAGCTTATGCATATGTAAATTACAGAACACACAGGCAATTCCATCCAAATTGTACCGTAGTCAGTTTACATTAAGGCAATGCTGAAGGCATGCTTCAATATTGGCAGTCATTTTATCATTTACATGGTGATCGATTTTTTTCTTTAGGGACCTTTTTGGAGTTTTCTTCCAACGATAACCACACATCTACTTTTCCATTGCACCATCAGGACTACATTTGTGTTTCTCTACGCATCGGTTCATTCAATTTGCCTTTATATGAATTCCAAATTCACTATGAGACAACACAAAACATATTTTTACTCCATGATTTAATCACTTACATTTACTTAATTTACATTTACTTAATCACTGTTGATTCCCTTTATTGAAAATAGCACAAGATCAAGCTCAATACATAATGTTGATAAACATTAGATTTTTACTTTGCTCCACGTTCATTATTTCCATGGACCCCTGCTTTACCTTACATAAGACCGATCATTAGCAGAGTTATTAAGTGTGAGTAGACAGTACTAATTACCCTGGTTTACCATGGTTTACTACCTAATAGTGCCAGAGGAGCTCTGACCGGTGCTGAGATATTGCAGGGACTGACAGTAATGAAGGAGTGGGTGGATGATGGAAGTGACCTTCTGGGCTGGATACATACAGTACATGGAGGGGTGTGTAACCCCTGGCCCACAGTATGAATGTTTGATAACGAGAGGATCAGTGAGTAATTATATCAGCTAGGTCCTTGTACAGTAGATTGAAGAAATTAAAGAAATATACCTACCAGACCAGGCTGCTGAGGTGCAGGAAGATAGTAGACTCGAGAGAAGAAGAGAGCCTTGAGATTTTCAGATGTATTGTGGTCCGTCCTTGTACAGTAACAATTAGTGGAACTTGGTCTCAATAGCTAGATTTCCTTCCAATTGGTGATTTTCATACGAATATTCTAAAATCTGCATAAAAACAATATGTGCATTTTCCCACCAGAGGTGTGTTTCCATTAAACGGACATGTTGCGGATAAAAGGCTGTGCGTAATGACATAGTGCACATAAAAATCACTTCTGTGGTTAAGTTCCCATGTACCATATAAACAACTGAAGTTAAATGGGTTTCCATCGCATTTTCAACTCTACCAATGGTTTTGTCACAAACTGTTAAGATAAATAGCAAAGTTGCCCAATCTGATTTTGATGCATGCTCTCTAGCCATGAGTTTGCTGATAAAGTGGACAGGTTATATGATGAGATATGAATAAGAGCAAAATACTTTTATTTATATATATATACTGTAGCTCAGCTGGTAGAGCACGGCGCTTGTAACGCCAAGGTAGTGGGTTCGATCCCCGGGACCACCCATACACAAAAAAAAAAAAATGTATGCACGCATGACTGTAAGTCGCTTTGGATAAAAGCATCTGCTAAATGGCATATTATTATTATTATAATTGGCAGCCAAGCACCGATCATCATCACCAGCATTCAAATAATAGCCCACCCTCAATATTTAGCCTATGGGGAATTTGCATGAACACCATGCACTTAACCACCATAAGAAGTTCTTCATAACTTATTTAATATGCCTACAAACTTTTAATGCTTTTCCACATCGTGGTTGTAGGCCTTGACAAGTTTACTTCGATATGATGGTTATTACAATACATACGGAAAGCACTCAGATCACTTTACTTTTTACACATTTTGTTACGTTACAGCCTTATTCTAAAATTGATAAAAATATTTTTCTTCATCAATCTACACACAATACCCCATAATGACAAAGCAAAATCAGGTTTGTAGAAAATTTGCAAATTTATATTTAAAATAAAATGGATATCACATTTACATAAGTATTCAGACCCTTTACTCAGTACTTTGTTGAAGCACCTTTGGCAGTGATTACAGCCTTGAGTCTTCTTGGGTATGACGCTACAAGCTTGGCACATTTGGGGAGTTTCTCCCATTCTTCTCTGTAGATCCTCTCAAGCTCTGTCAGGTTGGATGGGGAGCGTTGCTGCACTGCTATTTTCAGGTCTCTCCAGAGATGTTTGATCGGGATCAAGTCTGGGCTCTGGCTGGGCCACTCAAGGATATTCAGAGACTCCTGTGTTGTCTTGGCTGTGTGCTTAGGGTTGTTGTCCTGTCTGAAGGTGAACCTTCGCCCCAGTCTGAGGTCCTGAGTGCTCTGGAGCAGGTTTTCATCAAGGATCTCTCTGTACTTTGCTCCATTCTTCTTTCCCTCAATCCTGACTAGTCTCCCAGTCCCTGTCACTTACAAACATCCCCACAGCATGATGCTGCCACCACCATGCTTCACCGTAGGGATGGTGCCAGGTTTCCTCCAGACGTGACACTTGGAATTCAGGCCAAAGAGTTCAATCTTGGTTTCATCAGACCAGAGAATCTTGTTTCTCATGGTCTTAGAGTCCTTTAGGTGCCTTTTGGAAAACTCCAAGCAGGCAGTCCTGTGCATTTTACTGAGGAGTGGCTTCCGTCTGGCCACTCTACCATAAAGGCCAGATTGGTGGAGTGCTGCAGAGATGGTTGTCCTTCTGGAAGGTTCTCCCATCTCCACAGAGGAACTCTGGTGCTCTGTCAGAGTGACCATCGGGTTATTGGTCACCTCTCTGACCAAGGCCCTTCTCTCCCGATTGCTCAGTTTGGCAGGGTGGCCAGCTCTAGGAAGAGTCTTGGTGGTTCCAAACTTCTTCCATTTAAAAATGATGCAGGCCACTGTGTTCTTGTGGACCTTCAATGCTGCAGAAATGTTTTGGTACCCTTCCCCAGATCTGTGCCTCTACACAATCCTGTCCTAGTTTTTGCTCTGACATGCACTGTCAACTGTGGGACCTTATATAGACAGGTGTGTGCCTTTCAATTGATTGGACATGATTTGTAATTTACCACAGGTGGACTCCAATCAAGTTGTAGAAACATCTCAAGGATGATCAATGGAAACAGGATGCAACTGAGCTAAATTTCAAGTCTCATAGCAAAGGGTCTGAATACTTATGCAAATAAGATATTTCCGTTTTTTATTCTTAATAAATTAGCAAAAATGTATAAAAACCTGTTTTTGCTTTGTCATTATGGGGTATTGTGTGTAGATTGATGAGGGAAAAAAATATTTTTATCAATTTTAGAATAAGGCTGTAACGTAACAAAATGTGGAAAAAGGGAAGGGGTCTGATATTTTCCTGAATGCACTATATAATCACAATTTGCGCATAAAGGCATTTCCTCCAACATTTCTTGCATAATTAATTTTACAGAATATCCCACCTTTTCGAACGAACAAATTGTCTGTCGACATTTATGAATTTGAACCAACATTTCCTCTCTCCATCAGTCCTGTCGTGACTTTTTTTAAGCGTCAGGTAATTCATCAGCTTGAAGTGGTTGGATGGAAACCTGGTTAATGTCAACGAAACATTGCTATTTGGAGTTGTACATAATAGAGACATATTATAGCTATGTTCATTTGGTGCATTATTCTCCTGTGAACTGTTTCCCCATGGATATGCATGGTGTTTAGGGAAATGTGTTACCGGCGGTTTAGCAAGGTAAGCGAGAGAAGAAAACACTCACTTTCCATTCAATTGTCATGAAATAAAGGCCTTTAGAGAGACACTAACGTGACACTGGACTGGAGTGATGGATGAACTTTACTCTGGAGAAGCTGGAGAGTAAGTGCATCTTCCCCCCACTACCTCGAAGTAAACGCTCCCTTGTTCACTCATTCAGCCAGCCAGTCAGTCAGTCAGTCAGTCAGAAGCTACACTCTCAGAAAAACATTTTTATATTTGTTCCTAAATGAGTACAAACACTTGTCACTGGGGTGGTACCCTGTAAGGTAAGTTCTTTGTACCTTTTAGTTATAGGTAGTGATGTTACGTTTGATACTGGAGCGCCCAGGCATGCATCTAAATCGCTAAGCAGTGTACTTAAAAGAAGTGTGCTGATGCCTGTATCACTTTATCAGAAGCATGTGATCAATGACGTCCGAAGCTTTGCTTCGTCGAACAACCACCTGATTGGTTTGGTATTGGTTTGGTAGTAGATTAAAAAAGGCTACGCTGTGCGCCACGGAATGTGAGACATCATCTATAATAATTTGGCTAAATTATTTTGACCAGCAGGTGCCACTAGTGTACACTGTGTTGATCAAAGCCTTGAGTAATGCCTTGAGTAAGTCCTCTGTAGCTCAATTGGTAGAGCATGGCGTTTGTAACGCCAGGGTAGTGGGTTCAATCCCCGGGACCACCCATACGTAAACATTTATGCACACATGACTGTAAGTCGCTTTGGATAAAAGCGTTTGCTTAATGGCATATTATATATATTATAATGCTTCAGGAAGCTTTGTTTCCCCATCACTAGTTATAAACTCAGCAAAAAAAGAAAAGTCCCTTTTTCAGGACCCTGTCTTTCAAAGATAATTCGGAAAAATCCAAATAACTTTCCCATGCTTGTTCAATGAACCATAAACAATTAATGAACATGCACCTGTGGAACGGTCGTTAAGACACTAACAGTTTACAGACGGTAGGCAATTAAGGTCACAGTTATGAAAACTTAGGACACTAAAGAGGCCTTTCTACTGACATTGAAAAACACCAAAAGAAAGATGCCCAGGGTCCCTGCTCATCTGCGTGAACGTGCCTTAGGCATGCTGCAAGGAGGCATGAGGACTGCAGATGTGGCCAGGGCAATAAATTGCAATTTCCGTACTGTGAGACGCCTAAGACAGCGCTACAGGGAGACAAGACGGACAGCTGATCATCCTCGCAGTGGCAGACCATGTGTAACAACACCTGCACAGGATCGGTACATCCAAACATCACACCTGCGGGACAGGTACAGGATGGCAACAACACCTGCCCGAGTTACACCAGGAATAAACAATCCCTACATCAGTGCTCAGACTGTCCACAATAGGCTGAGAGAGGCTGGACTGAGGGCTTGTAGACCTGTTGTAAGGCAGGTCCTCACCAGACATCATTGGCAACAACGTCGCCTATAGGCACAAACCCACCATCGCTGGACCAGACAGGACTGGCAAAAAATGCTCTTCACTGTTGTCGCGGTTTTGTCTCACCAGGGGTGAGGGTCGGATTCACGTTTATCGTCGAAGGAATGAGCGTTACACCGAGGCCTGTACTCTGGAGCGGGATCAATTTGGAGGTGTAGGATCCGTCATGGTCTGGGGTGGTGTGTCACAGCATCATCGGACTGAGCTTGTTGTCATTGCAGGCAATCTCAACGCTGTGCATTACAGGGACGACACCCTCCTCCCTCATGTGGTACCCTTCCTGCAGGCTCATCCTGACATGACCCTCCAGCATGACAATGACACCAGCCATACTGCTCGTTCTGTGCGTGATTTCCTGCAAGACAGGAATGTCAGTGTTCTGCCATGGCCAGCGAAGAGCCCGGATCTCAATCCCATTGAGCACGTCTGGGACCTGTTGGATTGGAGGGTGAGGACTAGGGCCATTCCCCCCAGAAATGTTCAGGAACTTGCAGGTGCCTTGGTGGAAGAGTGGGGTAAAATCTCACAGCAAGAACTGGCAAATCTGGTGTAGTCCATGAGCAGGAGATGCACTGCAGTACTTAATGCAGCTGGTGGCCACACCAGATACTGACTGTTACTTTTGATTTTTTTGTTGAGTTTAGGGTACATAATTGTACCCCAGTTCATACCTCAGATAATACCTTTCTTACATATAGTCCGCAGGTACAAAAGCATGCTTTTAGAAAAGGTAAATCTTGCCTCTATAGGGAACCACCACAGTGACAAAGCTATTTGTTCCTTGAAAGTGGCAAAAATGTACCTCTACCATAGACCACTTAAAATGGTATAACACTTCCACTCACGGGTGGCCAAAAATGACTAACTAAAAACCATGTCCCCACTAAGCCACACCTCCAATATAATTTCCCAGTGTGCCTTTTTGAGTGAATTGTAGAGTTACCAGCCATGACTGTAGTGACAGAGACATGGTTGTTGAATTCCATTTTTCAGTCCTGTGACCTTCACAAAAATTTAACTTATGACAATATATTCGATTTCTCATAATGTGGGACTCATCAACTAGATTCAGCCGCTGGACGATTTATTTCTTGAGTGGATGGTCAGAGGGCTGGAACATAATTACAAATAATTTGTAGACGGCAAGAAGCCCAAACAGATACACTACATGACCAAAAGTATCTGGACACCTGTTCGTCGAACATCTCATTCCTAAATCTTGGCCTTTAATATGGAGTTGGTCCCCCTTTGCTGCTATAACAGCCTCCACTCTTCTGGGAAGGTTTTCCACTAGATGTTGGGACATTGCTGCGGGGACTTGCTTCCATTCAGCCACAAGCATTCGTGAGGTCGGGCGGGCACTGATGTTGAACGTGTAGGCCTGGCTCGCAGTCGGCATTCCAATTCATCCCAAAGGTGTTCGATGGGGTTGAGGTCAGGACTCTGTGCAAGCCAGTTAAGTTCTTCCACACCGATCTCGACAAACCATTTCTGTATGGACCTCGCTTTGTGCATAGGGGCATTGTCATGCTGAAACAGGAAAGGGCCTTCCCCAAATTGTTGCCACATAGTTGGAAGCACAGAATCATCTAGAATGTCATTGTATGCTGTAGCGTTAACATTTCTCTTCACTGGAAATAACGTGCCTAGCCCGAAACATGAAAAACAGCCCTTGACCATTATTCCTCCTCCACCAAACTTTAGAACTTTACAGCTCTATGCATTAAGGCAGGAGCGTTCTCCTGGCATTCGCCAAACCCGTCGGACTGCCAGATGGTGAAACGTGATTCATCACTCAAGAGAACGTGTTTCCTCTGCTCCAGAGTCCAATGGCGGCGAGCTTTCCAACTTACAGCCGACGCTTGGCATTGCGCATGGTGATCTTAGGCTTGTATCCGGCTGCTCGGCCATGGAAACCCATTTCCTGAAGCTCCCGACAAACAGTTATTGTACTGATGTTGCTTCCAGAGGCAGTGTGGAACTTGGTAGTGAGTGTTGCAACCAAGGACAGATGATTTTTACGCGCTACGCGCTTCAGCATCCGACAGCTCGTTTTGTGAGCTTGTGTGGCCTACCACTTCGCGACTGAGCCGTTGTTGCTCCTAGACATTTCCACTTCACATTAACAGCACTCACAGTTGACCGGGGCAGCTCTAGCAGGGCAGAAATTTTACGAACTGACTTGTTGGAAGGTGGCATCCTGTGACGGTGCCACGTTGAAAGTCACTGAGCTCTTCAGTACAGGCCATTCTACTGCCAATGTTTGTCTATGGAGACCTTTTGTATATATAGTGTATGTTTGACTAAAACAAACCTTGCTTGCATTTGTATACAATCACGTCGTGTCTCTCTGTTATGAGTGGGAATACTTGAACAGATTTCTGAAATTAAAATCACTTGGAGATGATTTGCTGGTGTTTCTTACAGTCTTTTATGTCCAGCAATGACAATTCCATACGCCAAAAAAACTTTGGCTCAGAAAACTTGGGGGGCCAAATAAAACAACCTTGTTGGGGAACCCTGTCATAAGGCCTGATTTTGAGGCCTAATTTTACCTTAATAGAGTGGCCTGAACCTCATGGTTTACAGGTCACATCAGGCCTGCAAGTAGGGTTGCGAATTTCTGGTAACTTTCCCTAAATTCCCAGAAATCCTGGTTGAAGGATTCCGGATTTCCTGGCTATTCCCTCCCGTGTCTTCTAATGGAGATTCCTGGAAAACCTGGGAAATTCACCAGAATTTAGCAACCCTACCTGCAAGTCACATTATGCTTACTTGCAAAGTGATGTGTAATTTCTATTGGAATCCAGGCAGAGTTAGGATATACAACAGTTGGCATTTTTTATTCACCTGCATTCAGAATGACAGCCAAGTTTAGGAACATTGTAAGAAGACTACCTAAGCCATTTAATAAACTGGAACAACCATTTCAGTAACGGATGTAAAAAATCGAACTAACTGATTAGATTAGTTCAGGAACATGTATGTTATTTCTCTTTGTGTAGCATGAGATTAATCAATCAATCAATGTACATGCAAAAACATGTACAGATATAAAGATATTAAAAACAATTTTAATAAATCTACCAGAAGTAGATCATGCTGGGAAAGATGATAATGATTATGGTACAAAATTGCCATTTTAGTGTACCACCCCAGTGACAAAGCCATTTGTTCCTTTTAAATGCATCATTGTACCTTATGGTGGGTACAAATATGTACCTTTCTTCAATACATTGCTTTTCTGCTAAGCAAAGGTACAGATCAGTACCATCAAGAGTTGAGGGTACACAAAATACATTTGTACCCTGGACAACAGAAGTGTACCTTCACCGTACGTTGAAAGTGAGTGTGTGATGATTGTACCTTTTTTATATTCAAAATATTGGGTACAGAAATGTACTGTTATACTCTTTATCCACACATGTACCCTAAAACGTACCGAACAGTACCATGTGAGATCATATGTGTACCTCTGAAGGTACATTATGTGTATTCTGATCTTTTTGTAATAATACAATACCGTAACCTTATTTCTAAGAGTGTAGCCAACAAGCCAGTCAGTCATTCAGCCAGAAGCTAGCAAGCCAGCCAGCCAGTCAGTCAGTCAGAAGCTAGCCAGTCAGCCAGCCAGTCAGGCTGAGGCCTAAATCAAGCCATTAAATCCATCCATCATCTCAGCTGACAACAAACAATGATAGATACCCCTCACAGACACTGTCAAACAGACTTTAAAATGTCAGACACTCCTCTTCCTGATTTGTGTGTACACTAGGCACTGGGAGTGTGTGTGTGTGCGCGCAAGCATGTGCGTGGTGTGTGTGAATGGTGTGTGTGCCAGTGTATGCATTTTTCACCCTTGGGAGTGTGTGTGCTTCTGTGTGTGTTCATATGTATGTCTTCTGCGTGTGTGCGCTTGTGCGTGTGTGTGCATGCTCCTGCTAATGTGGGCTCCTGCTAACGCTTCATTAGTCCTGGCATGACAAGGTGTGAGATGATAAGGGGGTTTGAAATATAATTTGAGGAGAAAAGAGAGAGGAAGGAGAGCTGACAGACTCTAAGTGACAGGCACGTGTGCTTTCCATTCTAAATGAGAGCCCTGAGTAGAGAACAGAAGACAGTGGAGCTGCTAGCTGGGCTAAAGCAGCTTAAAGGGTGACTCCATCTCTCTCCATTTGTAAGTCTTTTAATCCTTTGTGTCGTCAAGCAAAACCCAGATCAAAGACTACGATAAGAAACATCGTGTTGTTTTCATTTTTCCCTTCCCTCTCTTCCTTGTTTATTCTCGCCGCCTCGCAATAGCTGCATGTTAATTGAACAAATTGAGAAGTTATTACGTGGATGTCTGGAATCATCCCCTCTGTGGCGGGAGAAACCTCAGAAGAATCAGACCTTATTACTGAAGCTAAACTGAGAAGCCATGTATTCCAAATCTGGAGGATATCATCGGTAATCTTGAAAATCTGATGGGATCACAGAGGGATATTTATTCCTTCAGTCTTTTGAGTAAGAAGCTATTTATTACAACACTTTTAAATTGTACCTTTATTTAACTAGGCAAGTCAGTTAAGAACAAATTCTTATTTACAATGACAGCCTACACCAGCCAAACCCAGACGACACTGGGCCAATTGTGCGCCACCCTATGGGACTCCCAATCACGGCCGGTTGTGATACAGCCTGGAATCGAACCAGGGGGTCTGTAGTGACGCCTCAAGCACTGAAATACAGTGCCTTAGACCGCTGCGCCACTCGGGATAACTGAGAATTGTCGATTTGTTTTTACACTATATGTATTCAAGTTGTCTGGTGCACTACCGTCACTATAACTCATTACGAAATACTATCAAATCAAATCAATCAAAATCAAATCTAATACATATTTATTTGCCACATGCGCCGAATACAACAGGTGTAGACATTAAAGTGAAATGCTTACTTACAAGCCCTTAACCAACAATGCAGTTTAAGAAAAAACTTAAAATAGAAAATAATTAAAGAGCAGCAGTAATATAAAATAACAGTAGGGAGGTTATATACAGGGGGTACCAGTACAGAGTCAATGTGCGGGGTCACCAGTTACTATCATATCATTGATACATGTTATCAGATAAAACATGAGAAGTTTTCTATACCAATTCCTTTCCAAGACAATTCCTATCCAAGACAAATTATTTGACATCTTGGACCCACACTTCAATCATTTACCATTTTCTGACCCTCCATTTGGGGAGTATTCAGTGCATCGCTAGATCAATAACTCTCAGTAATTCTGAGTGAACTACAGTGTGATGGAGATTAATTAGAAGGCTGTAACGATCTCCAGCCCTCACCAGATAAAGTATGAAGAGATTTCCTCCGAGACGCTGCTGACTTTTTCTTATTGATCAGCATGTTCTCTCACACACACTCACACACGCAAACACACATATACACGCACTGAAATTGCCATCACAGTGTCAAAAGCTCACACTTGTACCACACACACCCAAAACACACCCACTGAAATTCATACATAAAGACACACAACAACAACAAACACCTTGAAACCTGCAAACACACACCAGACACCTAGTCAATGTAATGACTTACAGCAGAACCAGGATCAGTTAAGATGAAACGTAGGGGAGGGCAGCACTGTATGATAATCCCATTGCAGTAACAGTAAGGCAGTGGCGACCTCCATGGTTCATATTTGCACCTTCGGTTAGTTGAGGGGTTCTTGGAGGAACCTTTAATGGTTCAATTTAGCAATGTGTTCCTGGAGTGGAGGTGTGGCTTAGTAAGGGCGTGGCTTTATGTCATTCCTGTTCATCTGTTCTCTTGTATTGTCATCCTATGTTAAAGGGGAAGTTCACCCAAAAACACTTCTGGGCACGTTATAACACTTACCTGGCTGTTTGTCAGTACCCCAGACAGTTTTTAGATCCTTTGTTTGTTTGAGTATTTTGATTTCTGTATTTTTATATCAAAATGCAGAATTTCTGAAATTACCTAAAATGCATAAAAAATTGTGTATTTACTGTTACATAAACAACGATTGGTGTCTCAGCATTGAATTGCCAAATACATGTGTTGTTTAATGTAAAACATTATAAAAAACAAATGCCTACTTCGTGCTAGCACAAAGGTCTTCCATTTAGTCTGTAATCCGGCAGATACTCTTCTTCGTGGTTCTAAAATAGATAATTACAGGAGGCGGGATGAAGGAGCGTCTTACTATTGGTCTTCAAGAAAGGAAATCAGAACGAAAGGAAGTAAACAAAGATATGGTAGCTAGCTAGGCTAGCGGTTAGTAATCTCTGAAGTAAAGTAAGGCTAATAACGTTAGTAGTCGAGTAGCTGAGTGACGTTGGCCAAAATGCAAAAGTGCAATAATGTTCCGGTCAGATAAAAATACACCACACATTTTCAGTCTTTTCCTGACCGCGATCGAGTTTTGTGTCAGGCATGGCTGCAGGCCATCCAACATCCTGCTTATGGTGTCAATACGACGCCTGAAGTCATTCACCAGCTGTGGTTGACCATGTCCAGTGATCACTTTGTGGCCACTGACTACAATGGGGACCGGTTGAAACAAGGTTCTGTTCCCACCGTCTTTCCACCATGAACGGGAAAGCTCCAACCACTCAAGGTATGTTACTAGCTAGCTAAGTTGCTAACACCTGTAGCTAGTCACCACAAAGTCATGTATAACGTTATTTGTTTGCCATTCCTTCAACTAGTTTGTGGTGTTTTTAGCCTAGCTACTACTGTAACGTTATCCTGTCCTACTGACTGTTTTGCTTATTTTGCTTTGTGATGCAATTCCCTTTTTCATTATAACTTTAATGATAAGAAATTGTATATTATTTTATAGTAGGCATCACAATTTTCTGTAGTGCTATTGATTACATACAATTACTTGCCCTAGTTAAGTTCCATGAGTAGGAACCAGCCCTAGCCAGAGCCATAGATAAATACAGTATATGGTTGGCCCCAGCTGGTGCATGAGTTGTAATGACAACAAACTAGCCCAACCTTTACATTATTTCAATTAAAACATTTAGAATATCGATATGCAACTTTTCAGGGAAGTTAGGAACCAATATACACAAGCAGTCAGGAAAGCAAAGGCTAACTTTTTCAAACAGAAATTTGCATCCTGTAGCACTAACTCCAAAAAGTTTTGGGACACTGTAAAGTCCATGGAGAATAAGAGCACTTCCTCCCAGCTGCCCACTGCACTGAGGCTAGGAAACACTATCACCACCGATAAATATACAATAATCGAGAATTTCAACAAGCATTTTGCTACAGCTGGCCATGCTTTCCATCTGGCTACCACTACCCCGGCCACCAACTCTGCACCCTCTGCTGCAACTTGCCCATGCCCCCCCCGCTTCTCCTTCACACAAATTCAGACAGCTGATGTTTTGAAAGCGCTGCAAAATCTGGACCCCTACAAATCAGCTGGGCTAGACAATCTGGACCCTTTCTTTCTAAAACTAGCCGCCGAAATTGTCGCAACCCCTATTACTAGTCTGTTCAACCTCTCTTTCATAACGTCTGAGATCCCCAGAGATTGGAAAGCTGCCGCGGTCATCCCCCTCTTCAAAGGGGGTGACACTCTAGATCCAAACTGCTACAGACCTATATCCATCCTGCCCTGCCTTTCGAAAGTATTTGAAAGCCAAGTTAACAAACAGATCACCGACCATTTCGAATACCACCGTACCTTCTCCGCTAAACAATCCGGTTTCCGAGCTGGTCATGGGTGCACTTCAGCCACGCTCAAGGTCCTAAACGATATTATAACCGCGATTGATAATAGACAGTACTGTGCAGCCGTCTTCATCGACCTGGCCAAGGCTTTCGACTCTGTCAACCACCGCATTCTTATTGGCAGACTAAATAGCCTTGGTTTCTCAAATGACTGCCTCGCCTGGTTCACCAACTACTTCTCAGATAGAGTTCAATGTGTCAAATCGGAGGGCCTGTTGTCTGGACCTATGGCAGTCTCTATGGGGGTGCCACAGGGTTCAATTCTTGGGCCGACACTTTTCTCCGTGTATATCAATGATGTCGCTCTTGCTGCTGGTGACTCTCAGATCCACCTCTACGCAGACGACACCATTTTGTATACATCTGGCCCTTCATTGGACACTGTGTTAACAAACCTCCAAACGAGCTTCAATGCCATACAACACTCCTTCAGTAGCCTCCAACTGCTCTTAAACACTAGTAAAACTAAATGCATGCTTTTCAATCGAACGCTGCTGGCACCCGCCCACCCGACTAGAATCACCACTCTCGACGGGTCTGACCTAGAGTATGTGGACAACTACAAATACCTAGGTGTCTGGTTAGACTGTAAACTCAACTTCCAGACTCACATAAAGAATCTCCAATCCAAAGTTAAATCTAGAATCGGCTTCCTATTTCGCAACAAAGCCTCCTTCACTCATGCTGCCAAACATGCCCTCGTAAAACTGACTATCCTACCGATCCTTGACTTCGGCGATGTCATTTACAAAATAGCCTCCAACACTCTACTCAGCAAATTGGATGTAGTCTATCACAGTGCCATCCGTTTTGTCTCCAAAGCCCCATACACTACCCACCACTGTGACCTGTACGCTCTTGTTGGCTGGTCCTCACTACATGTTCGTCGTCAAACCCACTGGCTCCAGGCCATCTATAAATCACTGCTAGGCAAATCCCCGCCTTATCTTAGCTCATTGGTCACCATAGCAGCACCCACCCGTAGTCTGCGCTCCAGCAGGTATATCTCACTGGTCATTCCCAAAGCCAACACCTCCTTTGGCCGCCATTCCTTCCAGTTCTCTGCTGCCAATGACTGGAACGAATTGCAAAAATCTCTGAAGCTGGAGACTCTTATCTCCCTCAATAACTTTAAGCATCAGTTGTCAGAGCACCTTACCGATCACTGCACCTGTACACAGCCCATCTGAAATTAGCCCACCCAACTACCTCATCCCTATATTGTTATTTATTTTGCTCTTTTGCACCCCAGTATCTCTATTTGCACATAATCTCTTGCACATCTAGCATTCCAGTGTTAATACTATTGTAATTATTTTGCACTATAGCCTATTTATTGCCTTACCTCCATAACTTGCTACATTTGCACACACTGTATATATATTTTCTGTTGTATTTTTGACTTTATGTTTTTTACCCCATATGTAACTCTGTGTTGTTTTTATTGCACTGCTTTGCTTTATCTTGGCCAGGTCGCAGTTGTAAATGAGAACCTGTTCTCAACTGGCTTACCTGGTTAAATAAAGGTGAAAAAAAAAAAAAAAAATTATCAGCTCATGCCCTGAATTGACATGTAATGAATGACTCTGTTTTATACCAGCCAACATCCCCAATCACTCTTTCTGTTTATACATGCCTTGGATGGAATGTAAGAAGGAGAGGGGTGGTGGAACAGACATGAGGAAATGACAATGAACCATACTGTCTCGGATTTTATCTTTGTTCAATTTCTCACATCTTCTATCTGTATCCTTTTCACACCCTTTTCAAAGAAATGACCCAAGCGGCGTGAAGATAAACAGATCATACACAAAGACCCAGACTATGTCGCACATGCAGCTAACAAAAACATATGGAAATGTCTGCTCTACCCAAAATTACAACCAAATAATTGCAGCCTTACCGCAAAAGTGGAATAGGAAAGTGGAAGGGGGAGAAAGTAAGGAACTTGTCTGTCGGCCTTGCATTAAAGAACATAATTGGTTAAGGAAAACTGTGATAAATAAAAAAGTATATCAGTTTCACTTAAGGACCAAAGGATTGACAGCCGTCCCATATAGATTGCAAAATAGTTGGGAAGAGATCTTTGACGTACCGATCCCATGGCATAGTGTTTATGAACTGACACGCAAAACGACACCGGATTCAAAAATTAGAATCTTTCAATTTAAATTATTATATAAAATTCTTGCTACCAATAGAATGTTATTTATATGGGGGATACAATCTTCCCAGCTCTGCAGGTTTTGCTGTGAAGAGACAGAATCATTAGATCATTTGTTTTGGTTCTGTCCATTTGTAGCTTGTTTTTGGACACAGGTCCAGGAATGGCTAAAGGATTGCAATATTTACCTGGAGCTAACCTTGCAGATAGCATTACTGGGTGATCTGAAAAGTCATAGTCAATCAATCAATAATATAATAATACTTTTAGCAAAAATGTTTATTTTTAATTCACAATCTGTAGAAGCAATGAGAATAGAAAGGTTCAGAATTTTTGTAAAACATCACAGTACGGTTGAAATATATATGGCAAATAAAAATCCAATATGGATGGTGTTAAGCGATAGATGGGAGGTATTGAATAGAGTTGAAGGATGGGACTAATAACAAATAACAACAAATAATAACAAAGATAGCTAATAATGTAAGCATACTGTGTCCATAATAAGTATATAGGTTGTATGTTGGGAGCTTTTGGGAAGGAGCACAGTTAGAAAGATATGGCATATAGAAGCAAACCGGAAGGACACCATGAAAATGATCGGAGAGGTTGAGAGTAGAAGAAGTTCAGGAGCAAAAAAATAATAATATATATATATATATATATATATAATAGAATTATTGTAAAATTAACTCTGTCCATAAGGTGTAGATAGTAAGTATAGACCGGAAGTAGAGGCCTGGGCATTGTTGTTCACTAATTTACTCCAAGTAGGGAAAGGATGGTGGGGTTGAAAAGTAATAAAGGGGAGTATATATATAAAAAATAAAAAAAACATGGGGGATTGGAAGTGATGCAGACAATTACATTGATAGAAGATACAATCTATCTGCAATATTAAGCTGATCAATAACCCCCCCCCCCCCAAAAAAAAATGAATAAAAAATAATACAAAATAATAATAATAAGACCCAGACTTCAAAGTTGACACACCAGACCTACCAACCAAAGAAGAGCTGGTGGCAAAACATTCCAGCCTAACTTTGCAACTCACTTTAGCTAGCCTAATGATGGCAGTGTGACGTTGTGGAACGCCATCAATAACATGTTATGAAATCATTGGTGGCTGCGTGTAGTGTGACTGCTATGTAGACCACCTGGAACAGCACCATTCTCTAACTCGGGTGTATTCATTCCAGTAAACGCATGGACATAGAAATCAGAATGAATAGAACAGGCTTGTAACCTCTAACCCTGGCAATTTGACTGGTCAACTTCATGGGTACACTTGCAATGGCTTCCTGGTGTTTTCATCAAATCAAATGTTATTTGTGACATGCTTCCTAAACAACAGGTGGAGACTAACAATGAAATGCTTACTTACGGGCCCTTCCCAACAATGCAGAGAAAAAATAGAACAACACTAGAAAAATTATAACAAGGAATAAATACACGAGTAAAGATAACTTGGCTATATACACGGGGTACGAGTATCGAGTCGATGTGCAGGGGTATGACATAATTGACGTAGATATGTACATATAACTAGGAATAAAGTGACAGATAATAAACAGTAACAGCAGCGTATGTGATGAGTCAAAAAGGTTGGTGCAAAAAGCGCCAATGCAGATATTCCAGGTATCTATTTTGTTAACTATTTAGTAGTCTTATGGCTTGGGGCTAGAAGCTGTTCAGGGTCCTGTTGGTCCCAGACTTGGCGCATCGGTACCTCTTGCCATGCGTGATGCAATAATTTCCATGGTAATGTAGAATGTTCATTCAAATGATTCTAACTGACATGGCTCATGCAATGGAATGTATTTTTTGTAATGTCCGTTGAGTTGATTCAACAAATCTTTTATGCTTTTACTTACTGCTTTTCTCCTATGGGTACACTCACAATGGCTGGCAGTCCACCCATTATGCCATAATTGTCTTTAATGGGAACACCCGTTCTATTCAATGAGGGGATTCGATTAATTTGGCCCGGCTCCCGGGTGTTTTGCACCTGTTGAGGTTTTGGAAGTTTTGGAGCCAGCACATGGAGTAATGAGTAGGATTTTGAGAAGGAGAGAGGACGCAAAGAGTATGCAATTGGGATCTTCATGTGTTTTACATAACCCCATGGTTCTCAAACCTTGTACCTAGAGAGCTACCATCCTATATGTTTTCAATCCAACCCAACCCTAATCAAGCTCACCTGTTGGAGTGAAAACCTACCAGACTGTTGCTCTCCAGGAACATGTTTGTAAATCCCTGGTCTAACTAATGCTGAGTGACAGTGTGAATGCAATAGTAACTGTGCAATTGTTGTTTTATATGTTTACTAATAACATTAAATTGTTTATTTAAAAAAATTGAACTACAATGTTATTTCTTCAAAATCGTATTTGTATAAGACGCTTTGAGCCTCCTCAATTTCCTGGGGTCAGGGTAGTTAGATGTACTTGTTGCCACCACAGAGGCTGGGAGCAGAGTATGTGAGCCGAGCTGGAGCGGAGCGAGAAGCGGAGCGTGCCCAATTTGATTGGACCACGGAGAGAGATTCCCAAAAGCTGGAGCGACGGCCTTCTCGCCCGCTCCAATTTCGCTCCAGTAGTGCTCACTTCACCAGCTCAGGGCATGCCCGCCCAGCATGCATTTTTAGTCTAGTGACTTACAAAGATGAGGACCAAGAGCAAGAGAGGGAGTGTAGAGATGTAGTGTCCACAACTAAAGAATAATTGTTGAATCTGAAAAGACACGTATCTGGAAGTATAATGGTGTACTTACTACATGCACACACTAAAAGAAAGGAACGAGGTGGGAAGATAACTAAGTGTGTCATTGAAGCAAAGTATTTATAGACAAAAAATCTGATATCTTAAACGTTTCGTTCATTTTCGTTCTATTATCTATACATTAGGCCATAATTGATTTTGGCCCAATAGGCCTGGCATATTCCCACATTCAAGGAGCTTTTCATTTTGATTAGGTTATTTTGCCTAAAAACCTTTAGGCCTACATATAGAAAAATAAAAAACAACTCTGCATCTCTGCCCAGCCTGTCAAGAATGGCCAAAAGGATGTTTAGCATCCCCAGTGGCTCTGCAAGCATGGAGAGGATATTCTCCGCTGCTGGCCTGCTCTCCAGGCACCATCGCATGAGCCTGAAGCTACAGACTGGCCAAACTCGTGTTTCTAAAAATGAATCCTAAAAAATACATTCAAAGGCACTAATAAGTCATTTTAAATTTAATTTGTATTTAATTCTAAGTAAGTCACAGCCTATATGCAAAATGTATAGACTACAATGATTGAATGCAACAAAATGTTGTTTAAATGCTGAGAGCTTTATGTCCCTACCAGCCTATTGTGTCTCACTCGCAAATGCTTCACAATGTATGTCTTTGTAGGCTATAGCCTTGAAATCATTGAAATAATATAGCCTAAATAATTCATTTTTATGGTTCCCTGTCTGGCTCCTGACCTATTTAGAGTGTTTATATGCTGTTTAATAGGACATGTAGCCTATTAGAAATAATATGCGCTTCTTACATTCACCTTTTCATGTTTATTCAAATACTTTTCATTCAAATCATCTGGTTTGGTTTCAATACTTCAAAGCCAAATGGTAGGTCCAGGTAGTCACAAAAATAGAGCGAATTTGGAGCGGCAGTTTTTTTTCGTATGAGCGCGGAGTGGTTTTTAGCAGAGAAGTAGGAAAGGACATGGAGTGCCACCGATGAGCGGGATTTCCAACCGCTCAACTCTGCTCACATGCTCTGGCTGGGAGTACCTGTCTTTGGCCTCGACCTAGATGTTGTTCCCTCAGCGTCCACTCCAGGGTCATTCAAAAAGAGACCAGTCTGTATTGTCTATAGAGACAGAAAATAAATACATGACAATGTTATATACAACAATCAAGAAAATAAATAGGCTTAGGCCTATACAACATTAAATATAACAGGCTCAGGGATCATTAAGCTTATTAGTTTATAAGCCCTATTGATGATGGCACAATACATTTAGCAGAGCGATTTAATAGGAGAATTTAGGATGAAGTGCCTTGCTCATGGGCACATTGGCAGATGTTTTACCTTGTCGGCTCAGAGATTCGAACCAGCAACCTTTCGGTTAATGGCCTAAAACTTTAAACCAAAGGCTACCTGCCGCAATACTATTGAAGGCTCGCTTGGTCTTGTATACTTGAAGACTGTGTAGACAACTCATTGTTCAAAGGGTGTTAGTGGTAAAGTGTGAGGCTGCTTTTCTTCCTCTTGTGTGTGGGTTTACAGGCTAATTAGGATATTATTGTTATATAAGCTAGACTGGCAATTGCAAGTAACATGTTCTTCTCTACTACTACTGTAGATCTCTACTATTATTTTCAATATTCTTCAAACTCTGTCAAATTGCTTGTTGATCAATGCTAGTAGATCTACAGTGCATTCGGAAAGTATTCAGACCCCTTTTTCCACATTTTGTAACATTACAGCCTAATTCTAAAATTGATTAAATTCTTATTTTTCATCATCAATCTACATACAATACCCCATAACGACAAAGCAAAAAAGGTTTATATAAATCTTTGCACGGAAATAGCACATTTACATAAGTATTCAGACCCTTTACTCAGTACTTTGTTGAAGCACCTTTGGCAGCGATTACAGCCTCGAGTCTTCTTGGGCATGAATCTACAAGCTTGGCACACCTGTATTTGGGGAGTTTCTCCCATTCTTCTCTGCAGATTCTCTCAAGCTCTGTCAGGTTGGATGGGGAGCATCGCTGCACAGCTATTTTCAGGTCTCTGCAGAGATGTTCGATCGGTTTCAAGTCAGGGCTCTGGCTGGGCCACTCAAGGACATTCAGAGACTTGTCCCGAAGCCACTCCTGCGTTGTATTGTCTGTGTGCTTAAGGTCGTTGTCCTGTTGGAAGGTGAACCTTCGCCCCAATCTGAGGTCCTGAGCGCTCTGGAGCAGGTTTTCATCAAGGAGCTCTCTGTACTTTGCTCCGTTCATCTTTCCCGCAATCCTGACTAATCTCCCAATCCCTGCCGATAAAAAACATCCCCAAAGCATGATGCTGCCACCATGCTTCACCGTAGGGATGGTGCCAGGTTTCCTCCAGATGTGACGCTTAGCATTCAGGCCAAAGAGTTCAATCTTGGTTTCATCAGAGAAGAGATTCTTGTTTCTCATGGTCTGAGAGTCTTTCAGCGCCTTTGGCAAACTACAAGCGGGCCGTCATGTGCCTTTTACTGAGGAGTGGCTTCCATCGGGCCACTCTACCATAAAGGCCTGATTGGTGGAGTGCTGCAGAGATGGTTGTCCTTCTGGAAGGTTCTCCCATCTCCACAGCGGAACTCTGGAGCTCTGTCAGAGTGACCATCGGGTCTCCCCCAATTGCTCAGTTTGGCCGGGCAGCCAACGCTAGGAAGAGTCTTGGTGGTTCTAAACTTCTTCCATTTAAGAATGATGGAGGCCACTGTGTTCTTGGGGACCTTCAATGCTGCAGAAATGTTTTGGTACCCTTCCCCAGATCTGTGCCTCGACGCAATCCTGTCTCTGAGCTCTACGGACAATTCCTTCCAACTCATGGCTTGATTTTTGCTCTGACATGCACTGTCAAATGTGGGACTTTATACAGACAGGTGTGTGCCTTTCCATATCATGTCCAATCAACTGAATTTACCACAGGTGGACTCCAATCAAGTTCCAATTCTTTTTTATCCTGAAAAACTCCCCAGTCCTTAACGATTACAAGCATACCCATAACATGATGCAGCCACCACTATGTTTGAAAATATGAAGAGTGGTACTCAGTAATGTGTTGTTGTGGATTTGCCCAAACACAACACTTTGTTTTCAGGATAAAAAGTTAATTGCTCTGCCACATTTTTTGCAGTATTACTTTAGTGCCTTGTTGCAAACAGGATACATGTTTTGAAATATTTGTATTCTGTACAGGCTTCCTTCTTGTACCTCTGTCAATAAGATTTGGATTGTGGAGTAACTACAATGTTGTTGATCCATCTTCAGTTTTCTCCTATCACAGCCATTCAACACTGTAACTGTTTTAAAGTCACCATTGACCTCATGGTTAAATCCCTGAACAGTTTCCTTCCTCTCCGGCAACTGAGTTAGGAAGGACGTCTGTATCTTCGTAGTGACTGGGTTTATTGATTTACATTTACATTTTAGTAATTTAGCAGACGCTCTTATCCAGAGCGACTTACAGTTAGTGAGTGCATACATTTTTCATACTGGCCCCCCGTGTGAATCGAACCCACAACCCTGGCGTTGCAAGCGCCATGCTCTACCATAGCGTAATTAATAACTTCGCCATGCTCAAAGGGATATTCAATGTCTCCTTTTTTTATTTGTACCCATCAACCAATAGGTGCCCTTCTTTGTGAGGCATTGGAAAAAACTCTCTGGTCTTTGTGGTTGAATCTGTGTTTGAAATTCACTGCTCGACTGAGGGACCTTACAGATAATTGTATGTGTGAGGTACAGAGATGAGGTAGTCATTCAAAAATCATGTTAAACACCATGTTTGTACACAGAGTGAGTCCATGCAATGTATTATGTGACTTGTTAAGCAAATATGTACTCCTGAACTTATTTAGGTTTGGCATAACAAAGGGGTTGAATACTTATTGACTCAAGACATTTCAGCTTTTCATTTTTAATTAATTTGTAAAAATAATTCCACATTATGGAGTATTGTGTGTAGGCCAGTGACCAACAAAACTCTATTTAAAATGGTTGGTCCCGGGTTTGCGATTACATGGCTGCTGTAGGGTTTCACTCTCAGTCTGCGACATCATCAGCTTCTGTTCCTTGCTGGTTTGATATTTATTTTAATTTATTTAGGATCCCCATTAGCCGACACCAATGGCGACAGCTAGTCTTAGTGGGGTCCGACACATAACGAAAAATACATTACAGACAAAAATACTTTACAATTTAAATACATTTAACATGTAGACATTCCATATATATATACACTACCAGTCAAACGTTTGGACACACCTACTCATTCAAGGGTTTTTCTTTATTTCTTTATTTTTTACATTGTAGAAAAGTGGTGAAGACATCAAAATTATGAAATAACACATATGGAATCATGTAGTAACCAAAGTGTTAAACAAATAAAAATATATTTGAGATTTGAGATTCAAATAGCCACCCTTTGCCTTGATGACACCTTTGCACACGCTTGGCATTCTCTCAACCAGCTTCATGAGGTAGTCACCTGGAATGCATTTCAATTAACAGGTGTGCCTTCTTAAAAGTTAATTAGTGGAATTTCTTTCCTTATTAATGCGTTTGAGCCAATCAGTTGTGTTGTGACAAGGTAAGGGGGGTATACAGAAGATAGCCCTATTTGGTAAAAGACCAAGTCCATATTATGGCAAGAACAGCTGAAATAATCAAAGAGAAATGACAGTCCATCATTACTTTAAGACATGAAGGTCAGTCAATACGGAACATTTCAAGAACTTTGAACGCTTCTTCAAGTGCAGTTGCAAAACCCATCAAGCGCTATGATGAAACTGGCTCTCATGGAATGGAAGACCCAGAGTTACCTCTGCTGCAGAGGATAAGTTCATTAGAGTTACCACCCTCAGAAATTGCAGCCCAAATAAATGCTTCACAGAGTTCAAGTCACACACATCTCAACATCAACTGTTCAGAGGGGACTGTGTGAATCAGGCCTTCATGGTCAAATTGCTGCAAAGAAACCACAACTAAAGGACACCAATAAGAAGAAGAGACCTGCTTGGGCCAAGAAACACGAGCAATGGACATTAGACCGAGTCCAAATGTCAGATTTTTGGTTCCAAACGCTGTGTCTTTGTGAGACGCGGTGTGGGTGAATGGATGATCTCCGCATGTGTATTTCCCACCGTAAAGCATGGAGGAGGAGGTGTTACGGTGTGGGGGTGCTTTGCTGTTGACACTGTCTGTGATTTATTTAGATTTATTCTACAATGTAGAAAATAGTGAAAATAAAGAAAAACCCTTGAATGTGTAGGTGTGTCCAAACTTTTGACTGGTACTATATATATATATATACACACACACACACAGTGGGGGAAAAAAAGTATGTAGTCAGCCACCAATTGTGCAAGTTCTCCCACTTAAAAAGATGAGAGAGGCCTGTCATTTTCATCATAGGTACACGTCAACTATGACAGACAAAATGAGGGGAAAAAAAATCCAGAAAATCACATTGTAGGATTTATAATGATTTTATTTGCAAATTATGGTGGAAAATAATTATTTGGTCAATAACAAAAGTTTCTCAATACTTTGTTATATACCCTTTGTTGGCAATGACACAGGTCAAACGTTTTCTGTAAGTCTTCACAAGGTTTTCACACACTGTTGCTGGTATTTTGGCCCATTCCTCCATGCAGATCTCCTCTAGAGCAGTGATGTTTTGGGGCTGTCGCTGGGCAACACGGACTTTCAACTCCCTCCAAAGATTTTCTATGGGGTTGATATCTGGAGACTGGCTAGGCCACTCCAGGACCTTGAAATGCTTCTTACGAAGCCACTCCTTCGTTGCCCGGGCGGTGTGTTTGGGATCATTGTCATGCTGAAAGACCCAGCCACATTTCATCTTCAATGCCCTTGCTGATGGAAGGAGGTTTTCACTCAAAATCTCACGATACATGGCCCCATTCATTCTTTCCTTTACACGGATCAGTCGTCCTGGTCCCTTTGCAGAAAAACAGCCCCAAAGCATGATGTTTCCACCCCCATGCTTCACAGTAGGTATGGTGTTCTTTGGATGCAACTCAGCATTCTTTGTCCTCCAAACACGACGAGTTGAGTTTTTACCAACATTTTATATTTTGGTTTCATCTGACCATATGACATTCTCCCAATCCTCTTCTGGATCATCCAAATGCACTCTAGCAAACTTCAGACGGGCCTGGACATGTACTGGCTTAAGCAGGGGGACACGTCTGACACTGCAGGATTTGAGTCCCTGGCTGCGTAGTGTGTTACTGATGATAGGCTTTGTTACTTTGGTCCCAGCTCTCTGTAGGTCATTCACTAGATCCCGCCTTGTGGTTCTGGGATTTTTGCTCACCGTTCTTGTGATCATTTTGACCCCACAGGGTGAGATCTTGCGTGGAGCCCCAGATCGAGGGAGATTATCAGTGGTCTTGTATGTCTTCCATTTCCTAATAATTGCTCCCACAGTTGATTTCTTCAAACCAAGCTGCTTACCTATTGCAGATTCAGTCTTCCCAGCCTGGTGCAGGTCTACAATTTTGTTTCTGGTGTCCTTTGACAGCTCTTTGGTCTTGGCCATAGTGGAGTTTGGAGTGTGACTGTTTGAGGTTGTGGACAGGTGTCTTTTATACTGATAACAAGTTCAAACAGGTGCCATTAATACAGGTAACGAGTGGAGGACAGAGGAGCCTCTTAAAGAAGAAGTTACAGGTCTGTGAGAGCCAGAAATCTTGCTTGTTTGTAGGTGACCAAATACTTATTTTCCACCATAATTTGCAAATAAATTCATAAAAAATCCTACAATGTGATTTTCTGGATTTTTTTCCTCAATTTGTCTGTCATAGTTGACGTGTACCTATGATGAAAATTACAGGCCTCTCTCATCTTTTTAAGTGGGAGAACTTGCACAATTGGTGGCTGACTAAATACTTTTTTTCCCCACTGTGTGTGTGTGTGTGTGTGTGTGTGTGTGTGTGTATGTGTATATATATATATATATATATATATATATATATATATATATATATATATATATATATATATATATATATATATATATATATATATATATATATATATGAGTGTACAAAAAACATTAGGAACAACTACTCTTTCCATGACATAGACTGACCAGGTGTATCTAGGTCATAACCCCAAGACATTATGGGGGGTATGATATTTATGCCTCTGTAACTTTCACACTCATCATTATTCACGATTCATTCAGGATTATCCATAATCATGGTAGCATCCACATTAATGTAGAAGTGTTTTGAATCATTCTATTCTTATTTACAATAAAAGTGACTCCAAAATGACACAATACATTATTTACCATTAACTTCTATTTATTTCTATTGGGCACAAAATAATCTGAAACAGAACCAAAATAAACAGCAAATTCATCCAACAAGTTTGCAGAGTCACAAGCTTGATGTTATCATTGTGTTCTAGGAATATGGGACCAAATACTCAACTTTTGACTACACATACAGTGTAACTGAATTTGTCCCAATACCTTTGGTCCCCTAAAATGGAGGGACTATGTACAAAAAGTGCTGTAATTTCTAAACGGTTCACCCAATATGGATGAAAATACCCTCAAATTAAAGCTGCCATTTTGCACTTTGGCTCTGTACTTTGCTGGATTACAGAGCCAAAACAACAACAAAATGGTCAGGGTACCAATACTTTTGGAGCTCACTGTATATATGCAGTAAATAAATAAATAACGTCAACTAAAGAAACACATTTACAAAAAAAAAGAAACAATACAACCAAAGAATAATAATGTGTGGGTGTGTGTTACAGAGAAAGTGTGTGTGTGTGTGTGAATCAGTTATAAATACATGTCAGTACATACACACATAAATTAGGTCACATGGGGAGAGGGGTTCTGCCGTGAGGTGTTTCTTTATTTGTTTTCTGAAACCAGGTTTGCTTGTGCTACATGAGATGGGAGTTCCATTCAATCATGGTTCTATATAATACTGTACATTTCTTTGAATTTGTTCTTGAGCTGGGGACTGTGAGAATGCTGAAACTGGGATATGGCTGTTAAATGTACGTTTGAACAAGTAATCTCGCCTGTGACCTGAAGACTTGCGATACCTCCCTCAGCTAATTCCTAGGCTTTAGCTCTGTGGGCTAACAGTCTTGCAGCACGCAGGAGACCCGGTTTTCCAAACCCCTTCGTTCACAAGTACATGGAGTAAAGGTATCTGTTGGTAAACCAATACAGTGCAAGCCTGGTTTAATAAAAATGAATGGGACCGTATCACGCTCTGCAAACGTTACGCATCTGATGTAGCAGGCCAGTTATAGTGGGCTTTACTTTATGAAAGATATTTTTGGCCCAGCACAAAAACATACATATGCTAAGTACAAGCCCATTGAATAGTGTCTGTCCACCTGTCCACACACACACACACACACACACACACACACACACACACACACACACACACACACACACTCCAATGCAGTGCTAGAGAGAACGCTAATAGGTGAATCGATGATATCGTCCCCACAGTGACCGTGTGTACATATCCCAGCCAGAAGCCATGAATTACAGGCAACATCTGCACTGAGCTAAAGGCTAGAGCTACCGCTTTCAAGGAACAGGACACTATCCCGGAAGCTTATAAGAAATCCTGCTATGCCCTCTGACAAACCATCAAACAGGCAAAGCGACAATACAGGACTAAGATTGAATTCTACTACACTGGCTCTGACGCTCGTCGGATGTGGAAAGGCTTGCAAACTATCACGGATTACAAAGGGAAAACCACACTCTCCGTCGCTGATGTGAGTAAGACCTTTAAACAAGTTAACATTTCACAAGGCCGCAGGGCCAGAAGGATTGCCAGAACGCGTACTCAGAGAGTGCGCTGACCATCTGGCAAGTGTCTTCACTGACATTTTCAACCTCTCACTGACCCAGTCTGCAATACCTACATATTTCAAGCAAACACCATAGTCCTTGTGCCCAAGAACGCCAAGGTAACCTGTCTAAATGACTATCGACTTGTAGCACTCACATCTGTAGCCATGAAATTCTTTGAATGGCTGGTCATGGCTCACATCAACACCATCATCCCAGACACCCTGGACCCACTCTAATTCGCATACCGCCCCAACAGATCCACAGATTACGTAATTTCTATTGCACTCCACATTGCCTTTCCCTGTTTGGACAAAAGGAACACCTACGTCAGAATGCTGTTCATTGATTACAGCTCAGCATTCAACACCATATTACCCTCCAAGTTCATCACTAAGCTAAGGACCCTTGGACTGAACACCTCCCTCTGCAACTGGATCCAGGACTTCCTGACGGGACGCCCCCAGGTGGTGAGGGTAGGCAACAACACATTATCCACGCTGACCCTCAACACGGGGGCCCCTTAGGGGTGCATGCTTAGTCCCCTCCTGTACTCCCTGTTCACCCACAACTGCGTGGCCACGCACGACTCCAACTCCATCATTAAGTTTGCCGACGACACAACGGTGGTAGACCTTATCACAGACGACGATGAGACAGCCTATAGGGAGAAGGTCAGAGACCTGGCAGTGTGGTGCCAAGACAACAACCTCTCCCTCAACGTAATCAAGACAAAAGATCTGATTGTGGACTACAGGAAACGGAGGGCCGAGCACTCCCCCATTCACATTGACGGGACTGAAGTGGAGCGGGTCGAGAGCTTCAAGTTCCTCGGGGTCAACATCACTAAGGATCTATCATGGTCCAAACACACCAACACAATTGTGAAGAGGACACGACAACGCCTCTTCCCCCTCAGGAGGCTGAAAAGATTTGGCATGGGGCCCTCAGATCCTCAACAAATTCTACAGCTGCACCATTGAGAACATCTTGACTGGCTGCATCACAGCTTGGTATGGAAACAAATTGGCATCCGACCGAAAGGCGCTGCAGTGCGTATGGCCCAGTACATCACTGGGGCCGAGCTCCCTGTCATCCAGGACCTCTATTCCAGGCGTGTCAGAGGAAGGCCCTAAAAATTGTCAAAGACTACAGCCACCCAAGTCATAGACTGTTCTCTCTGCTACCACACGGCAAGCGGTACCGACTCACCAAGTCTGGAACCAACAGGACCCTGAACAGCTTCTACCCCCAAGCCTTAAGACTGCTAAATAGTTAGGCCGGGTAGCTATTTGGTTAACTTTTTAACTATCTGCATTTACCCTTTTACTGTTTACTAAATTCACTTTATTCCTACTTATGTGTACATATCTACCTCAATTACCCTGTACTCTTGCACATCAACTTGGTACTGGTACCCCTTGTATACAGCCAAGTTATCGTTACTCATTGTGTATCTATTATTACTTTTATTACGTGTTTTACTTTTCTATTACTTCTCAATTTTCTTTTTCTCTACATTGTTGGGAAGGGCCCGTAAGTAAGCACCTGTTGTTTACGACGCATGTGACAAATATACAATTTGATTTGATTTGTTAATCCGATCATCTTCCTCTCAGAGTAAGATAAGGAATCCATTATTTTTTTGACTCCCTTGTTCAGCTGAAGGGTGTTTGAAGGGAGGTGTTGGTGTTTCATGAATTCGTACACTTTTTTGTATTTTGGTAACTAACATCCTGATGGTATTATGTCCAACACAATAATTAAAACAGTGTTTTCAATTGAAGGTAATGGGTGTCTGATGTCCCATGGTGAGTATACACAATTAAGAGATGGTAACACTGCAGAAGTTGTGCGAATTCCATTGGGCTGAAAGTGAAAATGTACTTTTGGATCATGCCCATGGTTGATAATAAGGCGATGTGAATTCATTAAAGCATCAAAGGTTAACAGACACCTGCAGGAATTTAACCTCAAATGCAGTGTGAAGTCTGGTTTAAGGCAATTCCACTGTAACAGAATGACGCTGAGACTCAGCTTTTTCACTTCACTTTGTATGCCAAACAAAATACATTGATTGCAAAGTTAAACAAACCATTCAACTCTATGCACAGGGACTACTTTTAACAATTTCCACTGATAATTTTACAAAAAGAGATTGACTTGAGATCAGTGCAGTAAACATTGGTAACAGAATGAGGGAAAATCTCCCTCAGTTTTCTATATGACCAGTTTTCCAAAAACTCTTAAATATCTACTTTGAATTAAGATTAAAAGATGTCTGCAGAAAGAATGGGGTGTCAGCTATGATATGACACCTTGAGTTTGATTTTTTTAAAATTTTGGTTATTGAACTACAGTAAGAGAATTGGATAAACACCCAGTAGCAGAATGACATCATGGGTCCCTGATCTGTACTATACAGAAATGCATAAATATGACTGTCATTCTCTTCATGGTGATGTATCCTGAATATGTACACAAAGGTAGAAATATGTAATATCCTCTTTTGTGTGATTGGGTATTATTCTACACACTGGCAAATATTTGAATGACCTCTGCACCAAACAAGACTACATTTGGTTGGTCCGGACTGGACCAAATCTGTACAGCACAGTAGAGCACAGTAAAGTAGAGTAGAGTTCAGTACAGTACAGTAGAGGATAGTACAGTACAGTAGAGTACAATGCAGTAAAGTACAATACAGTAAATAATACTGTACGCAACTCTAGTGTGCTCTACTGCACTGTAGTGTACTGTACTGAACTCTACTCTACTGTACATTACAGTAATGTATTGAACTGACCTATACTCTACTTTTCTTTACTATATTGTGCTCTACTGTACTGTACTACCATGCTGTCCAAACTTGTGAAACCGACATCTATAATTGGTTCAAATTTGGACTGACCAAATTTCAACTACTTTTCAACATCCATGGACGTCCAATGTCAAACGGTGCTCAGTGGTAAAGTAAATGGAAAGAAAGGTGGCTCATGGGTAGGTGTCAGTAAGTGTCGGGAGAGGTGACATTAACTGGAGAGAGAGATAAGAGAGGTAGGGAGAAGTTTGTCCAGACTGTTTTCAATCTCTTGCTTTGACAACCACATGACAGAAACAGAAATAAAACAGCCATAAATGCAACATAACACTATACTAGTGGAAGGGAGGAGAGTAGCAGGTGACCCAACTGTGGTTTGTGACTACTATGAATTCCCATTGTAGCCGATTTGGTAATAGAATGATGCGTTTTAATCACTCTATCAATAATAAATCATAAACCAAATTGTTATCAGTAAAAATACTAAAACTAATTGGTAGTTCATAGTGTTTATGAACTGATATGCAGAACGACGCCGGATTAAAAACGAAAATTCTTGCTACCAATAGAATGTTATTTATACGGGGGATACAATCTTCCCAGCTCTGCAGATTTTGCTGCGAAGAGACAGAATCATTAGATCATTTGTTTTGGTACTGTCCATTTGTAGCTTGTTTTTGGTCACAGGTCCAGGAATGGCTGAAGGATTGCAATATTTACCTGGAGCTAACCATGCAGATAGCACTACTGGGTGATCTGAAAAGTCATAGTCAATCGATCAATAATATAATAATACTTTTAGCAAAAATGTTTCTTTTCAATTTACAATCTGTAGAAACAATGAGAATAGAAGGGTTCAGAACTTTTGTGAAACATCACAGTACAGTTGAAAAATATATAGCAATAGAAATCCAATATGGATGGTGTTAAGAGATAGATTGGAGGTGTTGAATGGAGCTGAAGGATGGGACTAATAACATTTAACAACAGCTAATAACAACAAGATAAGCATACTGTGTCCATAATAAGTATATAGGTTGAGAGCTTTTTTGAAAGAGCACAGTTAGAAAGATATGGCATATAGAAGCAAAACGGATGGACATCATGAAAATGATCGGAGCGGTTGAGGGTAGAGGAAGTTCAGGAGTAAAAACAAACTAAATAGAATTATTGTAAAATTGACTGTGTCCATAAAATGTATATATTATGTATAAGCTGGAAGTAGAGGCCTAAGCGTTGTTGTTCACTAGTTTACTACAATTAGGGAAGGGGTGGTGGGGTTGGAAAGTAATAAAGGGAAATATATATATTTTTTAAAGGATATGTATGTGTATGTTTTATATGTATGTATGTGTATAGGTATGTGTATGTATATATACAGTGAGGGAAAAATGTATTTGATCCCCTGCTGATTTTGTACGTTTGCCCACTGACAAAGAAATGATCAGTCTAAAATTTTTATGGTAGGTTTATTTGAACAGTGAGAGACAGAATAACAACAAAAAAATCCAGAAAAACGCATGTCAAAAACTGTATAAATTGATTTGCATTTTGATGAGGGAAATTGACCCCCTCTAAATTAGAAAGATTTCTGGCTCCCAGGTGTCTTTTATACAGGTAACGAGCTGAGATTAGGAGCACACTCTTAAAGGGAGTGCTCCTAATCTCAGCTTGTTACCTGTATAAAAGACACCTGTCCACAGAAGCAATTAATCAATCAGATTCCAAACTCTCCACCATGGCCAAGACCAAAGAGCTCTCCAAGGATGTCAGGGACAAGATTGTAGACCTACACAAGGCTGGAATGGGCTACAAGACCATCGCCAAGCAGCTTGGTGAGAAGGTGACAACAGTTGGTGCGATTTATTCGCAAATGGAAGAAACACAAAAGAACTGTCAATCTCCCTCGGCCTGGGGCTCCATGCAAGGTCTCACCTCGTGGAGTTGCAATGATCATGAGAACGGTGAGGAATCAGCCCAGAACTACACGCGAGGATCTTGTCAATGATCTCAAGGCAGCTGGGACCATAGTCACCAAGAAAACAATTGGTAACACACTACGCCGTGAAGGACTGAAATCCTGCAGCGCCCGCAAGGTCCCCCTGCTCAAGAAAGCACATATACAGGCCCGTCTGAAGTTTGCCAATGAACATCTGAATGATTCAGAGGAGAACTGGGTGAAAGTGTTGTGGTCAGATGAGACCAAAATGGAGCTCTTTGGCATCAACTCAACTCGCCGTGTTTGGAGGAGGAGGAATGCTGCCTATGACCCCAAGAACACCATCCCCACCGTCAAACATGGAGGTGGAAACATTATGCTTTGGGGGTGTTTTTCTGCTAAGGGACAGGACAACTTCACCGCATGAAAGGGATGATGGACGGCGCCATGTACCGTCAAATCTTGGGTGAGAACCTCCTTGCCTCAGCCAGGGCATTGAAAATTGGTCGTGGATGGGTATTCCAGCATGACAATGACCCAAAACACAAGGCAACAAAGGAGTGGCTCAAGAAGAAGCACATTAAGGTCCTGGAGTGGCCTAGCCAGTCTCCAGACCTTAATCCCATAGAAAATCTGTGGAGGGAGCTGAAGATTTCAGTTGCCAAACGTCAGGCTCGAAACCTTAATGACTTGGAGAAGATCTGCAAAGAGGAGTGGGACAAAATCCCTCCTGAGATGTGTGCAAACCTGATGGCCAACTACAAGAAACATCTGACCTCTG
Source organism: Coregonus lavaretus (assembly GCF_964263955.1). Taxonomy (NCBI): domain Eukaryota; kingdom Metazoa; phylum Chordata; class Actinopteri; order Salmoniformes; family Salmonidae; genus Coregonus; species Coregonus lavaretus. The sequence goes on from NC_140011.1 coordinate 16,935,029, forward strand.
TGATTGCCAGCAAGGGTTTTGCCACCAAGTACTAAGTCATGTTTTGCAGAGGGGTCAAATTCTTATTTCCCTCATTAAAATGCAAATCAATTTATAAAAATGTTTACATGTGTTTTTCTGGATTTTTGTTGTTGTTATTCTGTCTCTTACTGTTCAAATAAACCTACCATTAAAATTATAGACTGATCATGTCTTTGTCAGTGGGCAAACGTACAAAATCAGCAGGGGATCAAATACTTTTTTCCCTCATTTACATCATTTAGCAGATGCTCTTATCCAGAGCGACTTACAAATTGGTGCATTCAACTTATGATAACCAGGACAATCACCTTTTTAAAAATATTTTTTTATTATATATATTATATATTTTTTTTTATGGGGGGTGGGGGAAGAAGGATTACTTTATACTATTCCATGTATTCCTTAAAGAGGTAGGGTTTCAAGTGTCTCCGGAAGGTGGTCAGTGACTCCGCTGTCCTGGCGTCATGGGGGAGCTTGTTCCACCATTGGGATGCCAGAGCAGCGAACAGCTTTGACTGGGCTGAGCGGGAACTGTGCTTCCGTAGATATGTATGTATGTATGTATGTATGTATGTATGTATGTATGTATGTATGTATGTATGTATGTATGTATGTATGTATGTATGTATGTATGTATGTATGTATGTATGTATGTATGTATGTATGTATGTATGTATGTATGTATGTATGTATGTATGTATGTATGTATGTATGTATGTATGTATGTATGTATGTATGTATGTATGTATGTATGTATGTATGTATGTATGTATGTATGTATGTATGTATGTATGTATGTATGTATGTATGTATGTATGTATGTATGTATGTATGTATGTATGTATGTATGTATGTATGTATGTATGTATGTATGTATGTATGTATGTATGTATGTATGTATGTATGTATGTATGTATGTATGTATGTATGTATGTATGTATGTATGTATGTATGTATGTATGTATGTATGTATGTATGTATGTATGTATGTATGTATGTATGTATGTATGTATGTATGTATGTATGTATGTATGTATGTATGTATGTATGTATGTATGTATGTATGTATGTATGTATGTATGTATGTATGTATGTATGTATGTATGTATGTATGTATGTATGTATGTATGTATGTATGTATGTATGTATGTATGTATGTATGTATGTATGTATGTATGTATGTATGTATGTATGTATGTATGTATGTATGTATGTATGTATGTATGTATGTATGTATGTATGTATGTATGTATGTATGTATGTATGTATGTATGTATGTATGTATGTATGTATGTATGTATGTATGTATGTATGTATGTATGTATGTATGTATGTATGTATGTATGTATGTATGTATGTATGTATGTATGTATGTATGTATGTATGTATGTATGTATGTATGTATGTATGTATGTATGTATGTATGTATGTATGTATGTATGTATGTATGTATGTATGTATGTATGTATGTATGTATGTATGTATGTATGTATGTATGTATGTATGTATGTATGTATGTATGTATGTATGTATGTATGTATGTATGTATAATTTGCGAGAGATAAAAAAAACATATGGGGATTGATCTACCCCCACCTTTGCTTGTTACTTCTGTGAACTTTCATTATCTTCCCTCCTGATGAGGGAGAACACTTGAAAATATCTTAAAGATATGTGGGGTTTTGGTAACAGAATGACAAGACACTAGGCAATACTTCTTAAACTTACTGAATGCAAATAATTTCTGCAAAACTAAATATAAATGTTTATTTGTTGGCAGGGGTCTTTACTTCAACATTATTGTGTTTTGATGTATTTCTAAAACCTTTTCAGACTTTTTTTGCTAGATGTTTTCTAAGCTCCCTTTTCAATACCTAATTTTTAGGATGGAAAATGATTCAATAATTTATACATTCCTTAATTTCTCTAAAATATAGACTGTTAGCTTTCATTTGACACCAAATTTGGTGTGCTCCTATGAACACTTGTCATTGCTCATGGGGATTTTTACATGGCCCTTTATGACAAGTCTTCTCCGACTGTGAAACTGTGAATAGTTAAGTACCTCGTAATTCAATACTAACCACATTTAACTCCATTGAGCACAGCTTGCTAAAGATCCTACTGTTGCCAATCAAGGATGCAATTTCATGACTGAAATACCCTAACATTTGGACTTTTGATTGTTTGCCCATGTTTGCAAAATAATCACTATGCCAGGGTTGACTGAGAATAGCATCACCACGATGGGGTCTCAACCGTCCTCTACTGTTACAGGCAGGCAGGGGAGCAACTCAGACTTTTAGGCCTATAGGTACTTGTCTTTGGCGTAAGCTTTGCCTCGATAAGATGGGCGCATTAATTTCACATCTCTTTACAAAGTCAACGATTGTCCCATCTTCTCAAGCCTGTGATACCTCTTAGTTCCTCCAGTTCCCTAGTCAACAACCACTTCCTGGCTAAAAGTCCATAAATTACCATCTACACTCTTAGAAAAACAATTGTTATCTAGAACATAAAAGGGTTCTTTGGCTGTCCCCATAGGAGAACCCTTTGGCTCCAGGTAGAACCCTTTTGGGTTCCATGTAGAACCTTTTCCACAGAGGGTTCTATATGGAACCCAAAAGGGTTCTGCCTGGAATCCAAAAAATGGTCCTACCTGGAACCAAAAAGAGTTATCCTATGGGGACAGCCAAAGAACCCTTTTGGAGCCCTTTTTTCTAAGAGTGCAGAGATGGACACCAGTGGTGCAGTTATAAGAAAATAAGCCATTTAATATCCCTTCAACTCTGTGAGGAGGAGCCTGTCCTTTCAGTCAAGCAGCTGCCAGCCACAGGCCCATTCTGACTTTTGTGCCTGGGGAGAATGGATCCAGAGGGAGGTATACAGACCCACTCAGGAAAGGTGAGGTGAGGTGAGGGGAGAGAGGACACTTTGTTCTGTCAGTACCTTAATTTAATCACTCCCAGTCTGTGACTCTGCAGATGCAATCTTGGCCCGGACTCCTCTCCTCTGTTCTTGTCTAAACTACTGTAGCCTATAGGCTGGAGATGTCTGGGCAGAGTCCCATTTTTTTGAAAGGGGATTGGCAAATAAAACCAGTGAAGGGGACAGAGGAGGTGCGGAGAGGACAAAGCCCCAGCCCGAAGGTTAAGAAAATGCAGAGGGAGCAGAAAAATTACTGCGTCCCCAAAGCGTTTGCAAAGCCAGCCAAATATGATACACTATAACGTAATAAGGTTTAGAATATTGGATAAGTGTGTACATTTATGCTCAGCCTCCTCAGTTATGCCAAAAGGTAAGTTGTCGATGAAGTCAATGACAATTCACGGGCATGCAGCAAGGAACAGTGGACAGAGAGCGCGAGAGAGAGAGAGGGAGAGGAAGAAAAATGAGAGTGCACAGGAAGCTAGCCAGGAGCAACATGAGAGATGATGCAGACACACAGATAACCTTCAAGTCAACACACACACACACACACTAGCTATAGCTGGACCACTTTAGTTGCAGGCAGAGCTTAACTGTCTACACACGAATGCAAACGTGCGCACACACACACACACACACACTTCCTGTATTATACTTATGCTAAAATGTTTATTCTATTCTACTAAGCCATTTACTTTATGTTCGTATTCTTATCTTTTATTATTTCTTATCGTTGTTGCATTGTCGAGAAGGAACCTGCAAGTAAGCATTTCATTGGACGGTCTATACAATGTGTAACCTGTACATACAGCTAATAAAACTTGAAACACACACCACAGTTGTTTATGGCAGTTGTTTATGTTCGTGCAGATAAATTAATAATTAAATATATTCATTATTAAATTTTTCATTTTTTTAGAACATGGAACTTCTAAGTTAATAACAGACTATAACATAAATAAACCATTTGATTGCATAATCAGAACATTGTTGGTATAAATCAGGGCAGGCTGCTGACCCATGTTATTGACTCTCAAGCTCAGTGTGTGGTGAAGAATAGACCCAGAATACTGATACAATTCCTGTCATTATTCAATATAGGTGTCAGATCTCAGCATCACGAATCGCTCTCTTTCTCTCCTCTTATCACTCTTTCTATCTCACTCCCTCTGACATACTGTCTATTTTATTCTACCACTCTAGGGACAGATTTACTGTTTCACCTGTTATTTCCATGAAGGCGTGAAACAAAAACAGGAGGATAAAGGTAACGTACAGATTAAGAAAAGTCGACAGAGGTAAGGTAATAAGTTAAAGCATAAATTAAGAGAGTTTTGGGTTGTATTTTCAGCTTTTATGAAATGGTATAGATGGTGTTAGCCAGTTAGCTGCATCCAATATTAAAAGTTCTGCCAATATGAGAAAACTAGTTAAGCCAAAGATCCAGAGTGCCAGTGGAGCCGTGGATAAGGATCAGTCATCAGACCACTACTCCAGGCCTCTGCATATCTAACTCACATCACTCTTGTCAGATAGCAGCTGCAGCAGCAAAATTGACTAGGTTCTCATTCCCAGTAGATATGTGGACACACATGCGGTGGTATTCTAGACTGTAGACTGACTGGAAGGGCTGATGTGACACACACTCCTCACCACCTCTTCTACATGCTATGCAGTCTTCTCTCCTCACAACCCCACCCACCCTCAAATCTCAAACCCATATTAAATCCCTCATCTCCTCATCACTAATCATGATCATAAAGCAAACTTTTCCCCCTCAAACTTCCTCCAGTAAGTAGCCTTAGAGTTCCCTACTGTGGCACTAATTGAGTGAAATATGCAGCTGCTTAGAGCCCTCTGAACACACACAAACACACCTACATTTATATAAATGCACACACACAAAAACACCACAAATACACAGACACCACAAACAACCCCCCCCCACCCCCACACACACACACCAACAACAACCCCCCCCCATTTATTTAAACACACACGCACACACACACCACAAAGACACACAGACAGTAGAAATCAGCCATGCTTTTATCAGAGGCTCACCATCAAAGGTTGCCATGCAACTCCGAACTCCCTGGGTTTGCCTCCACTGCATTAGCAAATCCAGTGTGCCATCGCACTGCCTCAATTGGTTTAATTAGATCCAGGGGCCTTAACACAGGCATGAATTTCTAACTTAGCAAGGGTGGGTGTACACGTACGCCAAAAACCTGTGCACGCCCGCTATCTGCCAATTAAATGTTTGATTGTCATTAGTTGGTATTCATGCAACGCACAGGGCCCAGGTCTTAAAAGTTAATTTGATATTCTCTAACATTCCACCATACGCCCGTATGCATATTAATTGCAGGATTTAAATCATGAGACCTGATTTGTCACTAATGGACTGTACAATTTTTTTTTATTCCCTCTTCTTCATCTTTTCTGCAGGTGCTTATAGCTGACACAGGGCTATCTAATTAATTCACTTAGTGCAAGGGAAGACTTGGCAATCAGTCAACGGGCGAGCCACAGTCAGATTAATTTAGCCGTTTTATATTGATGACTGCCTGCTGAATATGAGATACTTTTAATAATGTAATGCTTCATCACCACAGAAAGAGCTCTGACTCTGACAGAAGGCAACAGTATGAGGAGTTGCATATATATTTCTCAACATATTCCTCATCTTAGGTCGCCAGTCTAAAGAACATCAGAGAGGAAAATTATTCTATGCATACCTATTGGAGAAGCTAAGCCCGTCTAATGCAAGAGTACAGGGGTCTTTGTATTTCATGCTTAATCCCCCGTAAGCATTTCCCTGAATCCCGGGTCCTCAGGAAATTGCATCTTTCTCCCTCATCCCTTTCCTCAGTCGTCAAGAGGGGAAGAAGAAGGAAGGAGGAAAGAATAGAGAAAGAAGGAGTGAATTACTGCTGAGCCAATGCTTAGTGATGCCTAAAGTCTAATTACGTTTCTGTTGCTGTTTTAATGGGGTTTACACAAGGTGCTGTGGCAACCATGTGGTCAGGACTAGGGAGGGAGAGGCACTTCAATGTTGTGATGGGGGTTATATAGAAGTCAGTGGTGCAGAAGGGGGGCCTGATTGACTACAGGATAATGGTTATTCATAAGACCATATGTGAAGGCAATTGATCCAAACCTCTTCACCAGGTATGTGGAGAGGTTTGGTGGAAAGTATTTGTGTTTGCTACTGACATCCTCAGAAAATGTAACAAAATGGAAGAAACCAACATGTAACCGAACAAAATGTCAAACAAACTGAAATTAAACCCCAAATATTTGAACTCAGGCTGTTTTCTTTTTTGAAAGAAAACAACCTGAGACAACAATATGTAACCCTGTCCCTGGGTACACCAGGAGTAAGATGAATGGCAGTGGGGTGTAAGAGATGGGTCTATCTAAGAGGCTATGCTTGGAGGACCAGATCAGCGTAGCGTGTGTCAGCTGGGTGGGGATGGCCAAGGTTCTCCCTGGAGAACCCTGATACTGTGATGTATGTTCTAAATACCTCACCAGGCTGCTTTGATCTGTAATTTGCACCAAGATCACATTTGTTCTAGATTTAGCTTTGATTTGAATAGCATTGATAGCTAGCGCTAGTAGCACAGCTCTAATCCAGGTCAAGGCCACCCTGGCTAGCTATTAGCATGTCTTTGGTGTGGCTTGTGTAGTGATTTTGACAGAGATGAATCCTTCTTCTTTAAGAACGCACTGCACATATCAACAAACTTCCTAACAAACCACACAAACATAGATTAATTCATATGGCCAATATGGTCCCCTGTTGCTCAGTTGGTAGAGCATGGCACTTGCAACACCAGGGTTGTGGGTTCGTTTCCCACGGGGGGCCAGTATGAAAAATGTATGCACTCACTAACTGTAAGTCGCTCTGGATAAGAGCGTCTGCTAAATGACTACAATGTAATAACAGGGGATAAACACTTTTGCTGCAGAAGTCTTAATGCTGGCATGTGTTTGAAGTAACTATATCTCCATTTCAAGGTGCTATCCTCAGCCAATCCCTGGGGAGCCCTAGATGAGGGGGTACAGGAAGTTCACACTTCAATAATCGACTCACTGGCACTCAGATCTGGAGAGGCAGAAGAGGCAGACGTCTAGCGGTAGCGCAAGAGATCTGACACTACTCCTAAGCCCCTGCTCGCTCCCTCCATCTTGGTGGTAGAGCGAGAGAAAAATACTACTTTTTAAGTATGATTAGCATTACATATAGGAACTCAACACTTCCTGAATCTCAATGAGAGACATTGGGCCTTACATGGGTCTTAATCTGATATGTGTTTTTCTAGGAGAGTTTGGCAGGTCCAATCAAAGAGGAAGATGCTCTCTGGCTGGGATTTGAAACATAAAACCCCATCTCTGCCCTAAAAATAAGTGATAATGCTTTGTTGAATAGGCTGACAAACATGGATGACACCGAGCTAGACAGGCAATAATCTGCCATGAAATTCATGGACAGTTCTCTCGCAGGAAAACGAGTACCAAATAAGGAGCAAAACAAAATTATTCCTCTGTGCCCTCTCCCTCTCTTTCTCTACCACTCTTGTCCCTTCTTTCCTTCTCCCTCTCACTCCCTCTCTCTCGGTCTTCAAATAAACACTAATCTATGACCGTCTCGATTCGCTTTGGACTTATTATCATACATTGGTGGCTTGGCAGCAGTGTGTTAGCTCAAAGCTTAACGTATTCCTCTGGGGATTTTTCTATTTACCGATGCTATCACTAACAAACCCCTGCAGAGCCTAACTCCCATGACCATGTTTATTAATGGACAGTCGTTTCACTGGCGGCTGGCCTGCATGAGAGAGAGCTTTTTCTTTCCCTCAGATGTGGTGGAGTTTATTATGTGGCTGATGTAAGGGAACATAGGCAGACTGTAAAATAAGTTGAAGGTAGAGTTAAGAGCAGAGAGTTGTGGAGTTACTGCTTTATTTGATTTGCATAGGTAAGACAATGATCAAATGATGGAAAGTTTAAAGGATGAAAGACTCACTCATATTTCTTCAAAAATGTAGACTCTCACTAACCTGAAATGGTCCCACCACACCGACACCGTGGTGAAGAAGGCGCAACAGTGTTCTGTCGGGCTGCATCCCCGCCTGGTACGGCAACTGTCTACCCTCCAGGACATTTACAGCACTTGGTGTCAAAGGAAGGCCAAGAAACTCATCAAGGACCACACAAGTCACGGTCTGTTCACTCAGCTACCGTCTAGCAGACAGAGACAGTACAGGTGCATCAAAGCTGGGACCAAAAGACTGAAAAACTGCTTGTATCTCCAGGCCATCAGACTGTTGAACAGCCATCAAGCCATCCCCTGTAGTAAGAGACAAAGATAGACTCACTCACGAAAAGCACACACACATACACACACACACCCACCTCATACACACCCAAACTCCCGTACTCACATATACACACAAACACACACACGCATATGCCCATACTCACAAACACACGCACATACAAACACACACACGGCCAACGCAGCTGCCCAATGTATATAGAGACATTAAACACTGGACCGTTTCTTTTATACTGTTATTCACACTGTGTATTTATATACCGTATTCTTCTAATCAAATCAAATCAAATCACATAGCTCATTCTAATATATCTACTACTGTACATTGCATTTTCTTTAACAAGATCTCACGGTTTTACCAATTTGACTTCAGATTCTGACGTTTGCCCATGTTTCTCCAAACATCAAATTTCGAAGTTATTCCAAATGTCAAATGTTAGTGTTTTTGACACCCTGGGTTGCTCCACCTGCTCAGGATCTTTCTGTTTCTCCAAAAGTCAAATTTCAAAGTGTTTTGAAGTTCAGGGTTAAGGTTTGGGATACGGATAAAACATGAAGTTTAGGCATTCATTCCAAATGGTTAAGAGTTAACATTTGGGATAGGGTTAAAACAAAACAATATTTAACAAGTGTACCACTAGGAATGAACACCCGACCTTCGGATCCAGAGTCATGGGATTACGCCCATCCGCCATCTCCAGCCACAATGCCCTAGCAAAACCCAAGCCATATCTTCTTGGTCTGTACAATAATCAGAAATAGATTACACGAAGAGAAGCCTATTTTTGCATGTTTCATGGATTTCCAGAAAGCTTTTGATTTTGTAAATAGGGATCTTTTAGCTTATAGTTTGTTTAAGACAGTGGTTGATTGGACATTTGATCACGCAATCCAGTCTCTTTACAAAGTACCAATTGCTTGTGTGCGTGTTAATGAATATCGTACAGATTGGTTTCCCACACCCTCGGGTGTAAAACAAGGAGAGGCCTTATCACAGACTTTGTTTGCTATGTTTATAAATAATTTGGCAAAATAAATTAAACAGTTAAATATTGGAGTAAGATATGATGATGAAATGCTAAGTATCCTTTTATATGCTGATGATATTATTTTGATGGCAGAAACTGAACAAGACCTGCAGAACATGTTATTATTGTCACGCCCTGGCTCTGGGACTCTGTTATGTTGAGCCTGGGTGTGTAGTTTCTATGTGTTTGTGTTCTGTGTTTAAGTTCTAGTTCATATGTATCTATGTTGGCCGGGGTGGTTCTCAATCAGAGGCAACGTGAATCAGCTGTTGCTTGTTGTCTCTGATTGGGAACCATACTTAGGCAGCCGTTTGGCAGTAGTGTATTGTGGGATCTTGTTCCGTGTTGGTTTGTGTAGGTAACCAAGGACTTCACGTTATCGTTTTGTTGTTTTGTTTCGTGTGGTGAAATAAATAAAGTATGTTCACTTATCGCGCTGCGCATTGGTCCACTTCCTTCAGCGATCGTGACAGAAGATCCCACCAATACAGGACCAAGCAGCGTGCCCAGGAGCAGACAGCCTGGACGTGGGAGCAGATATTGGATGGGCAGGGGTCCTGGACTTGGGAGGAAATCCAGGCCGGGATGGATCGCCGTCCGTGGGAGGAGACGGTGGAGGCGCGCCGGAGAGAGGAGCAGCGGCGCCAACCGGGCCGTCGTCGGACCGGCAAGAGGCACCCCCAAGAAATTTTTTAGGGGGGGGCACATGGCATGGACGACGGGGCTGCTGGAGGCAGATAAGGGGCGAGTTCGTGGACGAGGAGAGAAGGCCACCGGGTTACGGGAGCCATTGGTGAGAAGAGGGAGGGAAGATGTAGAGGCACGGCGAGAGGTACTGAGGTGTGTTGCCAGTCCGGTCCGGCCCGTTCCTGATCCCCGTGTAAGGCCAGTGGTGTGTGTTCCCAGTACGGTCCGGCCTGTTCCTGTCCCTCGCACTGAGCCTACGGTGCGTGTCGCCAGCCCGGCCCGGCCTGTTCCTGCCCCTCGCACCAAGCCTACGGTGCGCGTCGCCAGCCCGGCCCGGCCTGTTCCTGCTCCCCGCCCGGCCCGGCCTGTTCCTGCTCCCCGCACCAAGCCTATGGTGCGCGTCGCCAGCCCGGCCCGGCCTGTTCCTGCTCCCCGCCCGGCCCGGCCTGTTCCTGCTCCCCGCACCAAGCCTATGGTGCGCGTCGCCAGCCCGGCCCGGCCTGTTCCTGCTCCCCGCACCAAGCCAATGGTGCGCGTCGCCAGCACGGCCCGGCCTGTTCCTGCTCCCCGCACCAAGCCAATGGTGCGCGTCTCCAGCCTGGCCCGGCCTGTTCCTGCTCCCCACACCAAGCCTATGGTGCGCGTCGCCAGCCCGGCCCGGCCTGTTCCTGCCCCTCGCACCAAGCCTACGGTGCGCGTCGCCAGCCCGGCCCGGCCTTTTCCTGCACCCCGCACCAAGCCTATGGTGCGCATCGTCAGCCCGGTCCGGCCCGTTCCTGCTCCCCGCACTAAGCCAGGGGTGCGCGTCGTCAGCCCGGTCCGGCCCATTCCTGCTCCCCGCACCAAGCCTGTGGTGCGCATCGTCAGCCCGGTCCGGCCCGTTCCTGCTCCCCGCACCAAGCCAGGGGTGCGCGTCGTCAGCCCGGTCCGGCCTGTTCCTGCACCCCGCACCAAGCCTATGGTGCGCATCGTCAGCCCGGTCCGGCCCGTACCTGCTCCCCGCACTAAGCCAGGGGTGCGCGTCGTCAGCCCGGTCCGGCCCATTCCTGCTCCCCGCACCAAGCCTGTGGTGCGCATCGTCAGCCCGGTCCGGCCCGTTCCTGCTCCCCGCACCAAGCCAGGGGTGCGCGTCGTCAACCCGGTCCGGCCTGCACCTGCTCCCCGCACCAAGCCAGTGGTGCGCTTCGTCAGCCTAGTTCGGCCCGTCCCTGCTCCCCGCACCAAGCCAATGGTGCGCGTCGTCAGCCCGGTCCGGCCCATTCCTGCTCCCCGCACCAAGCCTGTGGTGCACGTCGTCAGTCCGGCACAGCCCGTGCCCGTTTCACCGGTGCCTGGTCAGGGACCGGTCAGCTGCTCCACACCGGAGCCTAAGCAATCCGCTCCACCGATGTCCAGTCCAGCTCCAGCCAGCGGGACCAGACCAGGGGTACTACGGGGGGGTTATTAGAGGGTGGTGGTCACGCCCGGAGCCGGATCCGCCTCCGAGGAGGAATGCCCACCCGGCCCTCCTCTGTTCGGTTTATGTTTGGCGCGGTCGCAGTCCGCGCCTTTGGGGGGGGGTACTGTCACGCCCTGGCTCTGGGACTCTGTTATGTTGAGCCAGGTTGTGTAGTTTCTATGTGTTTGTGTTCTGTGTTTAAGTTCTAGTTCATGTTTATCTATGTTGGCCGGGGTGGTTCTCAATCAGAGGCAACGTGAATCAGCTGTTGCTTGTTGTCTCTGATTGGGACCATACTTAGGCAGCCGTTTGGCAGTAGTGTATTGTGGGATCTTGTTCCGTGTTGGTTTGTGTAGGTAACCAAGGACTTCACGTTATCGTTTTGTTGTTTTGTTTCGTGTGGTGAAATAAATAAAGTATGTTCACTTATCGCGCTGCGCATTGGTCCACTTCCTTCAGCGATCGTGACAATTATGTGCAGTCGATTGGTGTAAAAGATGGAGACTCATGATCAACCAGACAAAAACACAGATAATGCATTTTAGAAAAGAAGACATTCTTGAGTTTACTGGCAATTATAAATATTTGGGTATTTGTATTGATGAACATATTACCTTTCTATACGTAACATCTGCCCTGGCTGACTCAGCAAGTAGAGCTCTTGGGGGAGTTATAGGAAAAACAAAAACACTCAAAGATACTGGTTATGCTACGTATTCCAAACTGTATCAGACATGTGTGTGTCCTTTTCTGGACAATTCAGCAGGAGTATGGGGTGCTAAGAGGTATCTCAAAAACAAACATGTCCATAACAGAGCAGTACGTTACTTTTTAGGTGTCCACAAGTTTGCACCTATACTTATAACTGGGGACATGGGCTGGGAACCCTGTGAGGGGAGATGGAAGGCGTGTATGGTGAGACTTTGGAATAGACTGTCAGATATGCCAACTGCCAGAATAGCTAGTAAAGTTTTTCAATGGGCCGTACCCCTCCCAGTCGATGAGGTACTGGAGACTCCCCGCCCGACGCCTCGAATCCAGGACTTCACGGACTGAGTATGCCGGACCTCCCTCGATGTCCAGAGGAGGAGGTGGGGCGTCACTGGGTCCAGCCTCAGCGAGGGGACCAGGCACCACTGGCCTGAGGAGAGACACATGAAAAGTCGGGTTAATGCAGTAATCAACAGGGAGTTGCAAACGGTACGTTACCTCATTAACCCTCCTCAGGACTTTAAACGGCCCCACAAACCACGGGCTCAGCTTCCTGCACGGCTGGCGGAGGGGCAGGTTCCGGGTGGATCGCCTGGAGAGAAAACAGGCGCCTCCTTGTGCCGATGCACGGCCCACTGGAGACGAGTGTGCGCAGCGTTACAGAACTCCTCAGTGCGCCGAAACCACTCGTCCACTGCAGGGGCCTCGGTCTGGCTCGGATACCAAGGTGCCTGGGCCGGCTGATACCCCAACACGCACTGGAAAGGATCTGACACAATGTCCTCCATGATACCGTAGTGCCGGAAGACGACATGTGTAAAAAGAGTCTCCGCGGTTTGCATGGCCGACGGGAACCCGGGCAGAGGAAGGAGGCGACAAGCTTTGGAAAACCGTACCACAATGACGAGAATGGTGGTCAGTGACAAAGTCCACCGAGAGGTGAGACCAGGGTCATTGTGGAACCGGCAGGGGAAGGAGCTTTCCATAAGGGAGGTGTCTGGGTGTCTTAGACTGGGCACAGATGGAGCAGGAAGAGACGTAAACCCGGACGTCCCTAGCCAAGGTGGGCCACCAGTACTTCTCAGTCAGGCAGGCGATGGTACGGCCTATCCCAGGATGACCTGACACAGGCGCCATGTGTGCCAAGGAAAGGAGGCGGTCCCGCACACCCGTGGGCATGTAGGCACGGTTCTCCGGGCACTATGTAGGTGCGGGTTTCGTATGCAGGGCCTGCCGTATGTCGGGGTCCACGTCCCACACCACTGCTGCGATGACACGGAACGGAGGGTTGATGGGGGTCTCCTCTCCCTACCTCTCTTCTGCATCATAGAGGTGAGACAGGGCGTCCGCCTTCATGTTCTTCCAGCCTGGCCTATAGGAAAGCATGAATTGGAACCTGGCGATTAATATAGCCCACCTAGCTGGTCTCAGGTTTAGCCTCTTCGCTGCCCTGATGTACTCCAGGTTGCGGTGGTCCGTCCACACCAGGAAAGGGTGTTTGGACCCCTCCAGCCAGTGCCTCCACACCTTCAGATGCTTCTTGACCGCCAAGTGTTCCCAGTCCCCTACATCGTAGTTCCTCTGGGCGAGGCTCAGCTGCTTGGAGTAGAAGGCACAGGGCCTCAGTTTGAGGGGTTCCGGTGCGCTGGGACAGCACTGCCCCGACTCCTACTTTGGAGGCATCCACCTCGACGATGAATGGGAGTGAGGGGTCAGGATGTGCCAGCACTGGAGCGGTGGTGAAGCGGGCCTTCAGCGTCTCGAACGCCCTTTCCGCCTCCACCGTCCAACGAAGACACTGGGATGTTCGTAATGCCACGTGGTCGTGGAAAAGGCCGTTTTCCATTCGTCTCCTGCATGAATGCGCACCAGATTGTAGGCACTCCTCAAGTCCAGGTTCGTGAAGTACTGCGTCCCGTGCACTTGTTCGATGATGTTTGGGATGAGGGGTAAAGGATAGCTGAACTTAACGGTGGCTTTATTCAGTGTTAGTTCATCAATGCAGGGCGCAGTCCCCCATCTTTCTTCTTAACAAAAAATAAAATTGAGGAGGCTGGTGACATAGAGGGGAGAATAAAGCCCTGCTGGAGGCTCTCCTGTACGTAGGTCTCCATGGCCTCGGTCTCCGCACAGGAGAGGGGATAGACGTGTCCTCTCTGGAGGGCTGCGTCAGACAGCAGGTCATTGGCACAGTCCCAGGGGCGATGAGGAGGCAGGCGTGTAGCCTGGGTCTTAGAGAAAACACAGTGCAGATCCTGGTATTCCTCTGTTAAATCCACTTGAGTGGCATGGTCCAGACTTTCCACCGTAGTGGCGTTGACAGACACCACGAGACACCTCCCCTGACACTCCTGCGACCAACCCAGCAGTCTCTTCTCATACCAGGACATAACAGGGTTATGCCAACTCAACCAGGGGAGACCTAAAACAATGGGAACAGTGATGTGATGTACGAGCCCAGTCCCTATTAGACAATTATCCAGGGCTCGAAACGGAATGGGTGACTGTAGGGGAACCAAAGGAATGCGTAATGCAGTGGCCAGTGTGCTATCTAAAAGATTCCCTGCAGCTCCGGAATCAATCAGAGCTAACGGGAGTGAGGGGCTAGGGTATTCAGGGAATTTAATGGGAAAACACACTGGTTGACTTGACAGAAAAGGAAAGGAGATCTTGCATCCTATCTGGATTGGAGCAAGGGAATTCCCTGGCTTGTCACCTCCTCGGATAGAGGGCAGATTGGGGAGGAATGACCCCTTTCTCCACAATAGGAGCAGAGGCCCAGATTCCTCACTCTCCTACGCTCTGCCTCGGCCAAACGTGCAGAGCCCACCTTCATCGGCTCTGGCCTTGCAGCAGGTGTAGCCATGGGCTCCGGATTCTGCGCAGGTCTTCGTCGGACCGCAGGATTGCCATGCTGATGAGCTGGTCAAGTGACAGGTTGTTATCACGGCAAGCTAACTCCATCTGTATCACCTCCTGCAGTCCGCTGCGGAAAACGGTGACCAGAGCAGATTCGTTCCATTCGGTGGAGGCCGCAATTGTCCGGAAGTCCTGGGCGAACTCCGAGGCATTCCTAGGTCCCTGACATAGTCGGAGTAGATGCTCACCCTCCTCTAGGCCCTCCACAGGATGATCAAACACCGAGCGGAAGAGGAGGGTGAAGCGCTCTTAGGACTCAACCTCGGGTCCGCCCGTTTCCCAGACCACGGCAACCCAGTCCAGGGCCTGTCCGGTCAGTGCCGAGATGACGGTGGCAACCCTGTCTGTCCCGGAGACAGCCTCGGCGTAACGAGCGAGGTACAGGTCGCATTGCAGAAGGAATCCCTTGCATCTCGCTGGCGCGCCGTCAAAGCACTCCGGGAGGGACAGGGGTATTCCGCGGACCGGCTCAGATGGGACGGAGGCAGGTAGTGGTTGTGTGGGGACTGGTGCCGGAACCGGTGCTGGAGAATGGAGGGACTGCACATTCCCCTCCAAACGCAGGATTGTTGCCAGCACGCTGTCCATGGCGCTGCCGAGTCTGGAGAGACAGTCCTCGTGATGCTGGACTGTCTCTACGATGGTCACCAGCTCTGTCTTTCCCGCTGTCTCCATTTGGAGGTCTATTATTCTATCACGTTGTATAATGATAGGAAGACAGGCGCAGGAATACCTATTAGGGGTTTTATTTCTCCACCCAACACCAGGTACGTCATAACAAACAATGGTTACGAAGCCCAAAACAAAAGCGTATATGTATAACACAGGGCTGTAACCCAAACAAAAGAGCGAGGAGTAAACCTGTAAATACATACACGGGACGAGACCCGTAATAACGAGCACAATACACGGTACACACGAGACCAAAGGATATGGGACAATAATCGACAAGGACAATGGGGAACAGAGGGCACATATATACACATACTAATCAGGGGGAATGGGAACCAGGTGTGCGTAATGACAAGACAAGACAGTCCGGGGTTGGTGGTAATGATCCTTGTCAGTGACGTCTAGAAGGCCGGTGACGTAGACCTCCGGAACAGGTGAACGGAATGAGCAGCAGTACCAGGGGGATCCATGACTGTGAATTATTGTAATGTTTGTTTATGTGTCAATTAATCCCATAAGGATTGGCGATTTGACACGAAAATACAATTTAATTCATTTATTCCCAAGCCTACTTGATGGTAATAGCGCTCACTGTTGCCCCTAGTTGCCGGTTCTGAAGGCATTTCCCGACGTCCTCAGGACATGGACAGACGTCCAATTTCGAAGTCAATCTTGAACGATCTGGCAGATTTTTTTACACTGTCTATTTATACACTGGATTCTCTACATAGCTCACTGTAATACAGTATATCTACTGCTGTACATATCATTCTAAGTATATATTCTTGGTGTATATACACATATATTGCGTTTGGAGTACTGATACAGTGTTATTTGGGTTGTTAATCTGTATTCGGTCTGACATTCATGATTTCTCATTACTATTTTTTTATTGTTATTTGTGTACTTGTTTGACATTTTTGCTGCACTGTTAAGAGCTACTAACACAAGCATTTTGCTCCACCCGCTATAATGTCTGTTAAACTGTGTACGCGACCAATACACTTTGATTTGATTTGAAGCTGTTTTTACCGTTTTGCATGCATGCATGCATGCACTCAAGCACCTGCACACTCAAGTACATACACACATACACACTCACTCTCATACACAATAAACAAACATTGCTTTATACAGTGTTAGGCCTAGATTCAATCAGATCAAGTGTTAACTAGCAATAGTTTTGGCAGTGTCGGAGGTGTAACTATGTTGGAGCTGTCAAATCAGTGAGCAGCTGCTTTTGATCATCGTCACGAAGCCACACCCGTCCCACTCACGTTAGGTCAGAACGAGAAAGGGTAGGCTATATGGAAATATTGACACTCAAATAGAAAATCGTTAGATTAAATAATGAGGATTTCTATCAGCCTAATTGAGGTGTAGATTACATCTCACATTCCAGTGTTCGAACTTGTAAACAAGACTGCATGGGATTTCTCCATGCAGCCAATGGCAATGTCAGCTTTAGGTATAATGCCAGGAGCCACTTGTGGATTTGACAGCTCTAATGCAGTTCCACCAATGACACCGCCAAAACAACCGCTATGCGTATGTCAGCCAAAGCGCATCTGATTGAATAGAGCCCTTAATTTAATGGAGCATTACTGCAGGCAGTTGGGTTTTGATAGGCTGTCTTTGATAGAGCTGGAGGACAAAGCCTGCTTTACTGGGTTGGAGGAGGAAAAGGCTGTATGGGGAGTCATTGTTTGGCCAACTCAAGGAGAACCAGACTTCAATCAGCGTCTAATAAATGAAGCACAAATTCAAGCTTTGAAGTTGGAAAGCCATTGGTGGATTGTGTAAACACTTCAGAGCGTAAGTGGGAATTTAACAGCATTATTTCAAAGTCGTTCTGTCAGACTCGCAAGTGCAATGAAGTTCAGTGATTAAACAGACTTCCACAAACAGTGCTGTCAGAGTGTGTGGGTGTGTGTGGGTGTGGGTGTGCGTACATTGGTGTGGGGGTTTGTGTGTGTGTGTGAACGTGTGGTGAGCGCACGCATGTGCATGTGTACCAGTTTGTGAATACATTTCTACTACAGTACCTCATGGACTTAGAGTTACTCAATAATGCAGGACCAAATAAGACCTGGTCAACGAGCCACAAGAGCTTACCCTATGAATTACATTGTGTGTATGTGTGTGTATACATTAAATGTGTCAGGGTTGTGGCCAATTCTGAATTAAGTTGCGAATTGCTATTTAATTCCAATTAAATTCTTGAATTTGAATTGGCCACACCCCACAGGAAGCAGAATTGGAATTAAAGGAAGTAGAATTTAATTAAACAGAATTCAATTACATTTAAATGGTTAATGTATTCTATACATTTTAGATTTGTTTATTTTGACATATGGTGACCAATACTATGTTAAACGTCTGGAAATATTCTAAGATACTTTTGTAGGTTTAATAATAGGGTAATAATTCACTTACATGTTATTAAATAATAAACAAAATACACTACCAGTCAAAAGTTTGGACACACCTACTCATTCAAGGGTTTTTCTTTATTTTTACTATTTTTTACATTGCAGAATTGTCACGTCTCCTCCCGTTGCTCCCCTCCGGCGCTCTGATTCGCCGGTCTACTGAGCCACCGGTCTGAGTGCACCACCTCGGCAACACAGGAATGGAAACCCAACGCACCCTAATCACCTCCAGTGCACCTGCACCTCATCATCTCATCACCACCACTATAAAGCCGTTCAGTCATTGTTGTGTGTAATTGGTAGCGTCATGTCGTTTACTTGCGCTTTGTTATTCTCTTTCTCATTGTTAAGTAAACCTTTACCTTGTTGATTCCTGCGTCTGCGTCCTGCCTCTTCGTATCCTCAGTACTCGTCACAGAATTACACACCTCTCGAAAATGGATGCAGCAGGTAATCCTCCTGGAGTTTCCCAGCGCCTCGACCAGCAGCAGCTTGCCCAGTTGAACACCGCCATGCAGGAAGTGCTCCAAACTCTGTAAAATCTGCCCAGCTTAAAGCAAAGGCGCTGGATCGGGCCACGGCAGTCTGGGAAGGAGGTGAGGCCGCAGGGCTTCCCTACTCCACCTTCCTCGCTCGGTTCAGGGCGGTGTTTGATCATCCCACGTAGGGGCTACAACAGGGAGAGGGGCCCGCGTCCGAGTACGCTCTGAGCTTTCGCACAGTGGCAGCGTCTTCCGGCTGGAATGAGCGTGCTCTGCGCACGGCCTTCAGGAGAGGCTTACGGGAGGACATCAAGACGGAACTCGCATGTCGGGACGACAAAATTGACCTTGATACCCTCATCGCCACATCCATCCATCTTGACGACATGTTGAGAGACAGACGGCATTCCCAACACTTCCCGGAGCCTCGACGCTCACCCCATCTGAGCTATGGAAGCCACCCTGCCTCCGTGTCCTCACCCATGGAGATGGGAATCACCCCCTACACCACCATGGACCACAGATCTCCTGGCGGCTCCCAATCTAGGCGGTATGACTCCCGTCGCCGCTCCGTGAGTGTTACATCATCTCCTATAACAAAACAATTATTTTTAGTTCCCAGAACGGTGCATGGTTATTCCCTCTCTTACATTTCTACTGCAATGATAGATTCCGGTTCAGCGGGGAACCTTATCGATAGGGAGCTGGTCTCTGAATGGGGGTTGCCCACCGTGCCACTGCCTTCTCTGCTACACGTCACCTCGCTGGACAATAAACCACTTGGATCAGGCACCATTACGCACGTCAATCTTCCCATCACCATCACCATTCCCACACTACCGGAGCACCACGAGGAGCTGTCATTCCACATCGTCACGTCACCCCTACACCGGATCGTCTTGGGATTGCCCTGGCTCAGACTACACAACCCCACCATCAATTGGATCAACAAGAGGATCACAGCCTGGTCCACCTCATGCCGGAAGACCTGCCTGTCGGTGGTTTGTTGTTCCACGTCAGTGGAGAGTCCGGAGTCCGCCCTCCAGCCAAACATTCCACGTGAGTATCTCTCCGATGTCTTCTCTTCATCAAAGGCTATGTGTCTCCCTCCTCACAGGCCCTGGGACTGCACCATTGACCTGCTGGAGGGACAACACCCCCCGAAGAGTCGCATTTACTCCCTTTCCATGGCGGAGACTGAGGCCATGGAGAAGAATGTGGCGGAGACCCTGAAACGGGTTCATCAGACAATAGATATTATAAACTCGCCAGGATAAAATAGACATGACGCGTTGCTATTGAACCAGCCTTTGTTATAGTAGGCCTAGGGTAAGGGTAGCCTACGGAGGGCTTGGGTTAAAAAAATATGAAAAGGAAAACAAACAATTGTTGCAGGAAAATAACTTCTAAATACAAGATTCAACGGTACTCACAGAGGTTCTCATCTCTCGTTTCATGATGGGCATGGGCATATGTAGCCTACATCATGGAGGGCGTTTTACGCACGTCCAAAGCATGGCTAAAATAATTTAGGCCTACAATGCATAGATAAAAAGGGAATGTCAGCTCACTGTTTTGCTCCTCTCAAACTTGATATTTTAATAAAGCTTTGGTGATTAAGATTTATGTCCAAGCTGTCTCACGAGCGAAACACTTTATCGACGGTCTTACTTGATTACATTGGGCAGGACAAAAATAAAACAGCCTTCAATGAGAGGAGGGGAGGCTATGCTTGGTTTTTAGTAAAATAAAACGAAATGCTGCTCTGTTCTGGGTCAACTGTAATTTACCTATGTCCTTTGCAGCACTTGACCATAATAGCTGGGCAGTTGTCCTGGTGTGATAAAACTAGGGCATAAAGGACTTGTTTGGTTGATTGTGATGAGCAGCACTTTATCAAGGACCTCTCCCCATCTTAGCAACTGTTGAATCAATATGTTTTGATCATGTCAGCTTACAATCTAGGTTTACACCAAGCAGTTTAGTCTCTTCACCTTGCTCAATCGCCACATTATTCTTACTAAATTTAGATGAGGTTTAGGGTTTAACTAATGGTTTGTCCCAAATACAATGCTTTTAGTTGTTGATATATTTAGGACTAGCTTATGACTAGCCATCCATTCAGACTGCAGCTCTTTGTTAAGTGCAGCTCTTTGTTTAGTGGTAGGTCATTAGTAAAAATATTAAACATTAAAGGGCCAAGACAGCTGCCTTGAGGTATACCACACTGTAACTGGTTTAAGATAAGAGATATACTTTATTATTCCACGCAAGATGGAAATGTGTCTTTTGCTTTTATCCAACCCCCCCGATATACACACATTAGGTTCAAGAAGCTGGAGCAGAGGGCAGCCACAGTGCAGCACCCAATGAGCAGTTTAGGGGGTTAAGTTCTTTACTCAAGGGAACATACGCGGTAGGTGACACCCTCCGGTTGCCAGCTCACTCCCCGCCAGATTCACCCCCCCCCATATTTTTTAGCAACAGACAATGATTGATAATATCAAAAGCTGCACTGAAGTCTAACAATACAGCTCCCACAATGTTATTAGCCTATCAATTTCTTAGAGCCAGTCATCAATCATTTGTGTCAGTGCTGTACATGTTGAGTGCCCTTCCCTATAAACATGCTGAAAGTCTGTTGTTATGTTTCCAGTGAAATAACATTGTATCTGGTCAAACACATTTTTTACCCCAAAGTTTACTAAGTCCCGGTAGCAGGCTGATTGTTCAGCTGTTTGAAACGGTACAGGGTGCTTTGCTATTCTTGGGTAGCGGACTGACTTTTGCTTCCCTCCAGGTCTGAGGGCACACCCTTTCCTTTAGGCTTAGATTGAAGATATGGCAAATAGGAGTGGCAATATAGTCCGCTACCATCCTCAGTAGTTTTCCATCCATGTTGTCAGTACCAGGTGGTTTGTAATTATTGATAAACAGCAATACTTGTTTTACCTCTTCTACACTCACTTTACAGAATTCTAAATAATATACTTGTCTTTCATTATTTGGTCAGTTATGCCTGAATATGAAGGCTGAGAGTTTGTTGTTGAATTGACATGCCTACGTTTAATAATCTTGCAAATGAAAAAGTCAAAGTAATTGGCAATTTCAGAGTTTTGTGAGGAATGAGACATCTGATTCAATGTAGCCTGGCGGGCGGCAGGTAGCCTGGTGGGTAGGCGCGTTGGGCCAGTAACCAAAAGGTTGCTGGATCAAATCCCCGAGCTGACAAGGCAAAAATCTGTCGTTCTGCCCCTGAGCAAGGCAGTTAACCCACTGTTCCCCTGGCGCCAATGACGTGGATGTCGATTAAGGCAGCCTCCCGCACCTCTCTGATTCAGAGGGGTTGGGTTAAATGCAGAAGACACATTTCAATTGAATGCATTCAGTTGTACAATTGACTTGGTATCCCCCTTTCCCAATGAAGGATGGAGCAGAGTTTGCCTTTTTGCCTGAAATGACATTTAAGGTACTCTGAAGCTGAGTGTGTACCAGAGCATGTGAGCGGAATTGAGCGATTGGAAATACTGCTCATTGCTCATGGAGTGGTGCTTGCGCACCGCTCCGGTGCTCCATGTCCTTTGCTACCTCCATGTCCTTTCCTACCGCCCTGCTAAAAACCGCTCCACGCTCACAGAAAAAAATCTCCTGCTCCAAATTTGCTCCATTCATTAAAATCACAATTTAACCAACACCCATCTATTTTTGTGACTATCTAGAAGTATTTGAATAAACGTGTAAAGGTAAATGTATGAAACGAACATGTGGTGTATTGAGAAATGTATTATGTGTTAATGAGTTTAGATTTTAAATGGTTGCAAATGGGATTAGTATGCAGGAGTTGAGTTATTTGAATTAACAAATGACAATGGGGTTTCCGTTCTTGCATTGAAGTGATTGGATTACGAGATGCAAGGGTGGTAAAAGTTCAATGATGCAAAGGAGAGTTGGGCTGAAGACACTGTAGAGAGTAGCTGATTGGAATGTGATAAGGTGAACATTAAATAAATCAATTCTGGTTATTATAAGTACGCTTCGGAGTCATCAGTAGAAGAACCCAGCATTTTAGGATGCAACAGAACATCATTTCTAATAGGCTACGTGTCATATTAAACAGCATATAAACATTGTAAATAGGTCAGGAGCCAGACAGGGAGCCTAAGAAGGATTTAGGCTATATTATTTCAATGATTTCAAGGCTATAGCCTACAAAGAAATACATTGTGAAGCATTTGCGAGTGAGACACAATAGGCTGGTAGGGACATAAAGCCCTCAGCATTTAAACAACATTTTGTTGCATTCAATCATTATAGTCTATACATTTTGCATATAGGCTGTGACTTACTTAGAATGAAATACAAATTAAATGAAAAATTACTTATTAGTGCCTTTGAATTCATTTTTAGAAACACGAGTTTGGCCAGTCTGTAGCTTCAGGCTCATGCGATGGTGCCTGGAGAGCAGGCCAGCAGCGGAGAATATCCTCTCCATGCTTGCAGAGCCACTGGGGATGCTAAACACCCCTTTGGCCACTCTTGCCAGGCAGGGCAGAGATGCAGAGTTGTTTTTTAAATTTTTCTATGGGTAGGTCTAAAGGTTTTTAGGCAAAATAACCCAATCAAAACGGAAAGCTCCTTGAACGTGGGAATATGCCAGGCCTATTGGGCCAAAATAAATGATGGCCTATTGTATAGATAGTATGAAAAAATATATATGTATGCACTCACTAACTGTAAGTCGCTCTGGATAAGAGCGTCTGCTAAATGACTAAAATGTAAAATGTAATAATAGAACGAAAATGAGCAAAACATTTAAGAGATCTGATTTTTAGTTTATAAATACTTTGCTACAATGACACACTTAGTTATCTTCCCACCTCGTTCCTTTCTTTTAGTATGTGCATGTAGTAAGTACACCATCATACTTCCAGATACGTGTCTTTTCAGATTCAACAATTATTCTTTAGTTGTGGACACTACATCTCTACACTCCCTCTCTTGCTCTTGGTCCTCATCTTTGTAAGTCACCTTGATTTAGCACCTGTGTGTTTTATCAGTTTCTTTATGAAAATATTTAGCGAACTCAATGACAGTAACTAAAGCAAGGGGCTATTAGCAGAACACAAGTAGACTACAAATGCATGCTGGGCCGGGCATGCCCTGTGCTCGTGAAGTGAGCGCTACTGGAGCTAAATTTGAACGGGCGAAAAGGCCGACGCTCCAGCTTTTGGGAATCTTGCTCCACGCTCCCGTCAAATTGGGCACGCTCTGATCCTCGCTCCGCTCCGCTCACATACTCTGCTGTGTACACCCTACACTACAATGACACATTATGCTCCTGGATGAAGTCAGGTGACTCTTAGCCAAATCAATAGCTGCTTACAGTCAGGGGAGAGGAGACCATGGCCCAGATTCACAAAACCTTATTAAGAAGACATTTCTTCTTAACTGCAATTTTTTCCTTAACTATAGACTTATGAAGAAAGTTAAGCAAAGTTGCTATTCCTCAAAAATGTTATTGGAAATTATTATGATGAGTTTTTGTTATGAAGAAGTACAGGATGTAAGAGAAAGCAGCAGACACTCAGATGGAAGTTTGACTCTAGTACTGGATCACATAAGACGAACGTGCTTTGTCTCTTATCATGTGACTGAATTACATAGACTCTCTCTCAGCCTATATAGTGCTCTTCCAGTCTACTTTTGTCTTATGCAGTTGCTAACCATAATTGAGTTGTCACTCAACTACGCCCATATCATTCCTTTCCTTGGTTTCGTGTGGCACACTAGTCATGACATTTCATCACGCACCATTCCTAAGATTAGCACCAGTGGCCCCCCAATCTATCTTGGCCTTCTAGTACTCACTCGTGGCTTTCCTCGCTCTCTCATACAATTTACAATCTTTATAATATTGGATCAAACACTCGTCATATCAGAAATGTTGTGGCGTTATTTCTTATGTTTCTTCTTAAGCAAAATGTTAAGAAGAAATTGGATTCTTGAAAGTAAAACTCTTGGATTTGTTCTTGGAAATGTTCTTAATTCCAAGAAAGCTAAACCCTTGTCTTAAACTCAGAGCAGTGAGAAAATAAGCTAATGAAAGCAATTGAACGTGTTTAATTCACTCACAAACTTCATCTGAAAGTTTTAGTATTTATTATTTGAAACTCAAGAATGATGTTTTAGAACAGTAATCTCAGTACGAAATATGCTAACATGATTGCCATTGCTAGATAGATAGCTAGCTAAATCGGTTGCCTAGTGACAATCATCTTAAGAAGATATTTGAGCAGTTTGTAAGAAAATCATGAAATATTAAGTTTTTGCGTAAGAAGTGTTTTGTGAATCTGGGCCCTAGGATCTAAAACCAACAGTTAATTGATTAACCATAATGTACTAAATGGAGAGCATCTTATGTGCAGAATGGGCTGCAGGTAATTTCAACAAGGTTTTTACAAGTGTGCATTAGTTCCTGCATGGCCAATGGTTTGCTAAAAGGTAAGGATTTAAGTAAAGCCAGAGTAAGACGAATCTAAATTCAAGTAATTACTCCAGCTACTCACACAAGAGGTCAATATGTCACCATCAGTGACATATAAGTAATATATCAGCTAGTCTGACATACAACTAAAGTGGTCAAATGTCACAAATTTCTTTAAATATTCTAATGAGACCATGTAGGCTACTGTGGAGGAAATGTAGAGGATGTGTAAGGGACACTATATATACAAAAGTATGTGGACACCCCTTCAAATTAGTGGATTCGGCTATTTCAGCCACACCCGTTGCTGACAGGTGTATAAAATTGAGCACACAGCCATGCAATCTCCATAGCCAAACATTAACAGTAGAATGGCCTTACTGAAGAACTCAGTGACTTTCAACGTGGCACCGTCATAGGATGCCACCTTTCCAACAAGTCAGTTCGTCAAATGTCTGTCCTGGTCAACTGTAAATGCTGTTATTGTGAAGTGGAAACGTCTAGGAGCAACAACGGCTCAGCCGCGAAGTGGTAGGCAACATAAGCTCACAGAACGGAACCACAGAGTGCTGAAGCATCTAGCACGTAAAAATCGTCTGTTCTCGGTTTCAACACTCACTACTGTAACCACCCTCCCACTCCGTCTGCCAAATTCTTTCTCTCTGCTCTTGTTTTCCTTAATAGAATGTCGGTGGGCGGAGCTGTGAGGGTCGTCAGCGAAATGGGACACACCTAGGCTCGGGGGTGTCCTGGAGATAATATCTCTATTTTGGGTCTTCTTTTTTGTTCCTTTATTTTGGCACCTCTCAACACCCCTCATTATCACCATCTATGCACGCATCCACTCACTTACACTACTGACTACACACACCATTGTTACTTATAAATAGTTTGTTTTATTTAATAAATATGTTTTTGTTATTCCTTTATCTCCCTCTTTGTTACGGGCGACAAGCCGGTTCGTAACAAGTGGGGGCTCGTCCGGGATTCAAGGTTGGTTCCTAGACATTTTGGCGTATAGTATTTTTTTGCATTATGATGGGTTAATGCTAATTGGGATGTGCTTTGGTTGGTATTCACTACCTAGTCTTATAAGTGTTCGGTATAGTGCCTTCGAGACATATCAGTGATTTTGGTTGTCCGGTGACGTCATCAAACAGGTGCGTTGCCTGGAAAAGCATGCCAGTAGGCCTAATACTAGTGGCATTAAGCTAACTGGTAAGTGTATTTTGTTTGGGAGAAAACATGGAGTTAGTGTTTTGAAAAACTCTGTAGGTGTTTTGTTCGCATCTTTTGTTACAGCTTTTTTGAGTTGCGTTGTTTGGTAGGCCCAGTGTTGGTTGCCTTTGTTTATGTTTATTGTTTGGTAAACTTGCCACTGCGGTGGATAGTTGGTTGTGTGCTGCATTGGAGAGAGGAACGTTGATTATTTTCCAGGCCCCTGCCCAGGCTGGAAACTCTTGGTCTACTCACTGTTGGGACATTGGTCCGAGGAGGTGAGTACAATCTGCTGTGCACCTCAGTGGGAGATTTGCGTAGGGTAGTGCCATTTGCTACCCAGAGCTATAGCCTTGCTTTCCCCTGTTAGGCTTAGCGACGTGTTGCACTTTGGAATACGTTGGGCATGGTTATTTTGTTTGTTATTTTTGTGTGGTGTCCGTGGACGGAGCAGTTGTCTCGGGAGCACATCTGAGGCTCGAGGGGGATCCGCCAGCATGCTGGGGGGGTTTTCCGTGCCAGCGGGCTACAGTGTGTAATTACCCACCGCGAATCCACACGAAGACTACGGTTGAGCTATTGTAGGATTCAGGGAAGCTCCTTATATATCTCATCTCTTTCCTATGCTGCACAGTGTGATTTGCTCTTCTCTTGTTGTGGTCCGGTCTGGTGTGCTCAGCAGAGGGGAAGAGCAAGATGTTTTTTTAGCAGTTACTTGTGACTATGGCATCTAATGTAGACGAGTTCATTCGCGTTCTTGTGTACTAAAGAACAGCTGTTGAAGATCGCTGAACACTACCAGGTTGAAATTAGGAATAAATTAGGAATAAACATCAAAAAAATTCTGTTAGGTTGATATTGAAGGCCAATCTGATGGAGAGTGGTATACTCTGCCAAGGACTCGCCATCCCTCCAGCCGTCTCCCGCTACAATGGCCGATCCGTCTGTTAGCCCTATTAGTCTTTCTTTTGAACAGCAGAAAGAACTGCTTCTGCTACAGCTAGAGTATGATCCTGTTAAGCATGATAAGGAATTGGAATTTAAACTGGATTTGGAGCGCACTAAAATCAAGCTGCAACAAGAGCGGCTAGAATTGATTAAGGATGGAAAGCTCTCGGGGGAGAGTTTGCTTAGGGAAGTCCTGTGTAGTTCAGTTGGTAGAGCATGGCGTTTGCAAAGTCAGGGTTGTTGGTTCGTTTCCCAGGGGGGGCCAATATGAAAATGTATGCAATCACTAACTGTAAGTCGCTCTGGATAAGAGCGTCTGCTAAATGACTAAAATGTAAAAATGTAAAAATGGAAGGTGACCCTGATTCACCAAGGGTTTGCTCCGCTCTCGGAAGTGCCCTGGACACATTTGATGTTGTTGGAAACTTACGGCTGTTGACAAAATGTAATAAGAAGGACCTTGAGATTTTTTTCCCGTTGTTTGAGCGTGTTGCTGACGCTAGGAGTTGGCCTGATTCTGATCACAGTTTAATGTTGCAGTGTGTGTTGACTGGTAAAGCGCAGGAAGCATATTCAGCTCTTGGTGTAGCCGACAGTCTCAGCTATGCTAAGGTTAAAATGGCTGTGTTACAGATTTATGAATTGGTTTCTGAGGCTTACCACCAACGATTTAGAACTTTAAAAAGGTTTCATCGCTGGTGTTCCTCCTCTGCGGTTAGGACTTTCCAGGGGCTGTGTGATCTGATTATGCTAGAGCAATTTAGGGACACAATCCATGATCGAACAGCCACGTACATTAACAAAGACTGTCTCTGAAGCTATGGTTTTGGCGTACAAGTATGTTTTGACTCACAGAAGGGCTTTGCAAAGCCCCGTATTCGGAGTGAGTGGGGTTGTTCGGAGATATTTGGGTCTCGCCCACCGAGACACTCTGGTTCACGGGCAGAGCTTCATTCATCTAGGGTTGAGCCTGGCTCCCTTTGGTAAAGCTGACTTCAGTCAAGAGTGTCACTACTGTCACGGTTCAGGTCATTGGAAAAACTAATGTCCTGTTCTCAGGGCTAAGGGTAAATGTTGTACTCGCGGTAATGTTAAACCTAGGCCTATGGCGTTAGCAGCTTCTGTCCCACATCCGCTCACTCCTGTCACTCCATCTCATGCCCAGGTGCATGTGAAAGTCCCAATTGACCCATATTATTTACCTTTCATTACGGAGGGTTTTGTGTTTCTGTTAGGAAGTAATGACCCAGTGCCAGTGAAGATCCTGAGGGACACAGGTGCCTCTGAGTCATTTGTGTTGGAGGCTGTGTTACCCTTCTCTGCTGAGACTGATTCAGGGAATAGTGTTTTAATTAGGGGAATTGGGTTGAACACTCTGTCAGTTCCATTGCATAAACTAAATTCTGAACTGGTGAAAGGCGAGGTTGTTGTAGGGGTGCGTCCTTCGTTGCCTGTTGTCGGTATCAACATTATCCTTGGGAAAAACTTGGCTGATGAGCGTGTATGGCCTGTCGTGTCTCCATCTTTAGTGGTTTCCGTTAAGCCGTCGTTTGTAGGGATTCCCGATGAGAAGGCACAGAGTTTCCCAGAGCTCTTCTCTGCATGTGCAGTGACGCATTCCATGAGCCGTGGCGACCTGGTCACTGCGCCAGCTAACGATAATGTTACAAAGAAATCTGTCACTACTTTCCCTGTTATCCCGTTATCTGTGCCCCGCTCAGATCTAATCAAGGAGCGTGGGCTGACCCCACATTAGAAGAGTTGCGTGACCAAATTGTACCTGTGGAACAGTTGGGAGATGTTGCCCATGGCTATTTTCTAGAGGATGATGTCCTGATGAGAAAATGGGTGCCTCATAGCAGTTGTTTTGTGGGGGAGGCTATTAGTCAGGTTGTTGTACCAGTTAAGTTTTGTGAGTTGGTGTTGAAAACTTCCCACAACGATGTTGCTGGACATCTGGGCATGAGGAAAACCTACAATCGCATTCTGACATTTATTTTGGCCTAGGTTAAAGAGGGATGTTTCTGCGTTCATCAAAACCTGTCACACCTGTCAATTAACGGGTAAACCTAATCAAGCTATTAAGCCGGTACCGCTGTTTCCTATTCACATAGTCAGCCAGACTTTTGAGTATCTGATTGTTGACTTTGTTGGCCCTCTGCCAAGTTACCTATTCACTGTGATGTGTCAGAACACTAGGTTTCCTGCTGCTTATCCTCTCCGGTCTATCACGACTAAGTCTGTGTTAAAAGCTTTGACTCAGTTTATCTCGCTGTTTGGAATCCCTAAGGTTATTCAGAGTGACCAAGGTTATAATTTCACCACTAACCTGTTTGGTCAGGTTCTCCATCAGCTCCATATTAAACACAATTTGGCTAGCGCCTATCACGCGCAGAGTCAAGGAGCGCTGGAACGTTTCTATAAAACACTTAAGTCTTTGTTGAGACTTTATTGTACGAAGATGGATAAGGATTGTGAGGAGGGGTTGCCATGGTTACTGTTAGCTGCCAGGGAGGTTTCACAGGAGAGCACAGGTTTCAGTCCAAATGACCTAGTGTTCGGACATAGTGTGCGTGGGCTTCTAGGGTGCTCCAGGTTGACTGGAAGTCTCCCAAGCCACCTCAGTACCTCTTATCGTATGTGTGTCATTTCTGGCGACGCCTGTACTCCGCTGGTGAGATGGCTAAAGAGAAGCTGTCATCTTTACAGGGGAGGATGAAAGGAGTATTTGATCGGCGAGCTGAGCCTCATCACTTTAGTCCAAGTGACCATGTTATTGCTCTGCTCTCAATTGTTTGTTCTCCTTTTCAAGCCAAGTTAAGGTCCATATACGGTTGTGCGCCAGTGCATTGAGCAAAACTATCTAGTTGCCACTGCGGAACGGAGGAAAGCGCACCAACTGTGCCATGTACAGTGCCTTGCAAAAGCATTCATCCCCATTGTCGTTTTCCCTATTTTGTTGCATTACAACCTGTAATTTAAATGGATTTTTATTTGGATTTTAATGTAATGGACATACACAAAAAAGTCCAAATTGGTGAAGTGAAATGAAAAAGATAACTTGTTTCAATAAATTCTAAAAAATTAATAACGGAAAAGTGGTGCGTGCATATGTATTCACCCCCTTTGCTATGAAGCCCCCAAATAAGATCTGGTGCATCCAATTACCTTCAGAATTCACAAAATTAGTTAAATAAAGTCCACCTGTGTGCAATCTAAGTGTCACATGATCTGTCACATGATCTCAGTATATATACACCTGTTCTGAAAGGCCCCAGAGTCTGCAACACCACTAAGCAAGGGGCACCACCAAGCAAGCGGCACCATGAAGACCAAGGAGCTCTCCAAACAGGTCAGGGACAAAGTTGTGGAGAAGTACAGATCAGGGTTGGGTTATAAAAAAATATCAGAAACTTTGAACATCCCACATAGCACCATTAAATCCATTATTAAAAAATTTGAATAATATGGCACCACAACAAACCTGCCAAGAGAGGGCCGCCCACCAAAACTCATGGACCATGCAAGGAGGGTATTAATCAGAGAGGCAACAAAGAGACCAAAGATAACCCTGAAGGAGCTGCAAAGCTCCACAGCGGAGATTGGAGTATCTGTCCATAGGACCACTTTAAGCCGTACACTCCACAGAGCTAGGCTTTACGGAAGAGTGGCCATTGCTTAAAGAAATAAATAAGCAAACACGTTTGATGTTCGCCAAAAGGCATGTGGGAGACTCCCCAAACATATGGAAGAAGGTAGCTCAGTTGGTAGAGCTTGGCGCTTGCAACGCCAGGGTTGTGGGTTCGTTTCCTACGGAGGGCCAGTATGAAAAAATGTATGCACTCACTAACTGTAAGTCACTCTGGATAAGAGTGTCTGCTAACTGACTAAAATGTAAAAAATGTACTCTGGTCAGATGAGATTAAAATTGAGCTCCTTGGCCATCAAGGAAAAGGCTATGTCTGGTGCAAACCCAACACCTCTCATCACCCAGAGAACACCATCCCCACAGTGAAGCATGGTGGTGGCAGCATCATGCTGTGGGGATGTTTTTCATCGGAAGGGACTGGGAAACTGGTCAGAATTGAAGGAATTATGGATGGCGCTAAATACAGAGAAATTATTGAGGGAAACCTGTTTCAGTCTTCCAGAGATTTGAGACTGGGGCGGAGGTTCACCTTCCTGCAGGACAATGACCCTAAGCATACTGAGTGGTTTAAGGGGAAACATTTAAATGTCTTGGAATGGCCTAGTCAAAGCCCAGACCTCAATCCCAAAAATCCCATTGGCTAGATGTGCCAAGCTTATAGAGACATGCCCCAAGAGACTTACATTTACGTCATTTAGCAGACGCTCTTATCCAGAGCGACTTACAGTTAGTGAATACATTTTTTTTTTAATACTGGCCCCCCGTGGGAATCGAACCCACAACCCTGGCGTTGCAAACGCCATGCTCTATCAACTGAGCTACATCCCTGCCGGCCATTCCCTCCCCTACCCTGGGCCAATTGTGCGCCGCCCATGAGTCTCCCGGTCGCGGCCGGCTGCGACAGAGCCTGGATTCGAACCAGGATCTAGTGGCACAGTTAGCACTGCGATGCAGTGCCTTAGACCACTGCGCCACTCAGGAGTACAGCTGTAACTTGCAGCTGTAATTGCTGCAGAAGGTGGCTCTACAAAGTATTGACTTTGGGGGGTGAATAGTTATGCACGCTCAAGTTTTCAGTTTTTTTAGTTGTCTTATTTCTTGTTTGTTTCACAAAAAAATATTTTGCATCTTCAAAGTGATAGGCATGTTGTGTAAATCAAATGATGCAAACTCCAAGAAAATCAATTTTAATTCCGGGTTGTATGGCAACAAAATAGGAAAAATACCAAGGGGGGTAAATACTTTCGCAAGCCACTGTAAATCTGTTTTTTTTGTCATGCTGTGTCCGTGCACGGTGAGGAGGATGTCCCTGGTCCTGACAATTGCGTACTGCAGGGTAGATTGAAAATTCAGAGTCACTGGATGTTTTGGATACCTGCTGATATGCAAGATGAGTTGGTTGGTCAGTTTTGTTTTCTACACGTACAAATTTAATAGGACACGATATTAACGTTGGGGATGCTGACCCCATCCGTCAGCGGTTCTATAGAGTTTCTTCAGAGAAACATATTTGTCTGGATGCTGAGATCAGGTACATGCTGGAGAATGATATTGCAGAGCCTTCTTTCTCCAGCTGGGCTTCTCCCTGTCTCTTGGTCAGTAAACCAGATGGGACAAACATATTTTGTACGGACTACTGTAAGTTAAACAGTGTCACTAAGCCAGATTAATTTCCTCTTCCTCGGATGGAGGACTGCGTTAATCAGGTCGGAGCAGCGAAGTTTGTGAGCAAGTTTGACCTGTTAAAGGGGTATTGGCAGGTGCCACTGACATGTAGGGCACGTGAAATCTCTGCCTTTATTACACCCTCCGGTCTGTACTTGTATTCGGTTATGAGTTTCGTCCTATAACAAATTCCGGAGGACGTACTCCAACCTATCAGAGCTTTTGCAGCATGAACTGACATGTTGTCCACCCAATCAAAGGATCAGAGAATTAATCTAGTACTGAAAGCATAAGCTACAACTAGCTAGCACTGAAGTGCATAACATGTGGTGAGTAGTTGATTGAAAGAGAGAGAAAGACAATGGTTGAACAGTTTTGAACAAATTAATTTATTCAAAAATGAAGGAGAAACAAGAGAGAGAGCTATATTTCGTTGTATTTTTTTCACTTTCACTTCACTTACTTAGCTAGCAAATGCAGCTAGCTAGTTTAGCCTACTCAAAAATAAATTAATAATAATAATAATAATAATAATAATTGTAAAGTGGTTGTCCCACTGGCTATCATAAGGTGAATGCACCAATTTGTAAGTGGCTCTGGATAAGAGCGTCTGCTAAATGACGAAAATGTAAATGTCATACTCACGGCTCAAACAGAGAGGTATGCCACGTTAGCTAGCTGGCTATGGCTATCCAACACTGAAACTTTTCCAAGTCAAGGTAAGCTTTTGGTTTTATTAATTTATTGCCACTGGGCCCGCCGGTGTAACTGCTAAACTGCTTACTGATTGTACACGGTACTGCATAATTGTAGTGGGTTTACTAACACATTAGTTCTAGTAGCTATGTTGACTAATGCCGTTAGCTAATATGGTGACAACGATATAGTCTGTGTGTAACGGTTAACGGTTATGATATGAAGGTTTGGCTTGGAAAGGTTTTTTCGCCTGGTCACAGACAGCTAATGTGTTGTGCACTGAAGCCCACAAGCAATGGGAAAAGGTGAGAGGAAGAGGGCACGTAGAAGCGAGAAGTAATTAACGAGCAAAGTGATCATGCTGTTTGTTTGTGGCTGCTATAAAAAGTGAACTGTGTTTCCGTGTGATCAGGGGTGTATTCATTCCGGTGATTCTGTTGAAAAACATTTCTTAAATGGAAGCAAACGGAAAGAAATGGGGATAAACATACTTGAATTTGTCCAATAGAAACTCTCGTTTGCAACTTTTGGACTAATGATAACACCCTAGATCAGCTAGATGCAGGCAAGAGTGTGCAAGGCAGTATTGAATGTGTCACTGTCTGTCACCTTGATTACACACATTTTTCTCGTGACGTGTGCACCTGCGTTGTAAACTTTCATTCATAGGTTAGGTTGTAGCAACCCCATGATGGATATAGGGAAAATTCCAGTATCATGTAGTAACCTAAACCTATCGATGTTACATTGAGCTGGGGGGATAGAATATAAATAACAGTCATCAAATATGCTGCAGTAGAAATAAGGCCATGCTCATAACAATTATGAATGTCCTCCCTCATCTTAAACGGCACCGACTAACACTGATACAGTCAGCCAATAAGAATACAACGGCATCTAATTTTCCACTGTGTCAGATACAATCAGCTTCTCCACAATTGTCCTGCAATAGTCCAAATGGAGAGTTTACATGTTTACAAGGAGAGTTAAGCACACTGATTGCAAATCCATACAATCACAAATGAATGTATTGAAGTATATTGTATTTAAGTACATACACAGTCTCCGAAGGGGTTTGATAATAGTGCCCCAACTTGTGCCTTTGCGGCATCCGGGAGCCATTATGGGGTCACACAGGGTCAGCTGTAATGGCTGAATCTATTGATTGAGCAGCGACTCAGGCCATGGGAACAATGAGATGAGCCATAATGGAGAATGACCCTTAACACCTAATTCTCTGTCGGTTGACCTCTGTGTCTTCTATAATATGAATACATTACCATAGGGAGGAGGGTAATTTCAAGTGTCTTCACTGAAACTTTTAAAACCTCTCTCTGACCCAGTCTGTAATACCTACATGTTTCAAGCAGACCACCATAGTCCCTGTGCCCAAGAACGGTAAGATAACCTGTCTAAATGACTATCGCCCCGTAGCACTTACATCTGTAGCCATGAAATGCTTTGAAAGGCTTGTCATGGCTCACATCAACACCATCAACCCAGACACCCTGGACCCACTCCAATTCGCATACCGCCCCAACAGATCCACAGATGACGCAATCTCTATTGCACTCCACACTGCCCTCTCCCACCTGGACAAGAGGAACACCTACAGTTTGTGAGAATGCTGTTCATTGACTATATCTCAGTGTTCAACACCATAGTGCTCTCCAAGCTAATCACTAATCTCAGGACCTGGAGACTGAACACCTCCCTCTGCAACTGGATCCTGGACATCCAGACGGGCAGCCCACAGGTGGTGAAGGTAGGCAACAACACATCTGCCACGCTGACCCTCAACACGGGGGCCCCTCAGGGGTGCGTTTAGTCCCCTCCTGTACTCCCTGTTCACCCACGACAGCGTGGCCGCGCATGAGTCCAACATCATCATTAAGTTTGCCGACGACACGATGGTGGTTGGCCTGATCAACGATGACTATAAGACAGCCTATAGAGAGGAGGTCGGTGACCTGGCTGTGTGGTGTTAGAAAGACAAAGGAGCTGATCATGGACAACAGGAAACGGAAGGCCGAGCACGCCCCCATCCACATTGACAGGGTTGTAGTGGAGCGGGTCGAGAGCTTCAAGTTCCTCGGTGTCCACATCACAATGGAATTATCAAGGTACACACACACCAACACAGTCGTAAAGAAGGCACAACATCACCTCTTCCCCCTCAAGAGGCTGAAAAGATTTGGCATGGGCCGTCAGATCCTCAAAAAGTTATACAGCTGCACCATTGAAAGCATCTTCACTGGCTGCATCACCGCTTGGTATGGCAAATACTTGGCATCCGACTGCAAGGCGCTACAGAGGGTAGTGCGTACGGCCCAGTACATCACTGGGGCCAAGCTCCCTGCCATCCCTAAAAATTGTCAGACTCCAGCCATCCAAGTCATAGACTGTTCTCTCTATTACCGCATGGCAAGTGGTACCGATGCACCAAGTCTGGAACCAACAGGACCCTGAACAGCTTCTACCCCCAAGCCATAAGACTGCTAGTTGGTTCGGGTAGCTATTGGTTTACTATTTAACTATTTGCATTTTGACTCATCACATACGCTGCTGCTACGGTTTATCATCTATCCTGTTGCCTAGTCACTTTATCCCTACCTATATGTACATATACAGTGGGGAGAACAAGTATTTGATACACTGCCGATTTTGCAGGTTTTCCTACTTACAAAGCATGTAGAGGTCTGTAATTTTTATTATAGGTACACTTCAACTGTGAGAGAAAATGTAAATGTCATACTCACGGCTCAAACAGAGAGGTATGCCACGTTAGCTAGCTGGCTATGGCTATCCAACACTGAAACTTTTCCAAGTCAAGGTAAGCTTTTGGTTTTATTAATTTATTGCCACTGGGCCCGCCGGTGTAACTGCTAAACTGCTTACTGATTGTACACGGTACTGCATAATTGTAGTGGGTTTACTAACACATTAGTTCTAGTAGCTATGTTGACTAATGCCGTTAGCTAATATGGTGACAACGATATAGTCTGTGTGTAACGGTTAACGGTTATGATATGAAGGTTTGGCTTGGAAAGGTTTTTTCGCCTGGTCACAGACAGCTAATGTGTTGTGCACTGAAGCCCACAAGCAATGGGAAAAGGTGAGAGGAAGAGGGCACGTAGAAGTGAGAAGTAATTAACGAGCAAAGTGATCATGCTGTTTGTTTGTGGCTGCTATAAAAAGTGAACTGTGTTTCCGTGTGATCAGGGGTGTATTCATTCCGGTGATTCTGTTGAAAAACATTTCTTAAATGGAAGCAAACGGAAAGAAATGGGGATAAACATACTTGAACACTGCCGATTTTGCAGGTTTTCCTACTTACAAAGCATGTAGAGGTCTGTAATTTTTATTATAGGTACACTTCAACTGTGAGAGACGGAATCTAAAACAAAAATCCAGAAAATCACATTTTTAAGTAATTCATTTGCATTTTATTGCATGAATTAAGTATTTGATCACCTACCAACCAGTAAAAATTCCGTCTCTCACAGACCTGTTAGTTTTTCTTTAAGAAGCCTTCCTGTTCTCCACTCATTACCTGTATTAACTGCACCTGTTTGAACTCGTTACCTGCTTTTAGTTCAAATGTGAATTCCATAAACTTGAATACCCCCTCGGTTTTCAAATCACGTAGAGGGCTTGGGCTTTTGCACGATAGCGACCAAAGCCCATATAAGTCACTTTATAGCATTTCATCATTGGTTACTCTGAGAGTTCCTCATATTGACATTGCCTGTGGCCTCAGGCCCTATTGTGCTAACCTTGGAATAGTAATTTCCCGTTCCACTATTACTAATATGGATAGACCAAATGGTGCCATTGTAGCCATACCAACATTATCAATATCAACCATCAGGCAGGGCCTGCAACCGCCTATTGAACGTAGCTTGTTTGAGTTGGAGTTTCCATGTGACTTTAAAAATTGTAAAGGTCTTGGGTTGATGCATCTGAACATTAGGAGCTTTCTTCCAAAACTGGATTACAAGATCTGAGCTATGCAGACAGATCCATTATTCTGGTATTGACTGAAACTTGGATCTTTAGGGACATTCTGGACTCTGATATTAATATTGAAGGTTATCATGTGTTCAGAGCTGACCGACAGGGTAGAGGTGGTGGAGTGGCCATTTTTATTAAAAATACTTTCTCTGTCTCTTTACTGTCATCCATTTCCCTTGCCCAAAAATGTAGCTACTATCTTTAAGCCTTTGTCTGGGGAAAAATGTATCCATAACTGCTATAGGGGTCTACCGTCCTCCCTCGGCTAACCTTTGTGCATGAGACGAGTTAACTAGTTTGTTGTCTTCTTTTACTATCCTGAACAAAATATAAACACAACATGTAATTTGTTGGTCCCATGTTTCATGAGCTGAAATAAAAGATCCCAGAAATGTTATATACTGTAGGCAACAAAAAGTTAATTTCTCTCAATGTTTTTGCACTAATTTATTTTCATTCCTGTTAGTGAGTGTTTCTCCATTGCCAAGAAAATCCATCCACATGACAGGTGTGGCATATCAAGAAGCTGATTAAACAGCATGATCATTACACAGGTGCACCTTGTGCTGGGGACAATAAAATGCCACTCTAAAATGTGCAGTTTTGTCACACAACACAATGCCAAAGATGTCTCAAGTTTTGAGGGAGTGCGCAATTGGCATGCTAACTGCAGGAATGTCCACCAGAGCTGTTGCGAGGGAATTTAATGTTAATTTCTCTATCATAAGCCGCCTCCAACGTCGCTTTAGAGATTTTGGCAGTACGTCCAACCGGCCTCACAACCGCAGACCACGTGTAACCAGGCCAGCCCAGGACCTCCACATCCGGCTTCTTCACCTGCGGGATCATCTGAGACCTTGTCTAGCTAAGATTCTCGAATCCTTGGTAAATCTACAACTTTGCTCTTTTTTTATCTGAGAACTGTATTTTTTATGTAAATCAATCAGGGTTTACCCCTGGGCATAGCACTATTACAGCAATCACTTTA
The DNA here is from genome assembly GCF_964263955.1 of Coregonus lavaretus. NCBI lineage: Eukaryota > Metazoa > Chordata > Actinopteri > Salmoniformes > Salmonidae > Coregonus > Coregonus lavaretus. The sequence continues at coordinate 16,973,356 of NC_140011.1, forward strand.
GTTTGTTAAGGATCTTGTCAATGCTTTAGACACTAAAATGAAATGTGCTGCTTTGTTTGTGGACCTGTCAAAAGCTTTTGATACTGTTGGTCGTGCTATTTTATTGAATAAGTTGTCCTTGATAGGCTTGAGTTCTGACGCCTGTTCTTGGTTTCATGATTATCTTAGTGGCAGAACTCAGGCCATCATGATTGATGGGGTTAAGTCCGAAGTAAATACAGTGGGGAAAAAAGTATTTAGTCAGCCACCAATTGTGCAAGTTCTCCCACTTAAAAAGATGAGAGGCCTGTAATTTTCATCATAGGTACACGTCAACTATGACAGACAAATTGAGGAAAGAAAATCCAGAAAATCACATTGTAGGATTTTTTATGAATTTATTTGCAAATTATGGTGGAAAATAAGTATTTGGTCACCTACAAACAAGCAAGATTTCTGGCTCTCACAGACCTGTAACTTCTTCTTAAAGAGGCTCCTCTGTCCTCCACTCGTTACCTGTATTAATGGCACCTGTTTGAACTTGTTATCAGTATAAAAGACACCTGTCCACAACCTCAAACAGTCACACTCCAAACAGTCACACGCCAAGACCAAAGAGCTGTCAAAGGACACCAGAAACAAAATTGTAGACCTGCACCAGGCTGGGAAGACTGAATCTGCAATAGGTAAGCAGCTTGGTTTGAAGAAATCAACTGTGGGAGCAATTATTAGGAAATGGAAGACATACAAGACCACTGATAATCTCCCTCGATCTGGGGCTCCACGCAAGATCTCACCCTGTGGGGTCAAAATTATCACAAGAACGGTGAGCAAAAATCCCAGAACCACACGGGGGGACCTAGTGAATGACCTGCAGAGAGCTGGGACCAAAGTAACAAAGCCTACCATCAGTAACACACTACGCCGCCAGGGACTCAAATCCTGCAGTGCCAGACATGTCCCCATCCTTAAGCCAGTACATGTCCAGGCCCGTCTGAAGTTTGCTAGAGTGCATTTGGATGATCCAGAAGAGGATTGGGAGAATGTCAGATGAAACCAAAATATAACTTTTTGGTAAAAACTCAACTCGTCGTGTTTGGAGAACAAAGAATGCTGAGTTGCATCCAAAGAACACCATACCTACTGTGAAGCATATGGGTGGAAACATCATGCTTTTGGGCTGTTTTTCTGCAAAGGGACCAGGACGACTGATCCCGTGTAAAGGAAAGAATGAATGGGGCCATGTATCGTGAGATTTTGAGTGAAAACCTCCCTCCATCAGCAAGGGCATTGAAGATGAAACGTGGCTGGGTCTTTCAGCATGACAATGATCCCAAACACACTGGCCTAGCCAGTCTCCAGATCTCAACCCCATAGAAAATCTTTGGAGGGAGTTGAAAGTCCGTGTTGCCCAGCGACAGCCCCAAAACATCACTGCTCTAGAGGAGATCTGCATGGAGGAATGGGCCAAAATACCAGCAACAGTGTGTGAAAACCTTGTGAAGACTTACAGAAAACGTTTGACCTGTGTCATTGCCAACAAAGGGTATATAACAAAGTATTGAGAAACTTTTGTTATTGACCAAATACTTATTTTCCACCATAATTTGCAAAATAATTCATAAAAAATCCTACAATGTGATTTTCTGGATTTTTTTTCCTCATTTTGTCTGTCATAGTTGATGTGTACCTATGATGAAAATTACAGGCCTCTCATCTTTTTAAGTGGGAGAACTTGCACAATTGGTGGCTGACTAAATACTTTTTTCCCCACTGTAAAAGGTGTTCCACAGGGTTAGATTTTGGGACCTGTTCTATTCGCTATTTATATAAACACCATTGGTCAATCTGTTAAAAATTGTAAACTTAATCTATATGCAGACAATACAATTATGTATGCTATTGCCCCGACTGCTGATCTGGCTGTGTTAAAACTACAGTCAGATTTTTTAGCTATGCAGGAATCCCCTTGCTGATTTAATACTTGTGCTTAATACGGGCAAAACGAAATATAAGTTGTTTTTAAACTCATGTAAGAATGTTTCAGATGAACTACATGTTCACTCATTAGATTGTTTTCCAATTTAACATGTTCCCACATAGAAATACTTAGGCATTTGGATTGATATGGATTTGACGTTTAAAAAACATATAGATGAGCTGGTTAAAAAGCTAAGATTTAAAGTTGGCTTTTTCTACAGAAACAGATCGTGCCATTCTCTAAGCAGTAGGAAGCAGATTATTCAGTCAACCTTTTTATCTGTTCTTGATTATGGTGATATTATTTATCAAAAAGCAGCTGCTACTACTCTTAAACCTTTGGATGCCATCTACCATTGTGCCCTTCATTTTGTTACAGGCGACAGTTTTGATACTCATCACTGTATCCTGTATCAAAAGGTTGGCTGGACTTTACTAAAGACCCATACAGTGGGGAGAACAAGTATTTGATACACTGCCGATTTTGCAGGTTTTCCTACTTACAAAGCATGTAGAGGTCTGTAATTTTTATCATAGGTACACTTCAACTGTGAGAGACGGAATCTAAAACAAAAATCCGGAAAATCACATTGTATGATTTTTAAGTAATTCATTTGCATTTTATTGCATGACATAAGTATTTGATACATCAGAAAAGCAGAACTTAATATTTGGTACAGAAAACTTTGTTTGCAATTACAGAGATCATACGTTTCCTGTAGGTCTTGACCAGGTTTGCACACACTGCAGCAGGGATTTTGGCCCACTCCTCCATACAGACCTTCTCCAGATCCTTCAGGTTTCGGGGCTGTCGCTGGGCAATACAGACTTTCAGCTCCCTCCAAAGATTTTCTATTGGGTTCAGGTCTGGAGACTGGCTAGGCCACTCCAGGACCTTGAGATGCTTCTTACGGAGCCACTCCTTAGTTGCCCTGGCTGTGTGTTTCGGGTCGTTGTCATGCTGGAAGACCCAGCCACGACCCATCTTCAATGCTCTTACTGAGGGAAGGAGGTTGTTGACCAAGATCTCGCGATACATTGCACCATTCATCCTCCCCTCAATACGGTGCAGTCGTCCTGTCCCCTTTGCAGAAAAGCATCCCCAAAGAATGATGTTTCCACCTCCATGCTTCACGGTTGGGATGGTGTTCTTTGGGTTGTACTCATCCTTCTTCTTCCTCCAAACACGGCGAGTGGAGTTTAGACCAAAATGCTCTATTTTTGTCTCATCAGACCACATGACCTTCTCCCATTCCTCCTCTGGATCATCCAGATGGTCATTGGCAAACTTCAGACGGGCCTGGACATGCGCTGGCTTGAGCAGGGGGACCTGGCCTGCGCTGCAGGAATTTAATCCATGACGGCGTAGTATGTTACTAATGGTTTTCTTTGAGACTGTGGTCCCAGCTCTCTTCAGGTCATTGACCAGGTCCTGCCGTGTAGTTCTGGGCTGATCCCTCACCTTCCGCATGATCATTGATGCCCCACGAGGTGAGATCTTGCATGGAGCCCCAGACCGAGGGTGATTGACCGTCATCTTGAACTTCTTCCATTTTCTAATAATTGCGCCAACAGTGGTTGCCTTCTCACCAAGCTGCTTGCCTATTGTCCTGTAGCCCATCCCAGCCTTGTGCAGGTCTACAATTTTATCCCTGATGTCCTTACACAGCTCTCTGGTCTTGGCCATTGTGGAGAGGTTGGAGTCTGTTTGATTGAGTGTGTGGACAGGTGTCTTTTATATAGGTAATGAGTTCAAACAGGTGCAGTTGATATAGGTAATGAGTGTAAAACAGAAGGGCTTCTTAAAGAAAAACTAACCGGTCTGTGAGAGCCGGAATTCTTACTGGTTGGTAGGTGATCAAATACTTATATCATGCAATAAAATGCAAATTAATTACTTAAAAATCATACAATGTGATTTTCTGGATTTTTGTTTTAGATTCCGTATCTCTCACAGTTGAAGTGTACCTATGATAAAAATTACAGACCGCTACATGCTTTGTAAGTAGGAAAACCTGCAAAATCAGCAGTGTATCAAATACTTGTTCTCCCCACTTTAGATCTCTAAATTACTCTCTTTTTGTTTACAAGGCCCTACTTCATAAACTTCTGTCGTATCTAACTTTGCTGTTGAAGTATAGACACCTGAGTTGCCTAACCCATTCACAGGATTGGTTAACTCTTGAGGTTCCTAGGGTCTCCATCGAGCTAGGTAAATCTGCTTTTAGTTTTAATGGACTGTATTGCTGGAACAAAATTCAAAATACATTTCATCTTGATGTTCTGGTGCCGTTCGGGCAATTTACAGCATTGATTGGGGATTTCTTTGTGAATGAAGGTAACTTCTCCCTTTTATTTGTGCTTACCATGACTGTGTTTATATATTCTAATGTTCGTGTCTACATATATCTATATATCTACAGTTGAAGTCGGAAGTTTACATTCACTTAGGTTGGAGTCATTAAAACTTGTTTTTCAACCACTCCACAAATGTCTTGTTAACAAACTATAGTTTAGGCAAGTCGGTTAGGACATCTACTTTGTGCATGACACAAGTAATTGTTCCAACAATTGTTTACAGACAGATTATTTCACTTATAATTCACTATATCACAATTCCAGTGGATCAGAAGTTTATATACACTAAGTTGACAGTGCCTTTAAACAGCTTGGAAAATTCCAGAAAATGATGTCATGGCTTTAGAAGCTTCTGATAGGCTAATTGACATTATTTGAGTCAATTGGAAGGGGTACCTGTGGATTTATTTCAAGGCCTACCTTCAAACTCAGTGCCTCTTTACTTGACATCATGGGAAAATCAAAAGAAATCAGCCAAGACCTCAGAAAAAAAATTGTAGACCTCCACAAGTCTGGTTCATCCTTGGGAGCAATTTCCAAATGCCTGAAGGTACCACATTCATGTGTACCAACAATAGTACGCAAGTATAAACACCATGGGACAACGCAGCCATCATAACGCTCAGGAAGGAGACGCATTCTGTCTCCTAGAGATGAACATACTTTGGTGCGAAAAGGTAAAATCAATCCCAAAACAACAGCAAAGGGCCTTGTGAAGATGCTGGAGGAAACGGGTACAAAAGTATCTATATCCACAGTAAAACGAGTCCTATATCGACATAACCTGAAAAGCCACTCAGCAAGGAAGAAGACACTGCTCCAAAACCGCCAAAAAAAAGCCAGACTAAGGTTTGCAACTGCACATGGGGTCAAAGATTGTACTTTTTGGAGAAATGTCCTCTGGTCTGATGAAACAAAAATAGAACTGTTTGCCCATAATGACAATCGTTATGTTTGGAGGAAAAAGTGGGTTGCTTGCAAGCCAAAGAACACCATCTCAACTGTGAAGCACAGGGGTGGCAGCATCATGCTGTGGGGGTGCTTTGCTGCAGGAGGGACTGGTGCACTTCACAAAATAGATGGCATCATGAGGAATGAAAATTATGTGGATATATTGAAGCAACATCTCAAGACATCAGTCAGGAAGTTAAAGCTTGGTCGAAAATGGGTCTTCCAAATGGACAATGACCCCAAGCATACTTCCAAAGTACAAAGTCAAGGTATTGGAGTGGCCATCACAAAGCCCTGACCTCAATCCTATAGAAAATGTGTGGGCAGAACTGAAAAAGCATGTTCAAGCAAGGAGGCCTACAAACCTGACTCAGTTACACCAGCTCTGTCAGGAGAATGGGCCAAAATTCACCCAACTTATTGTGGGAAGCTTGGGAAGGCTACCCAAAACGTTTGACGCAAGTTAAACAATTTTAAAGGCAATGCTACCAAATACTAATTGAGTGTATGTAAACTTCTGACCCACTGGGAATGTGATGAAAGAAATAAAAGCTGAAATAAATCATTCTCTCTACTATTATTCTGACATTTCACATTCTTAAAATAAAGTGGTGATCCTAACTGACCTAAGACAGGGAATTTTTACTAGGATTAAATGTCAGAAATTCTGAAAAACGTAGTTTAAATGTATTTGGCTAAGGTGTATGTAAACTTCCCATGATGTCAAGTAAAGAGGCACTGAGTTTGAAGGTAGGCCTTGAAATACATCCACAGGTACACCTCCAATTGACTCAAATTATGTCAATTAGCCTATCAAAAGCTTCTAAAGCCATGACATCGTTTTCTGGAATTTTCCAAGCTTTTTAAAGGCAGAATCAACTTAGTGTATGTAAACTTTTGACCCAATGGAATTGTGATACAGTGAATTTTAAGTGAAATAATCTGTCTGTAAACAATTGTTGGAAAAATGACTTGTGTCATGCACAAAGTAGATGTCCTAACCGACTTGCTAAAACTATAGTTTGTTAACAAGAACTTTGTGGAGTGGTTGAAAAACAAGTTTTAATGACTCCAACCTAAGTGTATGTAAACTTCCGACTTGAACTGTATATACAGTACCAGTCAATCGTTTGGACAAACCTACTCATTCCAGGGTTTTTCTCTATTTTTACTATTTTCTACATTGTAGAATAATAGTGAAGACATCGAACTATGAAATAACACATATGGAATCATGTAGAAAACCAGAAAAGTGTTAAACAAATCAAATATATTTGAGATTTGAGATTCTTCAAAGTAGCCACCCTTTGCCTTGATGACAGCTTTGCACACTCTTGGCATTCTCTCAACCAGCTTCATGAGGTAGTCACCTGGAATGCATTTCAATTAACAGGTGTGCCTTGTTAGAAGTTAATTTGTGGAATTTCTTTCCTTCTTAATGAATTTGAGCCAATCAGTTGTGTTGTGACAAGGTAGGAGTGGGATAGAGAAGATAGCCCTATTTGGTAAAAGACCAAGTCCATATTATGGCAAGAACAGCTGAAATAAGCAAAGAGAAACGACAGACCATCATTACTTTAAGACATGAAGTTCAGTCAATACGGAAAATTTCTAGAACTTTGAAAGTTTCTTCAAGTGCAGTCGCAAAAACCATCAAGCGCTATTATGAAACTCTCTCATGAGCACCGCCACAGGAAAGGAAGAGTCAGAGTTACCTCTGCTGCAGAGGATAAGTTCATTAGAGTTACCAGCCTCAGAAATTGCAGCCCAAATAAATGCTTAACAGAGTTCAAGTAACAGACACATCTCAACATCAACTGTTCAGAATGGGTACCACAGCATTCTGCAGCGATACGCCATCCCATCTGGTTTGCGCTTACTGGTACAATCATTTGTTTTTCAACAGGACAATGACACAACACACCTGCAGGCTGTGTAAGGGCTATTTGACCAAGAAGGAGAGTGATGGAGTGCTACATCAGATGACCTGGCCTCCACAATCACCCGACCTCAACCCAATTGAGATGGTTTGGGATGAGTTGGACCGCAGAGTGAAGGAAAAGCAGCCAACAAGTGCTCAGCATATGTGGGAACTCCTTCAAGACTGTTGGAAAAGCATTCCAGGTGAAGCTCGTTGAGAGAATGCCAAGAGCGTGAAAAGCTGTATATTTTAATTTGTTTAACACTTTTTTGGTTACTACATGATTCTACATGTGTTATTTCATAATTTGGTGTCTTCACTATTATTCTATCATGTAGAAAATAGTAAAAATAAATTAAAACCCTTGAATAAGTAGGTGTGTCCAAACTTTTGACTGGTACTATATATATATATATATATATATATATATATATATATATATATATATATATATATATATATATATATATATATGTGTATATATATATATATATATATATATATGTATGTGTGTGTGTGTTTAATGTGTATTTTATATTGTATTATACAGGGCGCATTTGGAAAAGAGACCTATGTCTCAATATGTCTTCTCTGTCAAAATAACGGTTAAATAAAAAATAAAATACAATTTTCAGCCTTGCATAATAAAATAATTAGACAACCCACAATTTAATCAACGTCTTCACCCTCCTCATCACTCAGATCAATCAAATTCAATCACGCTCTTCACCCTCATCATTCAGTTCATTCAAATTCAAAGTAAAGTCACATGCACAATTATGTGTTTTTATCGCACATTCATCCATTGATGTCATTCATTCAGTGATGAGGAAGCCACATTAGCGCCTGGGTACCAACGCCCTATGGCACATTTGTCTTGGCCCCTGAAGGTAGTAATAGCTGTAAACAGAAAATAGAAAACATATATTAATACTTTTCTGTTTGTGATTTTTTAAAGTTCTGACAACTGAGCAATGTAAAATACAAATATTTAGGAAAAGTTAGGGAAGGAGCAGAACATTGCTTTCAAACTGGCAGATGTCAGTGTGCAAAATGTCAGTGTGCTTCGGCCTATGGCGGTTCTAGTGTTTAATCTGGTACAAACTTGGCACTGTGGTGTAGATCTAGCCCTATAAGTATAAGAAAGAGGGAGCTAAAGAGAGTGAGAGACAGGGAGAAAGAGAGAGCAAGAGCTAAAGAGTTAGAGACAGAGAGGGACAGAGAGAGAGGAAGAGAGAGAGAATGTCACGATCGCTTACAGACGGGACGGACCAAGGCGCAGCGTGATATGCGTACATGTTTATTTTTCAGAATAAACACAATGACAAAACAACAAACGAAACGTGAAGTCCAAGGTACACAAAACAAACATACCTAACACAAAACAAGATCCCACAACTCAATAGTGCCCATAGGCTGCCTAATTATGGTCCCCAATCAGAGACAACGAGCGACAGCTGCCTTCTGATTGGGAACCACACCGGCCAACATAGAAATACACATACTAGAAAACCAACATAGAAATACACAACATAGAACCCCCCCCCCCTCCCAAAGGTGCGGACTCCAACCACGCAACATAAACATAACAGGGTAGGGGCCGGGTGGGCATTCCGCCTTGGAGGCGGATCCGGCTCCGGGCGTGACGACCTCTTACTCTCCGCCTCCCTGGTCTGGTCTGGACCTTGGCGCGCTGCTTCCCCTCTCCTTCCTCCCACGAAGTACCAAGCCCTGTCTGGACCCTGGTGTGGGAGACCCCGAACCTGGAGAGGGGCTGACGTCTGGGTCTGGACTGGAACCGCTGACTGGAGCTGGACCCAACGACGGTGGAGCGAACTGCTCTGGCTCCGGAGTGGAGCCACTGACCGGAGCTGGATCAGGCACCGGTGGAGCGGACTGCTCTGGCTCCGGAGTGGAGCCGCTGACCGGAGCTGGACTGAACCCCGGTGGAGCGGATTGCTCTGGCTCCGGAGTGGAGCAGCTGACCGGAGCTGAACTGGGCACCGGTGGAGCGCACTGCTCTGACTCCGGAGTGGATCCGCTGACCGGAGCTGGACTAGACCCTGGTGGAGCGGATTGCTCTGGCTCCGGAGTGGAGCAGCTAACCGGAGCTGGATCAGACACCGGTGGAGCGGACTGCTCTGGCTCCGGAGTGGAGCAGCTGACCGGTGCCGGACCAGGCACCGGTGGAACAGGCACGGGCCGTGCCGGACTGGACACACGCACCACTGGTCTGGTGCGAGGAGCAGGCACGGACCGGACTAGGATGGCTTGATGCGAGGAGCAGGAACAGGCCGGGCCGGACTGGCGACGCGCACCACTGGCTTGGTGCGAGGGGCAGGAACAGGCATGGCCAGACTGGCGACGCGCACCACTGGCTTGGTGCGAGGGACAGGAACAGGCCGGACCGGGCTGGCGACGCGCACCACTGGTTTGGTGCGAGGGGCAGGAACAGGTCCCCAATCAGAGACAACGAGCGACAGCTGCCTCTGATTGGGAACCACACCGGCCAACATAGAAATACACATACTAGAAAACCAACATAGAAATACACAACATAGAACATACACACCCTGACTCAACATATACGAGTCCCCTGAGTTAGGGCGTGACAAAGAAGTAGAGAGAGAGGAATAGAGAGGGAGACAGACGGAGAGAGAGCGCTTATTGTTGGTGCGTGTCCAATTTTCCAACTCAAGGCAACATGGTAAACAAATTATATACTGTTTGTTTTACAGCATTACACAGAGCTGTGCCTTGCCATTTTTTTGCTGTATGGGTAAAAGCACATCAAGGCCACAGTGATGGGGAAGACACTTTCTTTACATCCTTACAACCAAATGAACAGTCGACATGTTATTCAATGACCTTGAGCACCCAATAACCAAACTGCTGTGATGATCACATGGCATGTGATCAGCAGTTATGAAAGGTTGATCAGAGGTTAAACAATAACACTTGACTTATACAGTGGCTTGCGAATGTATTCACTTTTCCTATTTTGTTGCCTTAAAACCTGGAATTAAAATTAATTTTGGGGGGGTTTGTATCATTTGATTTACACAACATGCCTACCACTTTGAAGATGCAAAATATTTTTTATTGTGAAACAAACAAGAAATAAGACAAAAAAACAGAACACTTGAGCGTGCATAACTATTCATAACTAAGTCAATACTTTGTAGAGGCGCCTTTTGCAGCAATTACAGCTGCAAGTCTCTTGGGGTATGTCTCTATAAGCTTGGCACATCTACCCACTGGGATTTTTGCCCATTCTTCAAGGCAAAACTGCTGCAGCTCCTTCAAGTTGGATGGGTTCCGCTTGTGTACAGCAATCTTTAAGTCATACCACAGATTCTCAATTGGATTGAGGTCTGGGCTTTGACTAGGCCATTCCAAGACATTTCAATGTTTCCCCTTAAACCACTCAGTATGCTTAGGGTCATTGTCCTGGATGGTGTTCTCGGGGTGATGGGTTTGCGCCAGACATAGCGTTTTCCTTGATGGCCAAAAAGCTCAATTTTAGTCTCATCTGACCAGAGTACCTTCTTCCATATGTTTGGGGAGTCTCCCACATGCCTTTTGGCGACCACCAAACGTGTTTGCTTATTTATTTCTTTAAGCAATGGCTTTTTTCTGGCCACTCTTCCATAAAGCCTAGCTGTTACGATCGTTCATGAACGGGTCAGACTAAGGCGCAGCGTGATATGCATACATGTTTATTAGACTTATAAACACAACGACAAAACAAGAAACGAAGTCCAAGGTACACAAACAACATACCTAACACAGAACAAGATCCCACAACCCACTAGTGCCAATAGGCTGCCTAAGTATGGCCCCCAATCAGAGACAACAAGCGACAGCTGCCTCTGATTGGGAACCACCCCGGCCAACATAAATAATAATAATAATAATATGCCATTTAGCAGACGCTTTTATCCAAAGCGACTTACAGTCATGCGTGCATACATTTTTTTTGTGTAACATAGAAATACACATACTAGAAATACAACATAGACAATCACAACATAGAAAATCACACCCTGACTCAACAAATAAGAGTCCCCAGAGTCAGGGCGTGACAGTACCCCCCCCCCCCCCCCCCCCCTACAGGTGCGGACACCGACCGCACAACCTTTACTTAACAGGGTAGGGGCCGGGTGGGCATTCCACCTCGGAGGCGGATCCGGCTCCGGGTGTGACAACCACCTATTCTCCGCCTCCCTGTTGCACCCCTGGTCTGGTCTGGACCTCGGCGCGCTGCTTCCCCTCTCCTTCCTCCCACTATACTCCAAGCCCTGTCTGGACCCTGGTGTGGGAGACCCCGAACCTGGAGAGGGGCTGACGTCTGGGTCTGGACTGGAGCCGCTGACCGGAGCTGGACCAGGCACCGGTGGAGCGGACTGCTCAGGCTCCAGACTGGAGCCGCTGACCGGATCTGGACTTAACCCCGGTGGAGCGGACTGCTCTGGCTCCGGAGTGGAGCCGCTGACCGGAGCTGGATCAGGCACTGGTGGAGCGGACTGCTCTGGTTCCGGAGTGGAGCCGCTGACTGGAGCTGGACTTGACCCCGGTGGAGTGGACTGCTCTGGCTCCGGAGTGGAGCAGCTGACCGGAGCTGGATCAGGCACCGGTGGAGCGGACTGCTCTGGCTCTGGACTGGAGCAGCTTACCGGAGCTGGATCAGCCACTGGTGGAGCGGACTGCTCTGACTCCGGACTGGAGCTGCTGACTGGTGCCGGACCAGGCACCGGTGGAACGGGCACGTGTCGTGCCGGACTGGACACACTCACCACTGGTCTGGTGTGAGGAGCAGGCACGGGCCGAACCGGACTAGGAACATGCACCACTGGCTTGGTGCGAGGAGCAGAAACAGGCCAGGCCGGGCTGGCGACGCGCACCACTGGCTTGGTGCGAGGGGCAGGAACAGGCCGGGCCGGGCTGGCGACGCGTACCACTGGCTTGGTGCGAGGGACAGGAACAGGCCGGACCGGGCTGGCGACGCGCACCACTGGCTTGGTGCGAGGTGCAGGAACAGGCCGGGCCGGGCTGGCGACGCGCACCACTGGCTTGGTGCGAGGAGCAGGAATGGGCCGGGTCGGGCTGGCGACGCGCACCACTGGCTTGGTGCGAGGAGCAGGAACGGGCCGGACCGGACTGCGAAGGCGGACTGGAGGTCTGGAGCGGAGAGCTGGCACAACCCGTCCTGGCTGGCTACCCACTTTCGCACTACACGTGCGGGGCGCTGGCACAGGACGCACTGGGCTGTGCACTCGTACTGGCGATACAGTACGTAGAACCGGCGCAGGATATGCTGGACCGAGGAGGCGTACTGGAGACCAGGAGCGTTGAGCCGGCACACCCCGTCCTGGCTGGATGCCCATCTTCGCACTGCACGTGCGTGGTGCTAGCACAGGACGTACAGGGCTGTGCCGGCACACTGGCGACACAGTACGTAGCTCCGCATAACACGGAGCCTGCCCAGTCACACGCCTCCTCGCGTGAGTATGGGGAGTTGGCTCTGCTCTAACACTAGGCTCCGCCAACCACCCTTTTAGCCCCCCCCAAAACAAATCTTGGGGCTGTCTCTCGGGCTTCTTCCTCGGCCGGTGCCTTCTGCGTTGCCGCTGCTCCTCTCTATACCGCACCTCCACTGTCTCCTCTCAAGGACGGCGATCCATCCTGGCCTGAATCTCCTCCCATGTCCAGGAACCCTTTCCTTCCAGGATCTCCTCCCATGTCCAGGCTGTCTGCTCCTGGACACGCTGCTTGGTCCTCGTTTGGTGGGATTTTCTGTCAAGTTCGTTGAAGGACAGGACGGACCAAGGCGCAGCTTGATATGCCAACATGTTTATTTAACGAATAAACACAACGACAAAACAAGAAACGAAACGTGAAGTCCAAGGTACACAAACAACATACCTAACACGGAACAAAATCCCACAACCCACTAGTGCCAATAGGCTGCCTAAGTATGGTCCTCAATCAGAGACAACGAGTGACAGCTGCCTCTGATTGGGAACCACCCCGGCCAAAATAGAAATAAACATACTAGAAATACAACATAGACAATCACAACATATAAAATCACACCCTGACTCAACAAATAAGAGTCCCCAGAGTCAGGGCGTGACACTAGCTCTGTGGAGTGTACAGTTTAAAGTGGTCCTATGGTCAGATACTCCAATCTCCGCTGTGGAGCTTTGCAGCTCCTTCAGGGTTATCTTTGCTGTCTTTGTTGCCTCTGTGATTAATGCCCTTCTTGCCTGGTCCGGAGTTTTGGTGGGTGGCCCTCTCTTGGCAGGTTTGTTTTGGTGCCATTTTCTTTCCATTTTTTAATAATGCATTTAATGGTGCTCCGTGGGATGTTCAAAGTTTCTGATATTTTTTTATAAACCAACCCTGATCTGTACTTCTCCACATCTTTGTCCCTGACCTGCTTGGAGAGCTCCTTGGTCTTCATGGTGCCGCTTGCTTGGTGGTGCCCCTTGCTTAGTGGTGTTGCAGACTCAGGCCTTTCAGAACAGGTGTATATATACTGAGATCATGTGACAGATCATGTGACACTTAGATTGCACACAGGTGGACTTTATTTAACTAATTATGTGACTTCTGAAGGTAATTGGTTGCACCAGATCTTATTTAGGGGCTTCATAGCAAATGGGGTGAATACATATGCACGCACCACTTTTCCCCGTTATTTATTTATTTTTTTTGAATTTATTGAAAGAAGTAATTTTTTTCATTTCACTTCACCAATTTGGACTTTTTTGTGTATGACCATTACATGAAATCAAAATAAAAATCTATTTAAATTACAGGTTGTAATACAACAAAATAGGAAAAACGCCAAGGGGGATGAATACTTTTGCAAGGCACATGGGTTGTGTGATCACTGGAAGGCGAGGTTGGATCACTCTGAGATGAATGCAATTGATGGTGTTGTTAGCAAGATTGTCATGATGTCAAAAGACCAAACAAAAGTACCTGATTGTTTAAATATAATTGAATAGTAATTGAGTTTATTAAAAAAAAAAGTATTACTACACTAGAGGAATAAGAGTCCTACAGTACATGAATAGTCAACCCAGCGCTAAACAATACAATGTTACAGTAGGTTATTACAGTAGGCAAAATCATTATGTCATTTTATTTGAGTATGGGAAAAAGAGCAACAGTAGGCTTAAATACTGTAATATGATTACATTTAAATGTTTGTCTTGTTAGTTTCTATCCAAGAGCATTCAGTCACTTCTCACTCACTTACTTTGAGGAAAAAACACATTTAGAGTCACGGGACCTGAAGGGAACAAAATGCTAAAAATATTACTGGGAACTAACTGCTGTCAGTAACATCTGGTTTTTAGGTTGCACCTATCCTTTTGGTTGATACTTATGAAGTGTTGCATTTTACACATTCAAACAACTTTACTCAAACAATTTTACTCATCATCAAGCTGTACTCATGTTAACTGGCATACAGTAAAACCATGGTCATGACATACCACCAGTTGAACTGGTAAAGATGAGTGAATTACATCAAACCGGACCAGGAGCTAACGAACTCCTGATATACTGTATTATCCATCAGAGTCCCATAAGCAGGGACACTTCTCTCTGGTCCTAATGGTTCTGACTACCAGAGATAATTTACATAGTGGTTGTAGATTATATCAGCTCTTATAGGATAGAGAAAGAGGAAGGGAGGGGAGAGAGAAAGAGAGGAGAGAGGGAGAGATAGAGAGAGCAAGAAGGAGACATGGAGGAGAGAGACACACACATAGGGCTCTTTCACATATCCCCTGTATGATCCGGATCATAGAGAGTTTGGTACCCTGATCCACGCTAAAAAGGATGTGTGAAACGCAAACAAACTCCTGGACCTGTGTGAGTAGCGGGTATTGTGAGTTGCATGGACCAGAGTACCAGGTATTGTGATGCAGCAGCATGAGTGGCATCGGTCTTTTTGCCCTTTGTAAACAAGCTAGCTTGCTAATGTCATGTAGAATGTGCGTCTCTTAAATCGCTCCTTGAGACTGTTATTTTCAGGCTTGTGAAAGCAAAAAATAAACACTATCGTTCAAAAGTTTGGGGTCACTTAGAATTGTCCTTGTTTTCGAAAGAAAAGCATTTTTTTGTCCATTAAAATAACATAGAATTGATCAGAAATACAGTGTAGACATTGCTAATGTTGTAAATGGCTATTGTAGCTGGAAACGGCAGATTTTTTATGGAATGTCTACATAGGCGTAGAGGCCATTATCAGCAACCATCAGTCCTGTGTTCCAATGGCACGTTGTGTTTGCTAATCCAAGTTTATCATTTTAAAAGGCTAATTGATCATTAGAAAACCCTTTTGCAATTATGTTAGCACACCTGAAAACTGTTGTGCTGATTAAAGAAGCAATAAAACTAGCCTTCTTTAGACTAGTTGAGTATCTGGAGCATCAGCAATTGTGGGTTCGATTAAAGGCTCAAAATGGCCAGAATCAAATAACTTTCTTCTGAAACTCATCAGTCTATTCTTGTTCTGAGAAATGAAGGCTATTCCATGTGAGAAATTGGCAAGAAACTGAAGATCTCTTACAACGCTGTGTACTACTCCCTTCACAGAACAGCGCGTACTGGCTCTAACCATAATAGTAAGAGGATTGGGAGGCCCCGGTGCACAACTGTCACCTTGGTTCCATCATTCAAAGTTAAAACTCTCACCTTGGCACATATTGACACTAACAGAATGTACCTTTATATTATCCATAATTTTAGCATTACCTTCCTCATAACGAGAATTACAACAGATCAGTATCTTAATGCATTCCTAGGCTAAATTACTATCAATTTAGCAGTGTATGATAACTCCTCAATCCAACATACTACCTCAACTAACACTCCCTTCCTCTACCGGCACTCAATCTTCTGGCGTCCTCCTTATGTCCTTCAGATAGCTTCATAGTTCATCTTGGATTGCCCATGGCAATGTCCCAATTCCAATATCACACCTGAGCCGCCCCATCTCCACCATCATTCTGTTTTGTCCATTTTGCCAACCAGTATACCCAAACTATGAAGAACGTTGTATTGGCATAGATCTCTCTCTTCCTGCTCACTCCACATGGACTCCTGTCACATTCTTGAGAGAAAAGGCACAAAAGAGAAGGCAATTGATTGCTTTGATTTTATGCTGGATTCAGGTCTCCTGGCAGAGGTGGTGTCGGACAGGAACGTCTTCAACGCCTTTGTTGCTCCTCTTCAGCCAGGTAGAGGGTTTTTGGTTTTTATTGAGGTTTACACCGTTCTGGACCGAATTATCTCTGCTATGCATTACGACACCATCTGTAGTAACCTCAGGAAAGGACACATCATAACAGTTCAGTTGAGTTAATTTCCAATCCAAAACATCCCTATTAACATTGACTATATGTTTCACCACTCATTCTTAATACCAATTTCTAATACTTGATCCTGCTGCCTGATACATTTTTCCTTGAGGGGTGTCTGTATTCCAAAGGCTATCTTTATAAATGCCACCTATTTCACATTCTCCCTTGTATTCTTCCAAATTCTATAACCCAATTGTTTTATTGTACCACTCCTATATATTTGCTCATAATCTATTTGACATTACTCTGGCGTCTTCCTTTTCCTTGTTCCTATTCTAACCACTAATTGCTTACCCTTCTCTCCCCATCCTGGTTGATTATAAAATTGTCTATATTTAGGATTTCCTAAATATTACAAACATTCTGCTGGCCAATATGGTCTTTCCGAGTTCCTTATATGACAAAAGTTGTGGTTGAATCATAGCACAGTCCTAATAACTGTGGAGATGTTGAATTACTGTTAATTATTTAAAACGGAAATGTGGTGCATATTAGACTATTTTCTTTATTTAATTTTTATGTAATATAATGTACTCATCTATACCAATCATTGTTTAACGGCTCCTTCCATTCGCTTTCTTCTGTAGTACTACATCAAATTGTTTATCTAAGTCTTGGGCTGTTATCCTTATGTCTATGATTCACCTGTCTCTTTCTTTCATTATCTTAAGGTCACACTACCCCATGTGACTTCCCCATACTCCTTGTGCTGGTTCCTCCCACACCAATAATAATTTAACCCTTGTATTTTAATAGTGATCCCTTTCTGTATTTTAGTTATGGTTCCTGCCTGTGCAGGAATATACATTCTAATCCTGTCTTTATCCCTTCTATGTCTTGTTCTTCTGCTGTTTACTATTATCAGTACCCCATTCCCCTTATTCTCAGGGAACTAGTCAAGTGCAGAGAAATCAATGATGAGGATATCTGGTGCGTCTTGGAGGTCTGGAATCTCTCGGTGGTCTGGAATCTCTTGGAGGTCTGGAATCTCTTGGAGGTCTGGAATCTCTCGGCGGTCTGGAAGGTCTTGGAGGTCTGGAATCTCTCTGCGGTCTTTTAGTCATCAGTTCCCTCACTCTGGTACAATGGTTTAGATGATACCCGATCGCGCTCCCCTCTATCCGTATCGCCGTTGGTGTAACCGGGACGATGATGTATGGTCACTTTAGCTGTTAACCTTCTCCCGTCACTAGGGTCTCCGGATCAGCCAGAGTCCCTCTCAATCTATCGACATCGGTCTGCGAAAAGTGTCCTTCTATCAGCCTACCCATAAGGAAGCTCTGAGTTACTGCTGCAAGGACACACAAGCACAGACACACACAAAAGACAACAATGCTACCCAATGGCTGGGGTTGGAACACTCCTATAGTGGGAAACATGGATTTAAGTATCTGTCTCCGCCACTTTTACCATCATTGAGGTAGCCAACAACACCTGGTACAGGCCCCTCCACATAGGGTCTTTCCAACTCTTTCTTCCGTAGTCTTTTACCATCACATAGTCTCCAGGGCGCAGAAAATTCTCAGATTCTCCTACTCCGTTGGGCAGAGTTCCCTTCACCCATGGGAAAAAAATCTTAAGAACATTGTTAGGTTAGGTGAGACACAGTATGCTACTTATGTCCTCTCATCCGTCAGGAGAAGCCTTGAGATTATGAAGCGCACCTCCTTCCAGCTCGTTGTCGTCCCCTCATTTCATAGACCGACCTCTACACCCTGCCTCCTATCACAAAAACAAAAAATATTTAACCTAACCCATAACACATTATTACTACTGCTCATATCCTTAATACAATGTGCATATATTACCACAAAAACATAAAACATATTAAAACCATTAAAAACCATTAAAACTCCTGTAAACCCAAAAATCATTAAAACACCTGTAAAACCCCTGTAAGCCCCAAAAAACAAAATCCTTAACACCTTCCCCCCTTTGGACACATGCATCACATCATGATTCATGTGTTCAAAAAACAAAACAACAATGTTGCTTGTTAAACCAAAAATAATAACTGAACTTAAAATGACAACCCTTGATGATATCTTAACCCAATTGCATTCGTTATTCAAGGATATCTCTCCTTCAAGACTAGCTCTCCCACTTCTTCTTTGTCCTGTTTGGGATGATATATAGGATTAATGCCAAATTATATATTTCTTTACAATTCCTTATTATAAATCAACCCCCTAATTCAACATGCTTCCAAGATGTATAGTGTGGATGATCAGGTCACACTATAAAGCCAGGATAGATTGCAGAGGTCATTGAAATCATTCAATTAATTGTTCCATCAAATAGTATACTACTCATTAACAACCGTCAAAACATTTCATAAATGTTGTACCCAAGTGTACAGTATGTCTTTAGTACTGCTCTTTTCAAAATAAATCACACGTATTTACTTATCCGTCAGTAAATAAAAGGCCAAATAACATGTGTTTGCCCCTTTAAGATATTTCACTTCCATCCTGTGAAAAAACCCAAAACCCAAATAAAAATCCTATACAGCTAACATTTCATACTAAGTTGTTTGTTTGTGGTTATTTGAACACCATATAGTAAAACAATAAACAAAACAAAAAATGGCCAGGCCTTATTTATAATCTCAGCAAACATTTCAAAGAAAAGAGAATCACTCCCCCCTTTTTCCTGGAAGAAAAAGTACATATTTAGTTAGTTTCCATTTTGATACCTCTTAAACAGTCCACACAATCTAAATTCGAAATTCTCACTCTCTTGCCACATCTCCTGATCCCTCCTTTCAGACAACCCTCAAGAACATCACTTGTGACTGCTCCCTTCTCCTGTGAATTCCACAATCCAGTACACACAAAACGAAATAAAATCCCATAAGATTTAAACCCCTAGGCTTTTCCTTAGCCGCACTGCTACCACTCAATCACCCCAACATGCTTTGTGACGTCGGAAACTCAAATATGCTATCTCTTGCCTCGTTGGTTGTACTTTCCCACATGCCCTGTGGCCCCCCTCCTATTAAATAATTTACTAATGTGATGATGGTTTCGCCCATTAGCGTCATCGTCATTCGACACCCACAACACTTTACTACAATCAAATTCAACCCCTCTAGCGATTGTTTAAATGCAGCATGATACACCATTTGACTATTTGTAACCCTCATTCGCGCTGTCACCCATACATACTGTCAATTTACATTTCACCTTTCAGAATTTAGTATGTTTGACCCTCGGAAGGACTCTTTAACCCCACTGAATGTAATACTTCTCCCTCTCACAAATACAGTCAATTCCTCAGTGTAAGGAATCAGTGATATTTGATCCCAAGTATCTATTAAAATGTTGTTTGAGACATGGTCTCCTACATCTCCCTCATCATTCATACTGTAGGGGATTTCCATCAATCCGTGAAGAAAGACTCCCAATCAAGACACATCAGATATTTTAATGTTTCATTAAGTGGAATACACCTATAACATAACAAACCCATAACCACTTTCCAGTATTCTAATCATTTCAATTTGCTGCCTTGATTTTAGTAAAAATATAAATTGTTGTGTAATCAATCCAGAACCTACAAAAAGTTAGTCCTGTCCCCAGTCCAAAATAAATGCTTCTCTAGCTACCCTGATGTGGTCCTCCCCATGAGTTCTAAGACTGCTGCCATTCATCTTAGCTGGTGTCATTTCTTTGCCAATTTTCCTGTTGTGGTTGCCTAGGCAGCCATGGGTTGGTAGGACAATCCCTTCTCACATGACCTAATTGATTGCACCCCCAGCAGACACCTGGTGGTCCTCTCGGTCCCCCCTCTTGGCATGTCTGCTGTTGTAATCGGTACCCTGGATTCTTTGGTCTGTTTCCATTTCCTTTGTTTAGCCACTGTCCAGGGGATTGTTGTGTATACACATTCACTACTGGTAAGGCAGGAGCTCTTTGGACTTGCTGCTGAAGCGGTATCTGTTGACCTTCTTGGAGAACAGGTGTAGTTTGTGTTTTCTTTTTGTATTTTCTTGTCAGCTCTTCCAGCTGCAACTGTCCCAGTTTTCTCAGAATCTCTCTCCACTGCTTCGCCAATTTCCGTTCATCCCTCCTGTATTTCTCCATTGCGTGGATAAAATGGTCACAGAATTCCTTGCGTGATTCTGACGTTAGTCCCTCTGTCTTACTCTGTCCTTGATCAGAGTCAGCATACTGTCTAAATTCTTCACCTTCCTCATCATTTGTATTCCCCCCATCTCTTTGCCCATCATACTCTTGTTCATCTATCCCATAATTTTCCAGCTCTGTTAACATCCCCCTCAGTCTTTCATAACAGTCTATATCTAAATGTGATTGTTTTCCTCTTCCTGGTGTGGAAACCTGCTGCTTCCTTTTTTCTACTTCTATATCTACATTCCCTGTTATTGCGACTAAACCTGTGACCTGAGAATACTGCCCCCCTTCTGCGTATGGTGGTGGTGTAGTTGAACCAGCCTTTTTTGGTTCACTCCCTCTCTCTCTCTTCTAATTTTCTTGTTATTCTTTGTTCCCTTATCTTATCCATTCTTACACCAAATGTTCCCTCCTTTGGCCATTTAGTTACTATTTTCCTGGTCCTTTTTTCCCCATTTGTCAGAGATATTACCAATATTAAAATTTTTTGGGAACCTTCTCTTCATGATTGCTACTGGTTTTCCTGCCATCTCTACTTATTGTGTGGTCCAGTGTCTATATTAGGGTGTAAGGTAAATTAGTCTTGTTGCCTTTCTCAGCTAAACATTTTTATATCCCTCAGTTAATGGTATTTTCTCCCTAATATATCTTCATACTCTTCTTCTTTCCCTAAATTAGATTTTATCCCTTGCCTTTCCTTTACTATCCTTCTATCATTACTGGATCAATGACACTTGTAATTACTATTTCGCATTAAATTGTGCCTTTTTCTGATAATGTTACAATTGTAGCCTATTGCATTACTTTAGTTTAAAATATAAGTTTGTTTATTCAACAAATCTAGAACCCACTATAAGTTGGTGCTATTCTCTCAGCACAATAGCCAAAGCTACTTGCATCCCCTGGTTCACGTAACGAAAATAAATGATTGTTTTAGAATTCACCACCTATTTGCATACACCACTGGTGTTAAGCAACCTATGGAATAAAGTAATAACAATTTAGAATTTGTCAAATAACTGTTTTCCAGTCAAGTATTTAGACCTCTACTTGAAATCTTACAACGGGCTGGACTGTCTCTCTTTTACCCGCGAACCAGAGCCATAAATTATTTTCCTTTGTTGTCCATTCAAATAATTATTACCACAGCTCCAGTGCAATTGCCAGCCCGCTATTCAATCTCTGTAACTGTCCTTTCTGATTATGCTCTAATTAGTGAAACAACACTGGCTATAATTTACAAGCATACATTTAATTCACATCCATATTCAATTTTATTCTCAGTAGCTTTCAAATTATCAACTCATTCGGGCGGCGGGTAGCCTAGTGGTATATCACCTCTGCTTCTGAAATTATAGATAACTATTATAATGCTTAAAACCTTTTCTACCCCACGCTCCATGTACTGTCTCTCACCTCCCACGTACGTCTATGTGTTTGGGCGCTCCAGCCAGCACTTATCTATTATTCCACTTTTATCCACTCTCCATTAATCAATTACCCACACATAACATACGTCATATGTCAATATTATTCATCATCCACCGCATTCGTATTTCTAATGATTCTTTATCGCCACACGCTCTACAACATTATCATACACACCTCTTTATCTCTTCATCATACCACATCCACACACTGTTGTTCTCAAACACACTTCATCACTATTTGCATAACCTACCGGAATATTCCTTTACTATGGTCAATTTTAGCATAATCCTATATCCCTTCTAACTTTCCCAACTTTAATTAACCCCTAAAAGCTTGACCGAAATTCAATGTGTCGACGTCATATGATCACCCCTGTACACGTGACCTGTTCCTTCAACAGGATTTCTCTCTCTCTCCTTTACGTTAGTAAATGAATATCCACTTACTATTAATTCTTCTCTCCCTAATGCAAGATTGGGCTTTCCCTTTCTCCACCAGCCTTAGAAGCTTCAAATGACTTAAAATATAGTCCCTTTCCTTACACTTTCTCCACAAAGACAAGGCTATTATTTTCAGGATTTCTTTTTGTTGTCCGATCACCCACACAGATAAGCCGCCACTCGTGCTTAAATTAGTCAGATATAATGACAAGCAGGATGAACAATAGTGTCAGACGATTGAACAAAGCTGACCAAATGACAACTTAATCACAATTGAATGAACCACAGCCGCTCAAACTAATTATTCCCCCGCACAAGATGAGCAGACCTACTCTATCTTATTATTTCTCTATACTTTGAAGCCCTGGTGGCTGTTCACAACCGTGCACCTCCTCAGGATGCCCGGCGTTACTTCCAATTTATGGCGTCACCTTCTCAGGATGACTTACTTAATTTTACCCGATTCGTTGTCTAATTTGTGCATCCCCTCATCCAGGATGATGCACACCTACTCCGGACGAGCAAACCTACGTATTAGCCTGCTCGTCCACTAGCCTGCGTGTCTATGCTAGCCTGCTCGTCCACTAGCCTGCGTGTCTATGCTAGCCTGCTCGTCCACTAGCCTGCGTCTATGCTAGCCTGCTCGTCCACTAGCCTGCATCTATGCTAGCCTGCTTCTTCTACTACTAGCCTGCGTCTATGCTACCCTGCTTCTTCTACTACTAGCCTGCGTCTATGCTAGCCTGCTTCTTCTACTACTAGCCTGTGTCTATGCTAGCCTGCTTCTTCTACTACTAGCCTGCGTCTATGCTAGCCTGCTTGTCTTATTTACACTCATTTACATTGCATGCATGCTTATTCCTCATTCCAACAAAAACTCTGCTTCTTCTACTAAATTTGGTCCTTATTCTGGAGAGAATTCTTCCGTACCCCACCCCCAGATTCAGCTTGATCGAAACACACAGTCAAAGTAAGAACATAGCTTACCTTTGTTTAATCAGTGGCCACTGAGTCTGTGTGAGTCGCTCAAACTTCCTCCGACGGTAAAGCAATCAAAAATCTCTTTAAACAGGTCCCTTCGTGGTCGCCAAATATGTTGTGGAAAATAACCACCATACTTTATTACAAATAAGGTCTTACAGAGTTTTCATTGCATCAAGAAATGACTTTATTAAAGTTTTCAACAAAGCCGATACCCGTCTGCAGAGGGGCGCACATTCTTAAGGTCTCCCTCCATCTTATATAGTCCTCTTCAGTTTTCCCGCTCTTTTATTGCTCCGTCCACTTCCTTTGTCCCTGAGGACGGCTGAACTATTACTCCAACCAATCACCCGCTCCCCTGTACCTCACCCCCTCAAGCTGTAATCAATCAAGAAGATACCAAGGAGACAAAGGTCTAGCCCAAACTCTATACAACCCTGGTGCCGCTCCCTTCACTGTGTTTGAAGAGAGAGACAAAAACAAATGGCCCAATTCAGTTAGCCACAAAGAATTTTAACTATATGATTAACTCAATTTCATCTGATAATCCATTAAAAATACACATCAACGGCGCTTGATTGGAGCCAATTTCCTCCTACATCAGGACAATGACCCAAAACACAGCTCCAAACTATGCAAGTAGTATTTAGGGAAGAAGCAGTCAGCTGGTATTCTGTCTATAATGGAGTGGCCAGCACAGTCACCGGATCTCAACCCTATTGAGCTGTTGTGGGAGCAGCTTGACCGTATGGTACGTATGAAGTGCCCATCAAGCCAATCCAACTTGTGGGAGGTGCTTCAGGAAGCATGGGGTGAAATCTCTTCAGATGACCTCAACAAATTGACAACTAGAGTGCCAAAGGACTGCAAGGATGTAATTGCTGCAAATGGAGGATTCTTTGACGAAAGCAAAGTTTGAAGGACACAATTATTATTTCAATTCAAAATCATTATTTCTAACCTTGTCAATGACTACATTTCCTATGCATTTTGCTATATTTCCTATTCAAACTCATTTCATGTATGTTTTCATGGAAAACAAGGACATTTTTAAGTGACCCCAAACTTTGGAACGGTAGGGTATATTTTGTAGAATTTTCACAAACGCTAGAGAAACCGAACAAGGGTATCGAATTTCATATGTGAAAACACCCATAGTTGTCCTGATGACTAGCCAAAGAGACTTGGTACATCCCCAGCCTATGTCGATGTGTAAAACAAACTGATTCCAAATGATTTTATTATTGTCCAAGGGATCATTATCATAATTTACGTAGGCTCCCATAGGACAGAGAGAGACGGAGGGTCTGCCACAGTTGACCTGCGTAATGTACGGTGTAGGGAACCAATGCTAGGCCATGTAGCCTAGGAGAGCAATGTTCCATCATCAGCTGACATCAGGAAGGCTACCATCAGATAAAAAATGTGTCTAAAGGATTTAATTATTGTCAAAGTGAAAGCCAGAATTGAGGAAATCAATCACATCAATAATCATAAATTTAATCTATTCTCTGAGTAGCCTACATCCATCCTTATTGGACGTGGTCTGGTATAAGATAATAATCAGAAGAATATAAGTGGGCCCTGTGGTGGAGATGAAAGCGCTAAATACAGTAGAGAGGATATCTGCTTTTCTTGGAACCCCTGGAATGCTACTGGCTTCTAGAGACTTCCCATGTGGAAATCAATATACCGTAATCAAATCACACTGTGGGAGACCAACATACAATATTTACAGTACCTGCATTTCCACATGGGATGGACATTATCATAAACATAATAGAGGAAACTTTTTTCATTTAACTTTTTTCTTCTTTTGTGTATAAATAAAGTGTCTATGTAATTTCCTCCCTGATCCATACAGTACACGAGAGGGCTTCAATCAGAGCAAAGTGCCTGTGCTGCTGGTGCTAGGTGATTGTGGGGCTTGCACTGTTGCACTGGCAGCTGCAACACAGTTAAGTGATTTATAAAGTTGTTTATGGACTCTGGAGTGAACATGGGCCAGGGCCTGCTTTTAGATTTTCCTAAACAGGCGACCCTGTGCTTCCCTTCACAAATCCCCACACAAATCTCTCTGCCTGAGAGGGAAGTTACAATGCCTCTGCACTCTGCTTTGTAGTACTGGTGCTACACAGCACAGCACAGCACAGGCACTAGGCTACATGCAGTACTTCTTACAAACAAACATTCACACAGCACGCATTTCCACATGTCACAAGGAAAAAGGTGGTCGGGGAGTGAGATAGCGAACAATTTTTTCAGACCAGCTTTCTCCCCCAGTCTTTAGTTCAGGCTAATGGTACATGGAGGGAGGGGGTCGTTAGGCTGCCTCCTGGACTATAGTAACATTTATTACAGTGCTACAGCGTTGCTCTCCCCTGACGGGAACAGCACACTCTATCACTGCTTACCCCAAACCTTCCCCTAGAATGTCAGCCTTCTCTAAGGACTCATGACTTGAGTTGTAAGGAGAGGAGAGGGAGATGGAGAAAATAGCATCAAGAGAGGGGTGGAAAGAAGGAAGGAGAAAGAGAGAGAGAAAAGGGGGGAAGAAGTGAACAGGGTGAAGGAGAGATGGAGAGGAAGACGGAATTGAGAAAACAACCTCCAGAGAGAGAGAAGGGGAAATGGAAAGAGACGAAAGAAGGAATAAAGAGAGTGAGAATGAGACAGAGAGAGAGAGAGAGATGAATAGGTGAACGTAGAAAAGAGCCTCCAGAGAGCAAAAGGGAGGGAAAGAAAGCAAGAGAGTGACGGGGAGAGAGAGGGGAAGAAAATGGGTGAGGGTTAGACAGATGGAGAAAATATCCTCCAGAGAGAGAGCAGGAGAGAGAGGGAAGGAGAACCAAAGAGAGAGGGCGGGATATACTGTAGGTAAAATAAAAAAGAGGGTGAGCGGAAGAGATGAAGAGAGGGAAGGAAGGCAAGACAGAGAGAGAAAGTGAAAGCGAGAGACATTGAGAAAACCAGAAAGGGAGAGGAAGAAATGAAGAGGGTGAGAGAGAGAGAAGGAGATTAAGAGAGGAGAATGCCCTGAGGGACCACAGCTCTGTGGCACCTCCCCAGTGACACATGGGCCTCAAAGGTCATTTGGAAGTCATTGTGAGGTTACCAGAGTTGATCTCCTCAGAGAATCTTCCACTGGTCTCCAATTACCCCCGCTGACCAGTAATACAATCTCCCTTTTACACCATGACAGGAAGAGAGGGCCTTTTTTTACAAACGACAAATCCATAGAAAAACAAACTGTGTGCTGTTAATAGATGGTTATTGTCCATTTGCCACCACATTGGACGGTGACGAGTCCTTGAAGTTTATTACAGTGTCAGCAAGGTACAAGTATGGGTCTAATCTCTCCATCAGTCTTCATATACCTGACAGGAGTGAGAGGAGAGGGGATAGAGAGCAACAAGGAAAATCATTTAGCCAGGTCACCCGTGTTACAAGTCAGTATTCGACATCCATCCATGTCTGAGGACGTCAGGAGATGACATGGAAACCGGCCACTAGGGGCAACAGTGAGCGCTATATGGACGGAGATGACAGATGGGCGTAAGCATCTGCCTCTGATTCCAAAGGTTGCAAGTTTGAATCCAGCAATAGAAAGTTGTTTTTGAGATTTTTGTTTTGAAGCCTATCCCAAACCTTAACCCTTAACTTAACCATTCACAGTTAATGCCTAACCTCAAGATGTCTGAGTTAATGACTGAATGTATCCTTAAACACTGTTTGCAACAACTTCGAAAATTATGTTTGAGAAACATGGATGAACGTCTAATTCTGAAGTGACTCTGTGAGAGCTAGTTGAAATAACTACTAGCTAACTTGAAAACCTCCTTTGAGTTTTTTTGTAAAAATAGACAAGTGTTTCAATGAGCAGGGAAGACAGTAGCATATATTCAGATAGCGCACCTTCAGAAATCACCTTGCTTTGAATTGTGATGGAGGTGTTAATTAATCTGTGAATGGAAATCTCTCAATATCTGCTTTCTAGCAAAAGGGAAGCATCTTTACACATCCAACTAATCGGCAATTGGCATAAAGCACACTTGCACCTTCATTAGTGTCAGTAGCCACTGAACAAGGATGCATGGTTTCACACATACATCATTAACAAGGAATTAGAACGGGTGTACAGGTGTTTGTTAGTCAAGCTCTTAAAGCAAAATCACACACAAGCAATGTCTCTTTACCATACACATGTGCGTGCACACACACACACACACACACATACACACAGTAATGTACACAGCAAACACACAAATAAATAGAAAATTGATGCATTAGAACACACATTAAAACACACCCACACATCAAAACAAGTCGTATTTGTTTTTTTCTACAGTTTTTACACCAATTTATAAAAAGTTACAATAGAAAGGCAACAATGTTTTTGTGTCCCTTGGAGTAATTAAAAACTCTCCACGCCCCCACAATGTTCCAGCCAGTAAAAATACAACCTCCATGCCCTCTTGGAGGTTAATGTGTAAACACAAACACAATATATGAATATGTACAGTGCATTCAGAAAGTATTCACACCGCTTGACTTTTTCTACATGTTGTTCTGGTACAGCCTGAATTTAAAATTGATTAAATTGAGATTTTGGGTCACTGATCTACACACAATACCCCATAATGTCAGAGTGGAATTTTGTTTTTAGAAATGTTTTCAAATGAATTAACAACAAATGCTGAAATATCTTGAGTCAATAAGTATTCAACACTTTTGTTATGGCAAGCCTAAATATTGTTTATGTATTCATTTAACCCTTATTTTACAAGGTAAGTTGACTGAGAACACATTCTCATGATGAATGAGTTCAGGAGTAAAAATGTGCTTAACAAGTCACATAATAAGTTGCATGGACTCACTCTGTGTGCAATAATAGTGGTTAACACAATTGTAATATTACTTCCCGATCTCTGTACCCCACACATACAATTATCTGTAAGGTCCCTCAGTCGAGCAATGAATTCAAACACATATTCAACCACAAACACCAAGGAGGATTTCCAATGGCTCGCAAAGAAGGGCACCTATTGGTAGATTAATAGTAAAAAAAAAGGCAGACATTGAATATCCCTTTGAGTATGGTACAGTTATTAATTACACATTGGATGGTGTATCAATACACCCAGACACTACAAAGATACAGGCACCCTTCCTAACTCAGTTGCCGAAGAGGAATGAAACCGCTCAGGGATTTCACCATGAGACCAATGGAGATTTCAAAACAGTTACATAATTTAATGGCTGTGATAGGAGGTAACTGAGGCTGGATCAACATTGTAGTTACTCCAAAATACTAACATAAATGACAGAGTGAAAAGAAGGAAGCCTGTACAGAGCTTGAAGAATACAGAGCTTGAAGAATTAAAAAAAAGAATAATAATATTCTACAATCAAAGTATGCAAAGCTCTTAGAGACTTACCCAGAAAGACTCACAGCTGTAATCACTGCCAAAGCTCATTCTAACATGTGTTGACTCAGGGGGTTGAATACTTATCTAGTCAAGATATATGAGTGTTTTATTTTCCATATACAGTACCAGTCAAAAAAGTTTGGACACACCTACTCATTCCAGCCTTTTCTTTATTTTTTACTATTTTCTACATTGTAGAATAATAGTGAAGACATCAAAACTATGAAATAGCACTGATGGAATAATGTAGTAACCAAAAAAGCGTTAAACAAATCAATATATGTTTTATATTTGAGATTCTTCAAAGTAGCCACCCTTTGCCTTGATGACAGCTTTGCACACTCTTGGCATTCTCTCAACCAGCTTCACGAGGTAGTCACCTGTAATGCATTTAAATTAACAGGTATGCCTTGATAAAAGTTAATTTGTGGAATTTCTGTTTGAGCCAATCAGTTGTGTTGTGACAAGGTAGGGGTGGTATACAGAAGAAAGCCCTATTTGGTAAAAGACCAAGTCCATATTATGGCAAGAACAGCTGAAATAAGCAAAGAGAAACGAGAGTCCATCATTACTTTAAGACATGAAGGTCAGTCAATCCGGAAAATGTCAAGAATTTTGAAAGTTTCTTCAAGAGCAGTCACAAAAAACCATCAAGCGCTTTGATGAAACTGTCTCTCATGAGGACCACCACAGGAAAGGAAGACCCAGAGTTACCTCTGCTTCAGAGGATGAGTTCATTAGAGTTACCAGCCTCAGAAATTGCAGCCCAAATAAATACTTACATTTTAGTCATTTAGCAGACGCTCTTATCCAGAGCGACTTACAGTTAAGTGAGTGCATACATTTTTCATACTGGCCCCCCATGGGAATCGAACCCACAACCCTGGCGTTGCAAGCACCATGCTCTACCAACTGAGTTACAGGAGGCCTCACAGAGTTCAAGTAACAGACACATCTCAACATCAACCATTCAGAGGAGACTGTGTGAATCAGGCCTTCATGGTCGAATTTCTGCAAAGAAACCACTACTAAAGGACACCAATAAAAATAAGAGACTTCCTTCGGCCAAGAAACAAGAGCAATGGACATTAGACCGGTGGAAATCTATCCTTTGGTCTGATGAGTCCAAATTTGAGATTTTTTATTCCAACCGCCGTGTCTTTGTGAGACGCAGAGTAGGTGAATGGATGATCTCCGCATGTGTGGTTCCCACCGTGAAGCATGGAGGAGGAGGTGTGATGGTGTGGGGGTGCTTTGCTGGTGACACTGTCAGTGATTTATTTAGAATTCAAGGCACACTTAACCAGCATGGCTACCACAGCATTCTGCAGCGATACGCCATCCCATCTGGTTTGTGCTTAGTGGGACTATCATTTGTTTTTCAATAGGACAATGACCCAACACATCTCCAGGCTGTGTAAGGGCTATTTGACCAAGAAGGAGAGTGATGGAGTGCTGCATCAGATTACCTGGCCTCCACAATCACCCAACCTCAATCCAATTGAGATGGTTTGGGATGAGTTGGACCGCAGAGTGAAGGAAAAGCAGCCAACAAGTGCTAAGCATATGTGGGAACTCCTTCAAGGCTGTTGGAAAAACATTCCAAGTTAAGCTGGTTGAGAGAATGCCAAGAGTTTGCAAAGCTGTCATCAAGGCAAAGGGTGGCTACTTTGAAGAATCTCAAATATAAAATATATTTTGATTTGTTTAACACTTTTTTGGTTACTACATGATTCCATATGTGTTTCATAGTTTTGATGTCTTAACTATTATTCTACAATGTAGAAAATAGTAAAAATAAAGAAAAAGCCTTGAATGAGTAAGTGTGTCCAAACCTTTGACTTATACTGTATATATAAAAACTATGTAGATTTTTTCTTCCACTTTCACGTTACAGAGTACTATGTGTAGATGAAAAATAAATAAAAAAAGACAAATAAATCAATTTTCATCGCATTTTGTAACACAACAAAATGTGGAAAAAGGGGTGTGAATACTTTCTGTATATACTCACATACAGTGCATTTGGAAAGTATTCAGAACCCTTGACTTTTTCCACATTTTGTTACATTAGAGCCTTAAAACTAAAATTGATTAAATATTTTTTTTCCTCATCAATATACACACAATACCCCATAATGACAAAGCAAAAACAGTTTTTTAGAAATGTTTGCAAATGTATTAAAAATAAAAAACAGAAATACCTTATTTACATAAGTATTCAGACCCTTTTCTATGAGACTCGAAATTGAGCTCAGTTTCATCCTGTTTCCGTTGATTGGAATCCACCTGTGGTAAATTCAACATGATTTGGAAAGGCACACACCTGTCTATATAAGGTCCCACAGTTGACAGTGCATGTCAGATAAAAACCAAGCCATGAGGTCAAAGGAATTGTCCATAGAGCTCCGAGACAGGATTGTGTTGAGGCACAGATCTGGGGAAGGGCACCAAAAAATGTCTGCAGCATTGATTGTGCCCAAGAACACAGTGGCCTCTATCATTCTTAAATGGAAGAAGTTTGGAACCACCAAGACTTCCTAGAGCTGGCCGCCCGGCCAAACTGAGCAATCAGGGGAGAAGGGCCTTGGTCAGGGAGGTGACCAAGAACCCGATGGTCACTCTGACAGAGCTCCAGAGTTCCTCTGTGGAGATGGGAGAACCTTCCAGAAGGACAACCATCCCTGCAGCATTCCACCAATCAGGCCTTTATGGTAGAGTGGCCAGACAGAAGCCACTGCTCAGTAAAAGGCACATGACAGCCTGCTTGGAGTTTGCCAAAAATCACCTAAAGCACTCAGACCATGAGAAACAAGATTTTCTGGTCTGATGAATCCAAGATTGAACTCTTTGGCCTGAATGCCAAGCATCATGTCTGGAGGAAACCTGAAACCATCCCATCGGTGAAGCATGGTGGTGGCAGCAGCATCATGCTGTGGGGATGTTTTTTCAGCGGCAAGGACTGGGAGACTAGTCAGGATCGAAGGAAAGATAAACAGAGCAAAGTACAGGGAGATCCTTGATGAAAACCTGCTCCAGAGCACTCAGGATCTCAGACTGGGGCGAAGGTTCACCTTCCAACAGGACAACGACCCTAAGCACACAGGACTTCGGGACTCTGAATGTCCTTGAAAATAGCTGTGCAGTAACGCTCCCCATCCAATCTGACAGAGCTTGAGAGGATCTCTAGAGAAGAATGGGAGAAACTCCCCAAATGCAGGTGTGACAAACTTGTAGCGTCATTTCCAAGAAGACTCAAGGCTGTAATCGCTGCCAAAGGTGCTTCAACAAAGTACTGAATAAAGCGTCTGAATACTTATGTAAATGTGATATTTCAGTGTTTTATTTTTAATACATTTTAATACAAAAAACCTGTTTAAAATCTCCCATAAAAAATAAGAGATTTTATAGGAGAAATCAGAGAAATAAGATACATTTTATCGGAAGCTTATGGACTCTACACTAAAGAACATTGTGAGCATTTTAAAGAACGACTTACAAAAGTAAAAAAAAAATTCAGAAAG
Source organism: Coregonus lavaretus (assembly GCF_964263955.1). Classification (NCBI taxonomy): domain Eukaryota; kingdom Metazoa; phylum Chordata; class Actinopteri; order Salmoniformes; family Salmonidae; genus Coregonus; species Coregonus lavaretus. The sequence goes on from NC_140011.1 coordinate 17,005,866, forward strand.
CTTTCCACATGACTACCTCTAAGTGAAAAGACACGTCCCTACCTACGTTGGTCGACATATACAGTCTCTGCCAATTTAAATGCATCTTGCGCTTCCCCCTCAACGAGGCAGATTACAAAAACAGTTCTGTTGAAAATATATTTCCGACGCAGGGAACAACGCACCCCGAGTGTCTAACAAGAGGAAAAACAAGCCCTGGCTGAATTGATTGGCAATTATGATAAATTCTGTTAATTACCCACAGATTCTCAAGAGGCCTCTTCAGTCTGAGACTCTGGCAGAGGCAACAGCAGCAGAGAACACAGCAGATCTGAGTGCAGTGGAGAGGAGAAAGTGTGTGTACCGCCGGGTCCTCTTTACTAGGGGAGGCACAGCTGGCTGAGACAAGAAGGGAAAGGAGGAAATCTCAATGGAAAAGTGCTATTCATCAGAATAAGACTGCTGGACCAGAGAGGAGGAAAGGAGAGGGGAGTGGAGGAGGGGGAGAAGTGGAGATCACATGCTGATAGGATTTTGTAAATAAAAATATAGGACAAACATGAATAAATAAATGAAAAAAATATATATATTAAAATAAATCAATAAGGATTTAGCCTAGAGTAAAATATTTCCTTCACACCTATTTCTTCACACTTACAGTGTAGGCAAGTGTATGCACGCTGTCATGCGTACACACAAGAACCCACAAACAGATGTGCATACATTCATGCGACACACACATAGGACACAACATTCTTGTCTGTTTTTTCTATCTGAAATACAAACGTTTTAACGAAAAGCTACACTGAAAAAATGAATGTAATTTTCAAATAAAGTCAAATAAAATGTTATTGGTCACATACACATATTTCGCAGATGTTATTGCGGGTGTAGCAAAATGCTTGTGATCCTAGCGCAGTAATATCTAACAATACAATATTGACTAGAATACAATTTTACTGAGTTACAGTTCATATAAAGAAATCAGTCAATTAAAATGAATTCATTAGGCCCTAATCTATGGATTTCACATGACTGGGCAGGGGTGCAGCCATGGGTGGGCATGGGAGGGCATAGGCCTACCCACTTGGGCCTGGGAGGGAATTTTTCCCCACAAAAGAGCTTTATTACAGACAGAAATACTCCTCAGTTTCATCAGCTGTCCGGGTGGCTGGTCTCATATGAGACCGCAGGTAAAGAAGCCGGGTGTGGAGGTCCTGGGCTGGCGTGGTTACACGTGGTCTGCGGTTGTGAGGCCGTTGGACGTACTGCCAAATTCTCTAAAACAATGTTGGAGGCGGAATGAACATTCAATTCTCTGCCAACAGTTCAGGTGGACATTCCTGCAGACAGCATGCCAATTGTACGCTCCCTCAAAACTTTATACAGCTGTGGTATTGTGTTGTGTGACAAAACTGCACATGTTAGAGTCACCATTTATTGTCCCCAGCATAAGGTGCACTTGTGTAATGATCATGCTGTTTAATCAGCTTCTTGATATACTACACCTTTCAGGTGGATGTATTATCTTGGCAAAGGATAAATACTCACTAACATGGATGTAAACAAATTTGTGCACAAACCTTGAGAGAAATAAGCTTTTTGTGCGTATGGAACATTTCTAGTATATTTTATATCAGCTCATGAGACATGGATCCAACACTTTACATGTTGCGTTTATATTTTTGTTCAGTATATGCATAAATCAAATCAAATCAAATTGTATTTGTCACATGCGCCGAGTACAACAGGTGTAGACCTTACAGTGAAATGCTTACTTACAAGCCCTTAAACAACAATGCAGTTTTAAGAAAGAATACCAAAAAGAATCACACAAAAAAATACTATATAAAATAATACGAAATAAAAGTAACAAATAATTAAAGAGCAGCAGTAAAAAGAACAATAGCGAGACTATATACAGGGGGTAAAAACAGTATGTAAACATAAACAGTATGTCAACATAAGTGGGTAAAACAGTATGTAAACATTATTAAAGTGACCAGTGTTCCATGACTACAGTATGTGCATAGTGCAGCAGCCTCTAAGGTGCATGGTAGAGTAACCGGGTGGTAGTCGGCTAGTGACTAAAGTTCAGGGCAGGGTACTGGGCGGGGGCCAGCTAGTGGTGACTATTTAACAGTCTGATGGCCTTGAGATAGAAGCTGTTTCTCAGTCTCTCTGTCCCAGCTTTGATGCACCTGTACTGACCTCACCTTCTGGATTGTAGCGGGGTAAACAGGCCGTGGCTCGGGTGGCTGAGGTCCTTGATGATCTTCTTGGCCTTCCTGTTACACTGGGTGATGTAGATGTCCTGGACGGCATGCAGTGTGCCCTTGGTGATGCGTTGGGCAGACCGCACCACCCTATGGAGAGCCCTGTGGTTGTGGACAGAGCAGTTGCCGTATCAAGCGGTGAAACAGCCCAACCGCATGTTCTCAATGGTGCATCTGTAAAGGTTCTTCAGCCTCTTGAGGTTGAAAAGGCGCTCTTGCGCCTTCTTCACCACAACGTCTGTGTGGGTGGACCATTTCAGATTGTCAGTGATGTGTACACTGAGGAACTTGAAGCTTTTCACCTTCTCCACTGCGGCCCTATCGATGTGGATGGGGGCATGCTCCCTCTGCTGTCTCCTGAAGTCCACGATCAGCTCCTTCGTTTGTTGACATTGAGGGAGAGGTCATTTTCCTGGCACCACTCCGCCAGGGCCCTCACCTCCTCCCTGTAGGCTGTCTCGTCATTGTTGGTAATCAGGCTTACCACTGTTGTGTCGTTTGCAAACTTGATGATTGAGTTGGAGACGTGCGTGGCCACACAGTCATGGGTGAACAGGGACTACAGGAGGGGGCTGAGCACGTACCCTTGTGGGGCCCCTGTGTTGAGCATCAGCATAGTGGAGGTGTTGTTGCCTACCTTCACCACCTGGGGGCGGCCCGTCAGGAAGTCCAGGACCCAGTTGCACAGGGCAGGGTTCAGACCCAGCTCCCTGAGCTTAATGATGAGCTTGGAGGGTACTATGGTGTTGAAGGCTGTAGTCAATGAACAGCATTCTTACATAGGTATTCCTCTTGTCCAGATGGGATAGGGCAGTGTGCAGTGCAATGGCGATTGCGTCATCTGTGGATCTATTGGGGCGGTATGCAAATTGCAGTGGGTCTAGGGTCTTGGGTAAGGTGGAGGTGATATGATCCTTAACCAGCCTCTCAAAGCGCTTCATGATGACAGCAGTGAGTGCTACGGGGCGATAGTCATTTGGTTCAGTTACCTTTGCTTTCTTGGGTACACTCTTAGAAAATAAATGTGCTATCTAGATCCTAAAAGGGTTCTTTGGCTGTCCCGATAGGAGAACCCTTTGAAGAACCCTTTTTGGTTCCAGGTAGAACCCTTTTGGGTTCAATGTAGAACCATTTACACAGAGGGTTCTACATGGAATCCAAAATAGTTATACCTGGAACCAAAAAGGGTTCTCCTATGGAGACAGCCGAAGAACCCTTTTGGAACCCTTTTTTCTAAGAGTGTACAGGAATAATGGTGGAAAACTTGAAGCAAGTGGGGACAACAGACTGGGATAGCAAGAGATTGAATATGTCCGTAAACACTCCAGCCAGCTGGTCTGTGCATGCTCTAAGGATGCGGCTAGGGATGCCATCTGGGACGGCAGCCTTGCGAGGGTTAACACGCTTAAATGTCTTACTCACTTCGGCCATGGATAATGAGAGCTTACAGTCCACGGGAGCGGTGGTGGCCCGCGTCGGCGGCACTGTATTTCCCCTCGAAGCGGGTGAAGAAGGTGTTAAGCTTGTCCCGGAGCAAAATGTTGGCGTCCACGACGGGGCTGGTTTTCCCTTTATAATCTGTGATTGTCTGGAGTCAATGCCACATACTTCTCGTGTCTGAGCTGTTGAATTATGAGTCGGTCAATAAGTAGGATGTAACACTGCAAGTCTGAGGAGTGGTTGTGTCTAGTGAGAGAAAGAGGAGGAGTGAAAGAAAGAGAGAAAGGGAGAGAGAGAGAGAGAGAGAGAGAGAGAGAGAGAGAGAGAGAGAGAGAGAGAGAGAGAGAGAGAGAGAGAGAGAGAGAGAAAGAGAGAAGGGCAGTGGATGTGCATTGAGGTGGCAGTGATTAGTGACTGTACAAATACTGAGGGCAGTGGTTGCAGTTGCTGGTTATTGTGCATTTACTCTGGATAGGCAGCGGCAGTTATGTTGGTGCAGGTTGTGGCTGGGCAGTCAAACAAAGGATAATGGGGTGGGGAAGAGTTCAGGTTATAGTGATAGTGGTATAGTGCAGTTGGGTGGGGTTACTGATGGTGCTTTCAAAACAACTGGGAACTTGGAATAAAACGAGGTAAAATCATGACATAGTGTGGACACTATAAAAAGCATTCGGAAAGTATTCAGACTTTTTCCACATTTTGTTACGTTACAGCCTTATTCTAAAATTGATTAAATAAAAATAATTCCTCATCAATCTACACAAAATACCCAATAAAGACAAAGCGAAAACAGGTTTTTAGAATTTTTGCAAATGTATTAAAAAAAATACAGAAATACCTTATTTACTTTCTATGAGACTCGAAATTGAGCTCAGGTGCATCCTGTTTCCATTGATCATCCTTGACATGTTTCTACAACTTGATTGGAGTCCACCTGTGGTAAATTAAATTGATTGGACATGATTTGGAAAGGCACACAGCTGTCTATATATAGTCCCACAGTAGACAGAGCAAAAACCAAGCCATGAGGTCGAAGGAATTGTCCGTAGAGCTCCGAGACAGGATTGTGTCGAGGCACAGATGTGGGGAAGGGTACCAAAAAATGTCTGCAGCATTGAAGGTCCCCAAGAACACAGTGGCCTCCATCATTCTTAAATGGAAGAAGTTTGGAACCACCAAGACACTTCCTAGAGCTGGCCGCCCGGCCAAACTGAGTAATCGGGTGAGAAGGGCCTTGGTCAGGGAGGTGACCAAGAACCCAATGGTCACTCTGACAGAGCTCCAGAGTTCTTCTGTAGTGCCATACTCAAAAAGACTTGAGGCTGTAATCACTGCCAAAGGTGCTTCAACAAAGTACTGAGTAAAGGGTCTGAATAAATATGTAAATGTGATATTTCCGTGTTTTATTTTTAATACATTTGCAAAAATGTCTAAAAACCTGTTTTGCTTTGTCATTATAGGTATTGTGTGTAGATTAATGAGGGGAAAAAAGAATTTAACGTAACAAAATGTGGAAAAAGTAAAGGGGTCAGATTGCTTTCCGAATGCACTGTAAATGATGATGTCATCACCCGGAGTCGGCACAGTATTAACGGGACACCACCTCATGTTGAGTTGGGTAAATCGCTCTCCTGTTTTCTACAGTTTGTACATGGCTGTACCCCTTTGTTTTGTAATTTGCAAGTAAAGGCAATGAACATTGAAATGCGTGTGGATCATCCTTGTAGAGTTACCTAATCTTTTTGGCAACGATGATAAAACTTTGAGGTCAGCTTGTACGTTACGTTGAAGAAAGTCCAAAGAAGTGGAATGTTTCAGATGTGGGGGAACACATTATGCAAACAACTGTAAGTTCAAGGACACCACCTGTTACAATTGCAACAAAAAGGGACATTTAGCTAAAAGGTGCAGTGGTGCTAAGAGCAAGCCAGAGGGTGGGCAGACTGGGCAGGGTAAGTTCAAATCGAAGAAGTAGCAGCCTGCAGCGCACCACCTAGGGAGCACAGAAGAAGAGGAAGAGGATTGTTCCTACAATATGTTTAATGTGAGTGAGCCACGCGAGGAGCCTATCTATGCTGCAGTGGAGGTAGGTGGAAAAGAGATGAGAATGGATGTTAACACAGGGGCCTCTGCATCTGTCATCAGTGAGGAGACCTACAGAAAGACCTGGGACTCAAAACAGGCTCCTGCCATCACACCGGCAGGGATCAGACTGCGTACGTACACTGGAGAGACCATACCATTGCTGGGTGATCTAGGTGTGGTCATTGCATACAACAGTCAGGAAGCGAGAGCACGGCTCCTGGTGGTGAAAGGGAATGGGCCTAGTCTACTATGGCGTGACTGTTTCAACAAAATACAACTGAACAGGGGTGAGATAAAAGACACATAAGTGACTCTGGATGTCATTCAAAAGTACCCTGAGGTTTTCAGAGATGAACTGGGCACAATGCAGGGTACTGCAGTTAAGCTGTTCATGGATCCTCAAGCATAGCCTCGTTTTTCAAGCCCAGCACAGTGCCCTACGCCATGAAAAAGAAAGTGGAGGATGAGTTGGAGCGGCTGCAGGAAACAAACATCATTACGCCCATTCAGTTCTCCTGCTGGGCAGCTCCAATCATTCCCGTTCTAAAAAGTGACGGCACGGTGCGTACAGTGAGGGAAGAAAGTATTTGATCCCCTGCAGATTTTGTAAATTTTCCCACTGACAAAGAAATGATTAGTCTATCATTTTAATGGTAGGTTTATTTGAACAGTGAGAGACAGAATAACAACAAAAAAATCCAGAAAAACGCATGTCAAAAATGTTATAAATTGATTTGTATTTTAATGATGGAAATAAGTATTTGACCCCCTCTCAATCAGAAAGATTTCGGGCTCCCAGGTGTCTTTTATACAGGTAAAGAGCTGAGATTAGGAGCACACTGTTAAAGGGAGTGCTCCTAATCTCAGTTTGTTACCTGTATAAAAGACACCTGTCCACAGAAGCAATCAATCAATCAGATTCCAAACTCTCCACCATGGCCAAGACCAAAGAGCTCTCCAAGGATGTCAGGGACAAGATTGTAGACCTACACAAGACTGGAATGGACTACAAGACCATCGCCAAGCAGCTTGGTGAGAAGGTGACAACAGTTGGTGCAATTATTCGCAAATGGCAGAAACACAAAATAACTGTCAATTTCCCTCGGCCTGGGGCTCCATGCAAGATCTTACCTCGTGGAGTTGCAATGATCATGAGAACGGTGAGGAATCAGCCCAGAACTACACGGGATGATCTTGTTAATGATCTCAAGGTAGCTGGGACCATAGTCACCAAGAAAACAATTGGTAACACACTACGCCGTGAAGGACTGAAATCCTGCAGCGCCCGCAAGGTCCCCCTGCTCAAGAAAGCACATATACAGGCCTGTCTGAAGTTTGCCAATGAACATCTGAATGATTCATAGGAGAACTGGGTGAAAGTGTTGTGGTCAGATGAGACCAAAATCGAGCTCTTTGGCATCAACTCAACTCGCCGTGTTTGGTGGAGGAGGAATGCTGCCTATGACCCCAAGAACACCATCCCCACCGTCAAACATGGAGGTGGAAACATTATGCTTTGGGGGTGTTTTTCTGCTAAGGGGACAGGACAACTTTACTGCATCAAAGGGACGATGGACAGGGCCATGTACCGTCAAATCTTGGGTGAGAACCTCCTTCCCTCAGCCAGGGCATTGAAATGGATCGTGGATGGGTATTCCAGCATGACAACCCAAAACACACGGCCAACTCAACAAAGGAGTGGCTCAAGAAGAAGCACATTAAGGTCCTGGAGTGGCCTAGCCAGTCTCCAGACCTTAATCCCATAGAAAATCTGTGGAGGGAGCTGACGGTTCGAGTTGCCAAACGTCAGCCTCGAAACCTTAATGACTTGGAGAAGATCTGCAAAGAGGAGTGGGACAAAATCCCTCTTGAGATGTGTGCAAACCTGGTGGCCAACTACAAGAAACATCTGACCTCTGTGATTACCAACAAGGGTTTTGCCACCAAGTACTAAGTCATGTTTTGCAGAGGGGTCAAATACTTATTTCCCTCATTAAAATGCAAATCAATTGATAATGTTTTTGACATGCATTTTTCTGGATTTTTTTGTTGTTATTCTGTCTCTCACTGTTCAAATAAACCTACCATTAAAATTGTAGACTGATCATGTCTTTGTCAGTGGGCAAACGTACACAATCAGCAGGGGATCAAATACTTTTTTCCCTCACTGTATATGCGGGGATGTGGTGCCCCCCTTTGTTTTTACACTGCCGCTACTCTCTGTTTATTATTTATGCATAGTCACTTTGCCCCTACTTACATGTACAAATTACCTCGACTAACCTGTACCCCTGCGCATTGACTCGGTACCCCCTGTATATAGTCTCATTATTATTATTATTATTTTTAAATATTTTTTAAACTCTATTTTCTTAAAACTGCATTGTTGGTTAAGGGCTTGTAATCAAGCATTTCACGGTAAGGTCTTCAGCTATTGTATTTGGCTCATGTGACAAATAACATTTGATTTAATTTTCGTTTAACTACAAACTCACCATCAACAAGGCCTCCAAGCTGGACGCTTATCCGCTGCCGTGGGTGGAGGTCCTGTTCGCGACTCTTGCAGGAGGCAAGACGTTTTCAAAGCTGGACATGAGCCACGCCTACCAACAGCTCCTCCTGGACGAGGATTCAAAAGAGTATGTTACAGTCAATACTCACAAAGGCTTGTTCAAATACAACCGCTTGGTTTTCGGCGTCCAGTCCGGTCACAGGACAATGGACAATCTGTTGCAGGGGATCCCTCATGTAGCAGTGTACCTGAACAACATCCTGGTTACAGGGGAGATGGAGGAGGAGCACCTCCGCAATCTGGACCAGATGTTAAAGACTCTCTGATGCAGGGCTGTGCCGGAAGTGTAGCAAGTGCACCTTCCAAGCACAGAGCATATCATACCTAGGTCACAAAATCACAGCACAGGGTCTGTGTCCTGTGGTGGACAAAGTCAGAGCAATTAAGGACGCTCCAAACCCCAAGAACGTGCCGAGATTAGGTTGTTCCTGGGCATGGTGAACTACTATGGTAAGTTCCTCCCTGAGCTGTCAACAGTGTTGGCTCCACTGTAGCAGCTGGTCCACAAAGACTGTAATTGGAAGTGGGGACCGGCACAAGAGAAAGCTTTCAAGGAAGTTAAAGCACTACTACAATCAGCACAACTGCTGGTTCACTTCGACCAAGACCAAGAAATCATCCTGTCATGTGACGCCTCGCCCTATGGCATCAGGGCAGTATTCTCTCATCTGATGGAGGATCGGTCAGAAAAACCCACTGGATTTGCATCGCGCACGCTGACAAGTGCTGAGAAGGGATATTCACAGTTAGACAAGGAAGGTCTACCCATAGTCGTTGCTGGAAAACGTTTTCATCAGCTCCTGATGAGCCTTTTCAGTTAATCAAGATGTACAGTGGGGGAAAAAAGTATTTAGTCAGCCACCAATTGTGCAAGTTCTCCCACTTAAAAAGATGAGAGAGGCCTGTAATTTTCATCATAGGTACACGTCAACTATGACAGACAAATTGAGAGAAAAAAAATCCAGAAAATCACATTGTAGGATTTTTAATGAATTTATTTGCAAATTATGGTGGAAAATAAGTATTTGGTCACCTACAAACAAGCAAGATTTCTGGCTCTCACAGACCTGTAACTTCTTCTTTAAGAGGCTCCTCTGTCCTCCACTCGTTACCTGTATTAATGGCACCTGTTTGAACTTGTTATCAGTATAAAAGACACCACCTGTCCACAACCTCATCATTGGACATTGATCACCGGATATTCGGCCAGTCTGCACAGCGCGTTATCGACCCAGATCATATCAGTTTTTCCGCCGGAATCACTGAATCACTGGACCTTTAACTCCGGATTCATCGCTACCAGCTGGCTACAACAAAACGGACGCTGTGGTCTGGCTAATCATCCTGAGCTAGGCCCATCTCCCGGCTATCTACCTCTCTGTCAACCGGACGGGACCACCTAGTGTTGACACGAAGCCCCGCCGATCCTACACGACTGGTCTGCCGACGAAATCGTCTGATGTGGTTACGACGTTAACCACGAAGATTCCATCCATCTGCTAGCCCTGGCCCGCTAGCACACGCTATCCGTGGCCTCTTACTCACAAGTGCTTCACCACCGGACCTTATGATAACTCAGCTATACAGCTGATATCTGCTGGACTGTTCCTTTTTACGGTACTACATCCTGTTTATGTTTAGCCTCAGCCCAAACATGGTTAGTTTATTGTTGTTTCGGTTATTTCTAATTGTACTATATCACTGTAGACCCCCCAGCCTAGCTAAACCTGCCTTAGATAGCTCCTTTGTCCCTCCCCCCATACACTCAGAGACCGACTCAATTGATGCCTCTAGAGATACTATCTCTTTCATTGATACCCAACGCTTAGGTTTACCTCCACTTTACTCATATCCTTCCATATCCTTGTCTGTACATAATGCCCTGAATCTTTTCTATAACACCCGGAAATCTGCCCCCTTTATTCTATGTACCCAACGCACTAGAAGACCAGTTCTTAAAACCTTTAGCCGTATCCTTATTCTAGTCCTCCTCTGTTCCTCTGGTGATGTAGAGGCTAACCCAGGCCCTGCAGCCCTCAGTATCACTCCTACTCCCCAGGCGCTATCATTTGATGACTTCTGTAATCGCAAAAGTCTTGGTTTCTTGCACATAAATATCAGAAGTCTACTTCCTAAGTTTGAGTTATTCACTGCGTTAGCACACTCTGCCAACCCTGATGTTCTAGCAGTGTCTGAATCCTGGCTCAGGAAGGCCACCAAAAATTCTGAAATTTCCATCCCCAACTATAACATTTTCCGTCTAGATAGAACTGCCAAAGGGGGTGGAGTTGCAATCTACTGTAGAGATAGCCTGCAGAGCTCCATCATACTATCCAGGTCTGTGCCCAAACAGTTTGAGCTTCTACTTCTAAAAATCCACCTTTCCAGAAATAAGTCTCTCACTGTTGCCGCTTGCTACAGACCCCCCTCAGCCCCCAGCTGTGCCCTGGACACCATATGTGAATTGATTGCCCCCCATTTATCCTCAGAGTTTGTACTGCTTGGTGACCTAAATTGGGATATGCTTAATACCCCAGCCATCCTACAATCCAAGCTAGATGCCCTCAACCTCACGCAAATTATCAACGAACCTACCAGGTACAACCCTAAATCCGTAAACATGGGTACCCTCATAGATATCATCCTGACTAACATACCCTCTAAATACACCTCAGCTGTCTTCAACCAGGATCTCAGCGATCACTGCCTTATTGCCTGCGTCCGTAACGGGTCCGCGGTCAAACGACCACCCCTCATCACTGTCAAACGCTCCCTAAAACACTTTAGCGAGGAGGCCTTCCTAATTGACCTGGCCCAGGTATCCTGGATGGATATAGATCTCATTCCGTCAGTAGAGGATGCCTGGTTGTTCCTTAAAAGTAATTTCCTCTCAATCTTAAATAAACATGCCCCATTCAAAAAATACAGAACTAAGAACCGATATAGCCCCTGGTTCTCCTCAGACTTGACTGCCCTTGACCAGCACAAAAACATCCTGTGGCGTACAGCATTAGCATCAAATAGCCCCCGCGATATGCAACTTTTCAGGGAAGTTAGGAACCAATATACACAAGCAGTCAGGAAAGCAAAGGCTAACTTTTTCAAACAGAAATTTGCATCCTGTAGCACTAACTCCAAAAAGTTTTGGGACACTGTAAAGTCCATGGAGAATAAGAGCACTTCCTCCCAGCTGCCCACTGCACTGAGGCTAGGAAACACTATCACCACCGATAAATCTACAATAATCGAGAATTTCAACAAGCATTTTGCTACAGCTGGCCATGCTTTCCATCTGGCTAACACTAACCCGGCCACCAACTCTGCACCCTCTGCTGCAACTTGCCCATGCCCCCCCCGCTTCTCCTTCACACAAATTCAGACAGCTGATGTTTTGAAAGCGCTGCAAAATCTGGACCCCTACAAATCAGCTGGGCTAAAACAATCTGGACCCTTTCTTTCTAAAACTAGCAGCCGAAATTGTCGCAACCCCTATTACTAGTCTGTTCAACCTCTCTTTCATAACGTCTGAGATCCCCAGAGATTGGAAAGCTGCTGCGGTCATCCCCCTCTTCAAAGGGGGTGACACTCTAGATCCAAACTGCTACAGACCTATATCCATCCTGCCCTGCCTTTCGAAAGTATTCGAAAGCCAAGTTAACAAACAGATCATCGACCATTTCGAATACCACCGTACCTTCTCCGCTATGCAATCCGGTTTCCGAGCTGGTCACGGGTGCACTTCAGCCACGCTCAAGGTCCTAAACGATATTATAACCGCGATTGATAATAGACAGTACTGTGCAGCCGTCTTCATCGACCTGGCCAAGGCTTTCGACTCTGTCAACCACCGCATTCTTATTGGCAGACTAAATAGACTTGGTTTCTCAAATGACTGCCTCGCCTGGTTCACCAACTACTTCTCAGATAGAGTTCAGTGTGTCAAATCGGAGGGCCTGTTGTCTGGACCTATGGCAGTCTCTATGGGGGTGCCACAGGGTTCAATTCTTGGGCCGAGACTTTTCTCCGTGTATATCAATGATGTCGATCTTGCTGCTGGTGACTCTCAGATCCACCTCTATGCAGACGACACCATTTTGTATACATCTGGCCCTTCATTGGACACTGTGTTAACAAACCTCCAAACGAGCTTCAATGCCATACAAAAATCCTTCAGTAGCCTTCAACTGCTCTTAAACACTAGTAAAACTAAATGCATGCTTTTCAATCGAACGCTGCTAGCACCCGCCCACCCGACTAGAATCACCACTCTCGACGGGTCTGACCTAGAGTATGTGGACAACTACAAATATCTAGGTGTCTGGTTAGACTGTAAACTCAACTTCCAGACTCACATAAAGAATCTCCAATCCAAAGTTAAATCTAGAATCGGCTTCCTATTTCGCAACAAAGCCTCCTTCACTCATGCTGCCAAACATGCCCTCGTAAAACTGACTATCCTACCGATCCTTGACTTCGGCGATGTCATTTACAAAATAGCCTCCAACACTCTACTCAGCAAATTGGATGTAGTCTATCCCCATACACTACCCACCACTGTGACCTGTACGCTCTTGTTGGCTGGTCCTCACTACATGTTCGTCGTCAAACCCACTGGCTCCAGGCCATCTATAAATCACTGCTAGGCAAATCCCCGCCTTATCTTAGCTCATTGGTCACCATAGCAGCACCCACCCGTAGTCTGCGCTCCAGCAGGTATATCTCACTGGTCATTCCCAAAGCCAACACCTCCTTTGGCCACCATTCCTTCCAGTTCTCTGCTGCCAATGACTGGAACGAATTGCAAAAATCTCTGAAGCTGGAGACTCTTATCTCCCTCAATAACTTTAAGCATCAGTTGTCAGAGCACCTTACCGATCACTGCACCTGTACACAGCCCATCTGAAATTAGCCCACCCAACTACCTCATCCCTATATTGTTATTTATTTTGCTCTTTTGCACCCCAGTATCTCTATTTGCACATAATCTCTTGCACATCTAGCATTCCAGTGTTAATACTATTGTAATTATTCTGCACTATAGCCTATTTATTGCCTTACCTCCATAACTTGCTACATTTGCACACACTGTATATATATTTTCTGTTGTATTTCTGACTTTATGTTTTTTTTTACCCCATATGTAACTCTGTGTTGTTTTTATTGCACTACTTTGCTTTATCTTGGCCAGGTCGCAGTTGTAAATGAGAACCTGTTCTCAACTGGCTTACCTGGTTAAATAAAGGTGAAATAAAAAATAAATAAAACCTCAAACAGTCACACTCCAAACTCCACTATGGCCAAGACCAAAGAGCTGTCAAAGGACACCAGAAACAAAATTGTAGACCTGCACCAGGCTGGGAAGACTGAATCTGCAATAGGTAAGCAGCTTGGTTTGAAGAAATCAACTGTGGGAGCAATTATTAGGAAATGGAAGACATACAAGACCACTGATAATCTCCCTCGATCTGGGGCTCCATGCAAGGTCTCACCCCGTGGGGTCAAAATGATCACAAGAACGGTGAGCAAAAATCCCAGAACCACACGGGGGGACCTAGTGAATGACCTGCAGAGAGCTGGGACCAAAGTAACAAAGCCTACAATCAGTAACACACTACGCCGCCAGGGACTCAAATCCTGCAGTGCCAGACTTGTCCCCCTGTTTAAGCCAGTACATGTCCAGGCCCGTCTGAAATTTGCATTTGGATGATCCAGAAGAGGATTGGGAGAATGTCATATGGTCAGATGAAACCAAAATTTAACTTTTTGGTAAAAACTCAACTCGTCGTGTTTGGAGGACAAAGAATGCTGAGTTGCATCCAAAGAACACCATACCTACTGTGAAGCATGGGGGTGGAAACATCATGCTTTGGGGCTGTTTTTCTGCAAAGGGACCAGGATGACTGATCCGTGTAAAGGAAAGAATGAATGGGGCCATGTATCGTGAGATTTTGAGTGAAAACCTCCTTCCATCAGCAAGGGCATTGAAGATGAAACGTGGCTGGGTCTTTCAGCATGACAATGATCCCAAACACACCGCCCGGGCAACGAAGGAGTGGCTTCGTAAGAAGCATTTCAAGGTCCTGGAGTGGCCTAGCCAGTCTCCAGATCTCAACCCCATAGAAAATCTTTGGAGGGAGTTGAAAGTCCGTGTTGCCCAGCGACAGCCCCAAAACATCACTGCTCTAGAGGAGATCTGCATGGAGGAATGGGCCAAAATACCAGCAACAGTGTGTGAAAACCTTGTGAAGACTTACAGAAAATGTTTGACCTGTGTCATTGCCAACAAAGGGTATATAACAAAGTATTGAGAAACTTTTGTTATTGACCAAATACTTATTTTCCACCATAATTTGCAAATAAATTCATAAAAAATCCTACAATGTGATTTTCTGGATTATTTTTTCTCATTTTGTCTGTCATAGTTGACGTGTACCTATGATGAAAATTACAGGCCTCTCTCATCTTTTTAAGGCGGAGAACTTGCACAATTGGTGGCTGACTAAATACTTGTTTCCCCCACTGTATTCCTCCTAGGGCTTCAGCAAGAATACAGCGCTGGGCTCTCACACTTTCAGCTTACCATACACCATCATAAACAGAGCCGGGAAGCAAAATTGCAAACGCAGATGCGCTCAGCCATCTCCCGCTACCAGAGATGCCCGCCACAAATGTGGTGCCTCCCGAGACAATTTTCCTAATGGAGAGATTGTCAAACTCACCTGTGAATACCAAACAGATTAAACAGTGAACAAGCCGGGATCCTATTCCAAGTGAAAATATTCCTTATGCAGGGTTGGCCTCCTGTCATAGAGGATGATGGACTAAGACCGTATGCAAAGCGCAAACTGAGCTGAGTGTGCAAGATGTCTGCATACTCTGTGGGTCCAGAGTGGTCGTCCCGCCCCCTGGCCGTTCACTAGTCATGGACGAGGTTCATGATACTCACCCAGGTGCCTCCCGAATGAAAAGTTTAGCCAGATCTTATATCTGGTGGCCTAACACGGATCAAGACTTTGAAAAAAAAGGAAAATCTTGTTCTGAGTGCCAGATCAACCAGAAGATGGCTCCGCCCGCGTCACTACATCCGTGGGAGTGGCCTGACCGCCCATGGCCCAGGCTGCACATAGACTTTGCAGGCCTTTTTATGGGTCACATGTTCCTTGTCATGGTGGACGCACACTCCAAGTGGCTGGAGGCTCACATTATGAGCAACATCACAGCGACAACAACCATTGAGAAGCTGCACCAGGTGTTTGCAACCCCTGGTCTGCCTGACTCTCTAGTGTCAGACAATGTGACAACCTTCACCTGTGACTTTTCTCAAGAATTCATGCAGACGGGATTCGACATGTCCGCAGAACTCCGTTTCACCCGGCCTCGAACGGCTTAGCGGAGCGGGCTGTGCAGACACTGAAAGAAGGCCTCAAAAGAATGAATGGGGGAACCATCGCAACCAAGCTCTCTCGGTTCTTGTTCCAGTATCGCATCACACCACAAACAACAACAGGACAGACTCTAGCTGAGATGCTGATGGGCAGAAAGCCAAAAGCTCACCTGGACCTACTGCATCCGGACATCAAAACACAAGTGGAACGAAAGTAGGAGAAAAACAAAGAGAAACATGCCCAAGACACAAGGGAGAGATAGTTAAAACCCGGTGACACTGTCTACATCAGCAACTTCACAAGCAGCCAACGCTGGGTGCTAGGTATCATTCTGAGTCAGAGTGGTCCAGTCTCGTTTGTAGTCAAACTGACTGATGGTCGAGTCATGCGCAGACACCAGGACCATATCTGCCTGCGCTATGACAAAGAAAATACAATGTTTTCAGACAAACACCTGTGGGTGGTAGTGCACAAGTTGAAGCATCACAGGGAACAGTGTCTGAGGAACAGGGACATTCAGTGGCTCCAGGAGAGGATGATGGACTGTCTCTTACAAACACCCGACCCACTCCTGTGCCCTCAGACCCAGCTCCACTGGGACACGCCTCACCTGTGTCTAGGGGGACACCAAGAGTACTGTGCAGATCACAGCGTAGTCACACGGCTCCTGACAGACTGACTATATAGTTGAGACTAGGAGACTCATGGTGTTCATTTTTTGAACAGCAGACATAGTTGAAGGAAAAAGGTCTGTGTGGTGTCTAAGGAATTTATGACTTTGCTAACGTTTGCAAATGGTATCTTAGAGGATGTTGATTCAGCTTAAGGGAAGCATCTGGGGAACAGTTATATAGGGGCACTCTAAAACAGAGGAAGTCTGTTGTGTGGAGCCATGGGATTGGTCTGTAGAGGAAACCACCCATATCATGGTAAAGATTATAAATACTTGGTGGAGACAAAGGAGGATAGAACAACATGTTATTTTGGGTCGTTGTTCTCCAGATGCCTGCAGATGTCTGTAAACTTACGCTAAAATCCTTTGAAATAATAAACCTTTATAATCAAAGTACAGTGTAAGCGGACTCCTTGTTCTCACAGCATAATTAGCATCATTATTTAGATACCACATCTGTTATCTTTGTTTGTTTGTTTACAGTTGCAGTAACACTAGCACAAGTTCTAAAGTATTGTGAAGAAAAGAAGAGGAAACACTGTTGTTGTTTACTTGTTGACTTGTATACTTCATGTATTTTCCTCGCAGGGGGATTGAAATCAAGGGGGAGAAGTATTATAGTGTGGACACTATATAAATAATTCCTACTGAATTGGTGGTGTACTTAACTGCAGTATAGTACTATTACTATTCACGGGAGCATGGTTATTATGGACATTGGTGCTGACCGTGACCTTTACCCTCCTGTGATGTCATCACCCAGAGTCGGCACAGAATTAACGGGACACTACCTCATGTTGAGTTGGGTATATCGCTATCCTGTTTTCTACCGTTTGTACATGGCTGTAACCCTTTATTTTGTAGTTTTCAAGTGAAGGCAATAAACATTGAAACGTGTGTAGATAGTCTTTGTAAAGTTACCACAGTGATCTTCAAGTCGGAAAGTCTGAGCTCTAGAAAGAGGCCCAAGTTCTCGACTTGGAATTCTGAGTTGGATGACTGTTCAAAAATGTTTTTCTCCAGTCTGAGTTGTTTTTTTTTTGTTCCCATTTGTCTTGAATGCATTGAAGTCAGAGATTTCCCAGTTCCCAGTTGTTCTGAACGTGGCATGATACTGTCACTAGCAATACAACTAGGACTGGTCATTTGCTAGCAACACACATAGCAACATAACCGCTAGAGACAAAACAGAACAGCCAAATGAGGGGTCCTTTTTCCACAATTTACATTTACTACATCAAATGTCTTCAGCGGTCACATTACATCAATATATGAAGTTCTAAAAACTTGGCACAGTGACAGTGATAACGACAGTCACAAGGTGAGGCGACACCACTGAGATTATACACCCGTCTGCTCTTCTGTTAATCAGCACGTTAACTCGCTCACACTCATTTTCAACACAGATCTCCCTGTCCTGATTTAGCTTATCAGCTCTGAACCAGGCAGGGCACAATGTTTCATAACAACCGACGTCTGGGCACACTCGGCTGACAGTGGGGAACAAAGAAGAGCTAGATATAGGGGTTGGGGACATGATATGACATCACACCGCCAGATAGGCCTACTGCACACATACTTACAAGTCACTGAGACGTGATAATGTCAGCCAGTGATTGGAAAATATTTGCTTTCAAATGAAAAGTGCTGCTTGCTCCTCAAAAATCTCCTGTTGCACCTCCCTCTCGAAGACATTATTAGATGTGGGTGTCAGGAATCAGAGAGCTGTGGAGCTGTGGTACGTCAAAGATAGTCAGGTGTCTTCTGTGGAGTTAGATTGAATAACGGCATTGTGGTTCCATCATCAAAACAGTTCATGTGTGTGATGAGATGTTGTGCATATTTAGAAGCCAAAGTCAAATTTCAATTTTTGTTGTAAATAGATGATAAAGCTATTGAACTTGTGTTAGCACTTTATAATGGTCTTTTAGCACTAAACCCAATGTTGCTAACAGATAAACAATGCTGCTAACAGAGAAACAATGCGGCCGGTTGTGACACAGCCTGGGATCGAACCCAGGTCTGTAGTGACGCCTCAAGCCCTGCAATGCAGTGCCTTAGACCGCTGCGCCACTCGGGAGGCCCCTAACCCTTATTCTAAACCTAACCGGAAACGTAATAAGCATTTGCTTATCAACAGATACTTTGTTGATAGTATGACCATCTGTAAATTGTCTATATGGGACTATCCAAATAAAGTGTGACCGAATGATACATTTTACAGGCTAAAGCCCTATTCGCACAGGAGTAATATTACTATAGAACCTTGGTTATGTAATGATTACCACAGCATGTCTATTTTTCCAGTGGACACTTCAGACGGGATTAGTTTTACCAAACTGCCCCTGTAATAATTTTTTTTCCACATTCAAAATTGACAGTTATGACAGAAGCCTGGAGGCTCTTCTAGGCGTGAAGATATTTCAAATGTCTAGGGATAGCCTAATATTGACCTAATGGCCTACAGTTCGGAGAAAGTCAAAATAACAATGCATATCAATAAGAACCATGAACTGTAACCTATGCAGACATTTAATTACCTGACGTATTTGACAATTTATAAATTCATTGGCACAATATCATCCTCTTCATGTTTTAAAAGAGAAGTATGACATTAGGAAAGTTGATATGTGACAAAACAGTTAATTCATATGTAGGCTACTTGCATAGCACTTTGTTTTAAGCATCAATTTGTTCCCATGTTCTTACCCAAACTGGGTGCAGTGCAGCACCTGTTAAATTCTGTAATATCGCTCAAAACACAGGGATGACGATTTGCACGGGATAAGTATTATCAGAGGACCTGGGAGTTTGCAGAAAAACTGTAGGTTTTTAGGGCTGGGATAATAACCTTCCTGCCAAGTAAAAATGACTGACATGGCAGATTTGGACGGGACTAATGTTGCGGATGTGGTGATTTGTGCTTGTGCACATAATTACATTACCTGAGCTCCCCCAGTAAACAAAAGTCTGCTCCCCTATAGATCAGGGATCAGTGGAGTGAGGTTGGCCACCTATGGTATTGACTTTTCTTTTGTTCACCTGACATTATGATTTAGTAATAATAGCCTACTTGTTACTAAAATCTTTAACCTTTAAATATGAGTTAGCTTACTTGTACACTTTGAAATGATATGAAATAGTAATGATTCTTTAAACTTGTTTTAGTTGTTAACTTAACTATTATTCAAGATGAACTAGTGTCGATGTTGATTAATCACAGATCACAATCCTGCAATAAAGAGGGGAAGGGAATCTGTCTCCAATTTGTCTGTTTCTGTGTGGTATTCTCAAATGAACATGCTCATAAGCTCTCCAATTAGTTTTATTTGATTGTCACATTTTTTTCAGGATATTAGCCATGTGAATCCATTTTGCAGCTGATAATGGCATGCAACGCCAATGCAGCCATAGGCCTACAGCAGTGGTTCCCAACTCCAGTCCTTGAGTACCATTAGCCTTATGGGCATTTGCAATGCAGCCCTTGAAATTGTGCGTCTGAAGCAGAGAATAGCTTAACTTACACATTGTTTACATATTGTTCAACTACATGTTCTCAATTTAAAAACGATACCAGTACACAATGTATATGAAGCTAATCATTATACTGGATTTTGTACATGCCTTGGACTGACATGAAATTGTTTAAAGCAAATCCAACCCTTGTAATCGAGGTGATGAAATGTATGGAAGCAGGATCCTTAGCTTAAAACATACACACAACTACTACCACCAAGTTCAATGGCAGATACTTTTCTCCCAGAAGGTCTGAGTGCTACTGTGATAATGAAGATGGTTTGCCTAAGACTATCACAACAATTACATTGTCTATGCTAAATGTGTTTAAATTGTAAAAGAAAGAAAATAGTTAGGCTATAATAAATACTTTTTATTCAATGGGCTAGGCAAAGCAGAGATGACAATACTTTTAATTTCACCCATACAGCAATATAGCCTATTATTATTAAGTACAGTATGTTTACAATATCATAAACAATAGTCTTTTACACTTTTTAATGACATTTTATATATTCATATGGTTTAAGGGTGCACTTTTGTCATGACGTCAAGGAGCTCTCTACTCAAATGGCACAACAGAATCATTCAGATAGTCCAAAGCACAGCATATGACACCCATCTTGTATAACTGAGAGATGTCTCCTTTCATATCTGGAAAATGACGAAGTAGAAGTAGAAACTGATGCTGCTGCAGCATTGCTCATCTTCACAGTGGGAATCCTGTCGACATAGGTGTCTTGATAGAGGTCAGCTGGTGAACCTACAGTAGTACATAAACAAATGAAAAGCACTCCTGATGTTAGAATATTACTTCTTCAGGTCACCTATTCCATCAGGGGACTTAAGTGTAAAGTGTAATTAAGTGACTTAATAATTTCCTCTAGGGTATATGGACATCATATCATACAATTTGAGTCTCCCCTTTTTATGGTCATGGCTAGAAGGGATCCAGCTTTTGTCAAATTAACATAATATTTGACATTTCATAGAAGATTAGGAGCATTTACGCAACAGGTTAGGACAATTAGGTTAAGGTTAGGAAAAGGGTTAGCTAAAATGCTAAAAAATTACTTTTGATGTTAATTTGACAAAAGTTGGATCCCTTTTAGCCAGGACCCCTTTTCAGCCATGGTTGCATTCAAGACAAGGTCGTTGTCAGTGTCAGTAGAGTAGGCCTAGGCTACCAAAGAATTAAAAAACATTTCTGCTAATATCTCCAGTCATATAAAGTGAAGTAGAATTGCATGAAATGTTTATCAAAGGCCACATTTTTAGGCTTAGTAGGCTTACATTAGTCTGCAAATACGATGATAAAGTAATGCAATCCTTTGATATAAAGGTGCCTTTTTATGGTGAATAAATTGCTTCCCCAAAACTTGAAACTCACACGACACATGCTAATAGCTAGACTACAAGCTATCTATCTAGCTAATTTTGGATAACTTACTCTAGACAGTGTTATTGTTAACACCTGGTTAGCATAACAGATAAACTAAACTCAAAATCGATCAGACTTGACTTATCAGTGATGAAATGATCGTAGCAGACCCTGTACTGACAGCTGTCTGGGTTCAGGTCTTGACAGGCAAAAAGGTTTCTTCGCTTTTTGGACAGTTCTTGAGTCTTATCTCATTGGTATCACCAATGGTATTTCATAATCTGTACCTTGGACACCATATGTGAATTGATTGCCCCCCATCTATCCTCAGAGTTCGTACTGCTTGGTGACCTAAACTGGGATATGCTTAACACCCCGGCCGTCCTACAATCTAAACTAGATGCCCTCAATCTCACACAAATTATCAAGGAACATACCAGGTACAACCCTAAATCCGTAGACATGGGCACCCTAATAGATATCATCCTGACTCAGCGATCACTGCCTCATTGCCTGCGTCCGTAATGGGTCCGTGGTCAAACGACCACCCCTCATCACTGTCAAACGCTCCCTAAAACAATTCAGTGAGCAGACCTTTCTAATTGACCTGGCCCGGTTATCCTGGATGGATATTGACCTCATTCCGTCAGTAGAGGATGCCTGGTTGTTCTTTAAAAGTGCTTTCCTCTCCATCTTAAATAAGCAAGCCCCATTAAAAAAATTCAGAACTTAGAATAGATATAGCCCCTGGTTCACCCCAGACTTATCTGCCCTTGACCAGCACAAAAACATCCTGTGGCATACTGAATTAGCATCGAACAATAAGCAACTTTTCAGGGAAGTCAGGAACCAATACACACAATCAGTTAGGAAAGCAAAGGCTAGCTTTTTCAAACAGAAATGTGCATCCTGTAGCACTAACTCCCAAAAAGTTTTGGGACACTGTAAAGTCCATGGAGAATAAGAGCACCTCCTCCCAGCTGCCTACTGCACTGAGGCTAGGAAACACTGTCACCACCGATAAATCTACGATAATCGAGAATTTCAATAAGCATTTTGCTACGGCTGGCCATGCTTTCCACCTGGCAACCCCTACCCGGCCACCAACTCTGCACCCTCCGCTGCAACTTGCCCATGCCCCCCCCCCGCTTCTCCTTCACCCAAATTCAGATAGCTGATGTTCTGAAAGAGCTGCAAAATCTGGACCCCTACAATCAGCTGGGCTAGACAATATGGACCCTTTCTTTCTAAAATTAGCAGCCAAATTTGTAGCAACCCCTATTACTAGTCTGTTCAACCTCTCTTTCGTATCATCTGAGATCCCCAGAGATTGGAAAGCTGCCGCAGTCATCCCCCTCTTCAAATGGGGTGACACTCTAGATCCAAACTGTTACAGACCTATATCCATCCTGCCCTGCCTTTCAAAAGTATTTGAAAGCCAAGTTAACAAACAGATCACCGACCATTTCGAATCCCTCCGTACCTTCTCCGCTATGCAATCTGATTTCCGAGCTGGTCATGGATGCCCCTCAGCCACGCTCAAGGTCCTAAACGATATTATAACCGCGATCGATAAAAGTCAGTACTGTGCAGCTGTCTTCATCGACCTGGCCAAGGCTTTCGACTCTGTCAATCACCGCATTCTTATTGGTAGATGAAATAGCCTTGGTTTCTCAAATGACTGCCTCGCCTGGTTCACCAACTACTTCTCAGATAGAGTTCAACGTGTCAAATCGGAGGGCCTGTTGTCTGGACCTCTGACAGTCTCTATGAAGGTGCCACAGGGTTCAAATCTCAGGCCGACTCTATTCTCTGTGTATATCAATGATGTCGCTCTTGCTGCTGGTGACTCTCAGATCCACCTCTACGCAAACGACACCATTTTGTATACATCTGGCCCTTCATTGGACACTGCGTTAACAAACCTCCAAACGAGCTTCAATGCCATACAACACTCCTTCCTCCAACTGCTCTTAAACGCTAGTAAAACTAAATGCAGGCTCTTCAATCGAACGCTGCTTGCACCCGTCCGCCTGACTAGAATCACTACTCTCTGCGGGTCTGACTTAGAATATGTGGACAACTACAAATACCTAGGTGTCTGGTTAGACTGTAAACTCTCCTTCCAGACTCACATTAAGCATCTCCAATCCAAAGTTAAATCTAGAATTGGCTTCCTATTTCGCAACAAAGCCTCCTTCACTCATGCTGCCAAACATGCTCTCATAAAACTGACTATCCTACCGATCCTTGACTTCGGCGATGTCATTTACAAAATAGCCTCCAACACTCTACTCAGCAAATTGGATGTAGTCTATCACTGTGCCATCCGTTTTGTCACCAAAGCCCCATTTACTACCCACCACTGTGACCTGTACACTCTCGTTGGCTGGCCCTCACTACATATTCGTCGCCAAACCCACTGGCTCCAGGTCATCTATAAATCACTGCTAGGCAAATCCCCGCCTTATCTTAGCTCATTGGTCACCATAGCAACACCCACCCGTAGTATGCGCTCCAGCAGGTATATCTCACTGGTCATCCCCAAAGCCAACACCTCCTTTGGCCGCCATTCCTTCCAGTTCTCTGTTGCTAATGACTGGAACGAACTGCAAAAATCTCTGAAGCTGGAGACTCTTATCTCCCTCACTAACTTTTTAAGCATCAGTTGTCAGAGCGGTTTACCGATCACTGCACCTGTACACAGCCCATCTGTAATTAGCCCACCCAACTACCACATCCCCATATTGTTATTTATTTTGCTCATTTGCACCCCAGTATCTCTATTTGCACATCATCTTCTGCACATCTATCACTCCAGTGTTAATACTAAATTGTAATTATTTTGCACTATGGCCTATTTATTGCCTTACCTCCATAACTTACTAGATTTGCACACACATAGATGTTCTATTGTGTTATTGACTGTATGTTTTGTTTATCCCATGTGTAACTCTGTGTTGTTGTTGTTTTTATCGCACTGCTTTGCTTTATCTTGGCCAGGTCGCAGTTGTAAACAACAAGTTCTCAACTGGCCTACCTGGTTAAATAAAGGTTAAATAAATAAATAAAAAATAATTGTGTGGAATCTGTAAACGTTTTTTTTCCTGTTGTCTTTCCTGCCTTGTTAGAGCAGCCAAATACTCCACAGAAAATGACCATGGGGATGAATCAACTAGTTTTAGGCACTGTTATCATGCAGTTTGGGGTAGCCACTCGGCTGTTGTTGTTGGAAGAATTAATGTGGTGGTCTTCCAACATGGCCGCCAGGAGGCATTGTACGTCAACTGCAAGCCCTCTATAGTAATACTAGTCCCGTGTGAATAGGGCTTTAGTTATTGTACCATCTCTCTGCGGTGCTCAGGAACAGTGTCAGTGTAGCAGAGAACTACATGAGAACATACAGATGTAGGATCTTAATTTTAGCCAGTTTGCTATAGCAGGAAAATAATCCTGCAGCAACAGGAAATGTGAATTATTATATGGATTATAATTAATGTATATTTTTTGTAGGGTTGATACATTTTTCGTTAGGGCAAATCAAGTCTGACATTTTGCCTTTTTAAACCTTGAATACACCATAAATCTGCATTTCCTGATGTGCAGGAAAATTCTCAGCTACAAAAGAGTGATCAAATTAAGATCCTACATGTGTATAAACATAGATGGAAGCAGGTAATCTTCTCTGTGCTTGATAAGGTGGCGAGATTATCTTTTCCACTGTTCTGCTTGAATGCCAACGCAAAACAAGTGCGGTTCACGATGAAGCTGAGAGAAAATTGCACAGATGAGGATAAAAAATTAGGAAATCTAGTCTACTGTTGACTATGGTGAAGAATCAGATTCCTTTGCTAACTTATTTTTTACTTTTTTGTTCTCTTTGCCTCATCATGAACCCTACCTGTACGATGAAGAAAGTAAAAAATTGCTCAGATGAAGAAATCTGGTCTAGTGAATGATGGAAGAATCTGTCTGAATTTATATTTATAAGCATGACACCTTTTGACAGGAAAGGTGATAAGTCATGTTGATAAAACTGTCTCGGCGACATGTCCGACAATACGTCTAAGAGATGATCACATGAAAAAGTGATGGGAATAATGGGTTCTATCAGCACTTCTGTCAGAGAGGAGCATCCGTCAATGAGGGTCACATTATGGGAAATGGCACATTATCTCCATCATACTCACCTTGCATTCTTCTCTCTCTCTCTCTCTCTCTCTCTCTCTCTCTCTCTGCTCTGTTTCTTTCAGGCTTAAGTGGAACTCTGGTAAGTGAAGAGGGAGAGATGATGGGAGGAAATGACACAGAAAGTGTTAGGAGGGGCTCAAGAGTCACATGTATTGGTTAGTTGGAGATATACAACATGTGGGAGGGAATGCACCCAAGTGGGTGGTGAGCTGCAGACAGTGTCACCTCTTCTCTCGCCCCCTCTGTCTGACAGGGCCAGTGAATCATCATCACCCCATATCCCCTGTCCTCCATCATGACAGGTACAGGAAGAGCACCCACCCCAACTAATATGGCTGCCCTGACTAGATAATAAAGTTATTATTAGCATTACTTACTGTAAGGAGATCATATACTATACTGAATGACTTACAGAACTCAACACAGCTATCTCGTACATCAATTATACATGAATAATAAAGGTACATCAATGCTATTTCTTCAACCTCAAAGTCCCATTATTCCACATTTATAATACATGACAATAAATGTACATCTATTTTCTTATCACTCAATATTAATCTGTCAAAGGACTTTGGCCTTTGTAGCTATTTCTATAGATACTCATTTCACATTAACAAAGTAAATATGTTCAACAGCATGTTTGGGTCATCTTTACCTTAATAAGCGGCTTGAGGTTAGAAGCTTAATTTATAATTCATGTAATTAATTATCTTTCATGTAGTAACAAGGTGTTGACTGTATTCCTCTTTATATGGTACGATGGAAACTGACAGCCTCCCAGCTCAAGGCAGGCTGTTCACCAGATAAGCCCCGGGCTGCTTAAAGAATATTAAACAGAACCAATATGGCAAATGCCTGTACCAAACAATTGATGATACAATACCAAGACATTACCATTATGGTTATACTCAAAAAAGAGAGAGAGAGAGAGAGAGAGAAAAGAAGCAAGAGAAGAAAAAACTACATGCTGTGGGCAGTTCAATCAAAATACATAAAACCCTGCCTAACTCTCTCTGTCTATATATATGTATGTCTTGCTCTGTCTGTCTGTCTGTCTCTCTCTATTTCCCTTCACTTTTCTCTCTTTTTCACAGTCCTCCGGGGTGTCAGTCTCCTGATCCACTCTATCCTGATTCATTTCTGACTCCTTTCCCCAGAAGTCTTACAGGCAATTCTGCCCAATGTTCTCTCTCTCGCGGGAGCAGTGGCGTACAAGCCTTCATTTGTCATTTCGGAAATATTTATTTTCTGTCCCTCACTTAGCCTGAGGGCATTGGTATGCACCCAATACCCCACAACTAGAAACTAATACAAAAACAATTCTGCTTAGCCCACCGGAGGGGGAGTATGGGCCGCCTAGAACCATAGAATAAAGCATAGGTTCCTTGAAACAATCAAATTCAAACAGAGACCCGGGCACCTTCAATAGGTGAGACTGAAGCGCAGACCAGAGAGAACAGCCAGGCAACATATATGAGTTTTCCTTCTGACATCGAAGCGGTTGTAGTTGATAAATTCTCAAACAGAAGAGATTGAATGTTTCACAACCTACAACAAACTGACTACCATGCAGTACAATTCATAACACAACTGGCATGAAGTGAGAGAGATTGTGGTGTGTCTTTGTATTGTAGAGGAGAACTGTGCAATAAAATGTGTTGCTCTCTTTAACGAGGCATTCCAAACCTTTCACAATGCTGTGTCCTTGTGGAGTATTGTTTAATTACTGCTGATAGCTTTAATGGGCCTTAATTGCATCCGTTGGAGAAAACAAGGAGGGTGTGGTTGTGTGTGTGTGTGTGTGTGTGTGTGTGTGTGTGTGTGTGTGTGTGTGTGTGTGTGTGTATGGGTGTGTGTGTGGATCTCTGTGTGTGGATCTGTGTGTATGTCCATGTATGTGTATGTGTGTGCATGTTTGTGTGTGTGTGTGTGTGTGTTACCGTGGCAGGAAGCAGATTACAGAGTTGTTTAGTGGTGGAAGTTGCTTTCCGCCCCATGGTGGGCCAACAATGTGCAGGATTAATCAAGCCAACCGGCTATCCACTCAGGTTAATGAGGGTTAAGGGATAATAAGGACCCCATTAAAAACGCAGGCAACCACAGAGGACCCTTAATCCAAGCACCGGTGTGTGTCTGCAAAACGTTGTTTGTTTGCGGGTAAGCGTGCGTGTGTGTGTGTTTGTTTGTTTTTATTAATGCTGGTGCAGACAAATGATCAGTTTGAAGCTTGACCTGGTAATGATTTGACCTTGTGATCCTGTCACATGATGTTGCTTTGCTGTACTTTTAGAAAAAAAGGTGCTAGGTAGAATCATACAGGGTTCTTCAGTTTGTCCCCATAGGGGAACCCTTTTTTGTGCTGGGTAGAACCCTTTGCAGAGGGTTCTATTAAGAACCCTCTATGTAGGGTTCTTAAAAGACCCCCCATATATGGTTCTACCGAGAAACCTCTATGAAGGGTTCTACCAAGAACCATTTTATCATCTAAAGGTTCTTCCTAGAACCGTCTAAAGGGTTTTACAGGGAATCCTTTTATCTTTGGAGGGTTCTTCCTAGAACCCTCTATGAACACTTCCACCAGCCTTATTAGCCTTTAGAATCTAATTATTTATGACAATACACTACATATATTATAAGGCCTTTCTTTGAGGGCCTAGTTATACCCTAACACAGTGGTGTTAGGAATCTCCTGGTTTACCCTAACACAGTGGTGTTAGGAATCTCCTGGTTTACAGGCCACATCAGGCCTGTAAGTCACATTATGCTGGCTTGCAAAGTGATGTGTAATTCCTTTTGGAATCCAGCCAGAGTTAGGATATTCAACAAGTGGAATTGTTATCCACCTGCAACCTGCATTCAGAATGACTGTCAGGGTAGGAAAGATTGAATATCATCTAAACTGGAACAACCATCTCAGGGTGCAACAAATCCATTTACTAACAAATTGGATTAGTTTAGAAAACTGTATGTTATTTATCTTTGTGTAGCATAAAATTAATCAACCAATCAATGTACATGCAAAAACACAGATATTACAGTAAAACAAAGAATTCTGAAAATCTCCCTGCAATAGAGCATGCTGGGAAATTTTATATTTGGTTCTATGTAGAACCTTTCTTGTCTTCCAAAGAATCATCAAAGACCCATTTCTTTCTAAAACGGTGCTTAGGATGTTAAAGGTTCTAGGTAGAACCCTTTGCCTTACAAAGAACTCTAGTCTTCCAAATGGGGTTGTTCTAATCAAAACGATTCTTGGTAGAACCCTATCCCTGCGCAGAGAACCCTTTTGGAACCCTTTTTCTAAGAGTGTGGCTTTACAGTAGCATACATTCTAACTAAATGCTCAAGGCATCAGTAAGATAACAGATACTCTTGCAAATGAGAATAGTTTGAGTGAATACAATAGCAACGTTACTTAGCCTTATGCATTTTCCTATCTCTTCATCTACAAATGTCTACAAATAGAGTACTCATGCACAGTATATACACCATATGAAATAATAAATAATCAACAGTAGTTTTAATATCCTCAGTGTGCTGTACAGGAGGTGAATTGGTACTCTGCAGCATGTGTAGCATGTTCTGTCATGGTGGCTGGAGAAATGTGAGTAACACCCAGAATGACTAGCAGCATTGTAGCTGATGACCAATCAAGCATGTGTCGTGGATGACCTGAGACATCCTCTTTGGCCCCCTCCAACTAAACAAATTGCTCCCATTTTGTGCTGCTAAATGTGACCCTTGAATGTTCCAGTCACAAATTGGAATTGATTTAAGCCTTGGACGAGATTTCTGAGGTTGTGAACCCAGATGCTAAAAAGCATTTTTCCCATATTAGCATTCCGCACAGCATCGTGCCTACCTCGCAGGCCACATTTCACAGCATGAATAAAATCAATTGCTATTTTCTCTTTTTTTTGTTGTTGATTTTTGTCAATTGCTCTGGCATTTAATGGACAAACATTATTCCTGGTTTAAATTAGGTTCAGGCGTCAGAGCGAGCAATTTGATACACAGCTCCCAACTAGAAGAAGTAGCCACAGGAATACAAAGAATGCACAGGATACACATTACAATGAAATGCATACTTGCTGGTTAACGCTCCACAATGCGAAATAAAAAAGGACAAATAAAAATAAGCTTGATGGATTTTTGGAGCTCGTACCTGCTTGCCTTGTATGCCTCCATGTCATGGAGTTGAATGCTGCAGTAAAATAAATGACAAAATACGTTTTTATTGTCACATACACCAGATAGGTGCAGTGAAGTGTGTTGTTTTACAGGGTCAGCCACAGTAGTAAGGCACCCCATGAAGCAAATTAGGGTTAAGTGCCTTGCTCAAGGGCACAGACAGATTTTTTCCATGTCGGCTCGCGTATTCGAAGTAGCGACCTTTCGTTTACCGGCCCAACGCTCTAATCGCTAGGCTACCTGGTTTCCAGTGTAGTTTCCGTCAGCCATGTTTCAGTGAAGACAAAACACAGCAATGCTTGATGTCTTGTTGTGATGTTAGACACGCTCAGATGTTATTATTCAGTGATCGGATTAGCTAGAAGAATACTAGGAAGAGAAGGACGTGTTGCCCAACATTTCCTCCTCGCTTGGAGGGACCCTTTTTTTCCTCTTCTTCGATGGTGCTTGCTTCAGTCGTCTCGGTCGGGTGACCCCACAAAGGTAAGCCCATTGTACAGGGGACAAAGGAACAAATGTATTCCAGATCTGGTAGGCTGAAATATATGTTTGTAGTTTATGATCTCATGTCCAGAAATGTTTGGCGGTTGTATGAAATTGTTTCAAAAGCATTTTGAGCAAACAAGTTAGGATTAACACAGAAATACACATACAATAGCAAAGTCGAGAGGGAGCCTGCAAAACGTGCACCCTACCCACCACCGCCATCTTGCATGAGTCATACATGTTGTGTTATGATTAATCACTAATTGCACTAAAGGTCATAGTCCTAGTCATTTACCAGTATGTAAAATTAAATATTAATTTACCATAAAAACATTCATACCATACTTAGCGATGAGTCACTCTCATTTATGGAAAAATTACTCTTACAATATTTCCTTCTCTTAGAGTATTTCCTTACAGTACATCTGGAGTTTCAGCTAGGTGTCAAGATATATTACTTAATTAGAACTAGTGAAGTAGGTTCCAGGGACTCAAGTTCTGTAAATTGTTCATCATGGTGTGAAACACCAATTAGCAGTAGTACACATCTTCACATCAATCCTTCCATTCAAGTGGAATGAAGAAACCATAAGACAAAGACACCAAGTTGAGCAAACTGAAGAAAATAGAAACTTAATTTGCCCCAAGAAGGACAGTCCAGGTGGGGGATGATAGCAGCCTAAATTGTGACTCGCCCTCCGTCCCAACTCCTCAGCCAAGCAGACAGGCAGACACCCCGATGAGGGGAAGAGGAGAGGATGGGAGGGTAGGGTGGACAAGTCCAGTTTGTCAGGGCAAACAGCCAAAGGCATGCTTCAATGAGAACAGGCCCGGCTTAGTAAACACACTGAGTCTGTAAATTCACACTGGGCACTTTATGACATTTATGTTATTATTTCTGCCTTGGAAGGCGATATCTGTGGGCCTGTGAGCTGATTGGGTCATTCCAAGCCGGCGATAAGGGGCTGGATAAGCATAATGAGGTTTAAGGTGTGAAGTTTTTGCTAACTATAAAAGAGACAGCGATTCTCTGGCATATCTTACACCTCCTCGCTTATTTCAAGCTAAGGCCGTGGGCAGGAATTTCAATAGAGGTTTTGATTTACAGACAGGTGTCACGAATTCAGGCGAGGCTGCCCCTCCTCCTTGCTCGGGCAGATTTTGGCGTTCGTCGTCACCGGCTTATTAGCCATTACCGCTCCATTTATCACCACTCCATTTGTCTTGTCTTGTCTTGTCAATCACACACACCTGGTACTCATTCCCTCATTAGTCTGTGTATAAGTGTTCCCTCTGCCCCTTGTCCTTTGTGAGTGATTGGTTGAGCTACTCTTTACTTGTATGCAGCCAAGGTTGATTTTTCCTTGTGCTAGTTTCGTTCTGTCGCTATATGCGCTAGATTATTGTACACTGAATAAACTCTTGATTTCGGTGTTTTACCTCCTGCGCCTGACTCCGTCATTCACACCTCATCACAACAGGTCTGTTCTGGGTTCAGTGTGTGTATGTGTGTTTGTGTGTGTGTGCATGCATGTGTGTGCGTGACCGCACACTTTTGTGTGTGTGTTTCTCCAGGTCTCTGTCTAGAAACTTGCCTGGCCTGACCGCCCGCTAGCTCCACCCACTCCTGATGTGTGTGTGAGATAGGCAGTGTGTCGATCTGGTAGTGGGGGGGGGGGGGGGGGGGGGGGGGGGGCTGCTTACCCAGCTTGCCCCGTCAGCACACTGGCCCGAGAAGAAGAGAGAAAATAAGCTCTCTCGCTCTACTGTATCTCCATAAGCCTCTGTCAATGTCATAAGTATGGGCCACGGGGGAACCACACTACACAACATACATTTACCCTCCTCCCAAGTCATTCAATTACAAGTTGTTAATGTCACCAGGGCTCCATGCTGCTTAGAGGGCTTTGTACAGAGGATACTGTCTTTACCTCACAGCCCAACTACAGTGCATTAATTAAGGAGCAAATGGGATATCTGAAGACACCTCATGGAGCAGGGGTGGACTGGCCATCTGGCATTTCGGGCAAATGCAAAATGATAATTATGTGGTTAATAATGGGGGCCTCAAGGAAAAAAATGGGCCGGCCTTTGGGCCCTCGAGGAAACAAATGTGCCGGTGTGTTAGAAATGCCAGGGTTGAGTTCTGGTCCCAGTCTGCCCCTGTCTTGGAGTACAATGGAAGTTATCACCCCTGGACTAGCTTGGTGAAAGGCTACAAAATGTGCAGATTTTTTATGATAAAGAAGTGTTTTCTCTATTGTGAGAGAAAAATTAACATGTAACATGTTTACCTGCTTTGTTTAATATGAATAGTTAACAGTTATATACTGTTCTACTAATGCTGTGTTCTTGTAAAGGGATGGTTTCTACTCCAGCTCCCTGCAGCTAGTCTAGGCGTGTGGTCAAGGACATGGGCATTACTCGAGATAGGGCTATCTGGAGCTGACAATTGATTTATGAATGGTTGGGTGATAAAACTTATAGCATGCATTTCATAGAATGAGTTGGTGTTTATGTAATATAAGGTACCAGGGAGAGATGGCTCGGGTATGGATATGGATGATAGGAACCTTGTCTTAGGGTCCAAACTCGGGTTGCTGTACAATAAGAACAGTCTTCACGGCAAATGCTATCTGGCTGGGGGAATACTCCTTTCTCATATATCAAGTCTCACCTTTTGACCCATTCCACACATCTGCTGTTTGTTATGTAGAATAGGAGGGGGTATCGTGCTATAAAATATCTTAGTATTCTTTGTATGTGAGAGCTCTCGGCATCACACTTCAGAGTGTGGGGTCGATCAGCCTCATTATTGCAATAATTAATCGATATTAAATAAAGATGATTGTTTGAAGAAATTACTAAGTCTTTCTCACTTGATTATAATTTCCACCACACTATTCAGCTTTCATTGTCCTTCCAGAGACTGGCTGGATATTTTATATCTTAATATAAACTGGATGGTTCAAGCCCTGAATGCTGATTGGCTGAAAGACGTGTTATATCAGACCATATACCACGTGTATGACAAAACATGTATTTTTACATTGGTAAACAGTTTATAATAGCAATAAGGCTCCTCATTGGTTTGTGATATATGGCCAATATATCACGGCTAAGGGCTGTGTCCAGGCACTCCACGATGCGTCGTGCCTAAGAACAGCCCTTAGCCCTGGTATATTGGCGATATACCACACTGCCTCATGTCTTATTGCTTAATTATAAGGCATCCTGTCCTGTTTTGCTCTACTATAATGTACACCCCACTGTGCTGAGCTGGATGTGGTAGTAGAGTGATCTCTCTCTCTCTCTCATTTAGGATTCCTGCGTGTGCAGGCGGATCCAAGCGCTGAGATGACAGCGGGCACATTTGGCTGATTATCTAAAGGCCTGATCTGCACAGCCTTCTAATCGGACAGATCCATCATGGCACACGTGCACAAAAAGCTCTTGTAGGGGAAAGGAAATGGTGTATGTGTGTGCATATGCGTGTGTGTGTGTGTACGGTCTGGTCTCCAAATCTAAACCCATTTATCCTTTACACCAGTCAGAGAATTATGAATGGGAGACATGGGATCACTAGTCAGAGCAGCAGGGTCAGGAAACCACCTCCACCAACACACTGAGAGTAAATAATGACTACTTCAGCTATAGAGACAAACAGTATGTGACTCATCACCCCTTTGCATTATAATGCGCTGTAATACGCACGCATGCACACACTATACACACATACCACTGCCAAATGCATTGATTTATCTCTTTCCTTATATCCTACTACTCACCAACTGAACTAACCTTTCCTCCTCCAACAGTCATACCTCTCCTTTCTCTTCACATGTCAATTCCAGATTCCTCATACCTCCACCCTGCTCCCGCTCCTCCTTCCCACTCTCCATATCTGTGCATTGTTGTTGGGCTTATCAGGGTGGAACCACAGTGTTTTGGAAGAGTGTTCTACATCGATTCTTTCTTCGTGGTCAACCTGGCGCTGTCAGTCTTGGTGGGAAGACCTGCCCTAGCTGAGAGCAGTGAGGTTAGACTCATAACATATCAGCTACCGAAACTTTAAAGATACATGTAAATTCAGTGATGGTGTTCCAACCCTGTGGCTTTAAAAGTCTAGGGTGGATGGACAAAAGACCCGTAACATAACTCATGCAAAATAGAATAGTGACACGGAAACAGTGTGAACAAAAATACACTGACAACCATAAGCTACCGTCAAACACAAAATGTTTATTATGAACACACGGTAAAGGTTTGGGGAAAATGGCTGAGCAGGGCCCAAGGAATGAAACAATAATGTCAAAAACCCCTAAACTGATCTTGCCTGCCTCAAGAACCGCTAAGCTACTGCTAACCATACAAAAATACAGTGGGTGGTCCGCTCAGGTCTAACTAGTGTTTTTAGACAATGTTCTTTCTACGGGTAATGTATGCCCAAGGGCAACTTGCTAAATCCCCCTTTTCCCAGGAACACACAACATAGTTAGCATACAGAGTAACCAGCAAATGAGTGAGTACACAAAAAACAGGACACCACAGTATCCATACTCACAAACGAAAAGAGTCTCTGTCAGCAAACACAACTGACTGGCTTTTAAAACAATGGGATGTGTGATGTGAGTGAAAAACCAGAAACAGGTGGTGCAATGCAGAGGAATGTCCACTGATTGGTCCACCTCAGCAATCAGCAGACAAACGGATGTCGGACAGGTGGAACACCCCAACGACCACCAATCAGGAACACAAAGGACACCTGTGATTAGGGCAGAAGGAGAGGAAAAACACAAAAAACACATACAGGATACCTGTTTCCGTAACAGATGGGCTGTGTCAACCTTGTGTATAAGGGACAGTTAGACATTTACTGGGGTGGCTGGTCTGATCCCAAATAGGGGAGGGTTGTCTAGCATGTTTTTTTCAAGGGGAGGGTTGTGTGATTTTTATTGGCCACAGGGGAGGGTAGTGAATTTTTTCCCTGGTTTTCATTCCCCATTTTGCATGGCCTTACTGAAGAGCTCAGTGACTTTCAACGTGCCACCGTCATAGGATGCTACCTTTCCAACAAGTAAGTTCGTAAAATTCTTCCCTGCTAGAGCTGCCCCGGTCAACTGTGCTGTTATTGTGAAATGGAAACTTCTAGGAGCAACAATGGCTCAGCCGCGAAGTGGTAGGCCACACATGCTCACAGAACGGGACCGCTGAGTGCTGAAGCGAGTAGCGCGTAAAAATCTGGAAGCAACGTCAGCACGACCACTGTTTGTCGGGAGCTTCATGAAATGGGTTTCCATGGACGAACAGCCACATACAAGCCTAAGCTCACGTCACGGCGCCCAAGAAAGTCCAGCAAGCGCCAGGACCGTCTCCTAAAGTTGATTCAGCTGTGGGATCGGGGCACCACCAGTGCAGAGCTTGCTCAGGAATGGCAGCAGGCAGGTGTGAGTGCATCTGCACACACA
Source organism: Coregonus lavaretus (assembly GCF_964263955.1). Classification (NCBI taxonomy): domain Eukaryota; kingdom Metazoa; phylum Chordata; class Actinopteri; order Salmoniformes; family Salmonidae; genus Coregonus; species Coregonus lavaretus. The sequence goes on from NC_140011.1 coordinate 17,041,512, forward strand.
GTGAGGCGAATACTTTTGGAGGATGGGCTATTGTCAAGAAGGGCAGCAAAGAAGCCACTTCTCTCCAGGAAAAACATCAGGGAAAAATTCTCCCAACCATCCAAGAACAGTTTGGTGACAAACAATGCCTATTCCAGCATGATGGAGCACCTTGCCATAAGGCAAAAGTGATAACTAAGTGGCTCGGGGAACAAAACATCGACATTTTGGGCCAGGAAACTCCCCAGACCTTAATCCCATTGAGAACTTGTGGTCAATCTTCAAGAGGCGGGTGGACAAACAAAAACCCACAAATTCTGACAAACTCCAAGCATTGATTATGCAAGAATGGGCTGCCATCAGTCAGGAAGTGGCCCAGAAGTTAATTGACAGCATGCCAGGGCGGATTGCAGAGGTCTTGAAAAAGAAGGGTCAACACTGCAAATATTGACTCTGCATAAACTTAATGTAATTGTCAATAAAAGCCTTTGACACTTATGGAATGCTTGTAATTATACTTCAGTATACCATAGTAATATCTGACAAAAATATCTAAAAACACTGAAGCAGCAAACTTTGTGAAGATACCAATACTTTTGACCACGACTGTACTGTACATACCTATTATCAATTACCGGCTGCACTGTTAACTTCATCCAACTGCATAACAATGTCCATGTTCTCCCGAAGTTGGTGGTAAACAACAAGTAAACATGTTAAAGAAATAACACTAAAACACTCACTTTCTATTAGCATCCATACACACTGTACAATGATGTCAATGATACTGTGTGCAGGTCTATATGGATCTGTTTTACCTGTCACATATAAAGACTTTGGTAGCAAATCATTTTAAGGGTTTGTTATTACAGAGTAATTACATATGTAATTACACTGTAACAAGTGTTGTAATTAATTGTAATCATTCATAGTTATACTGTTATAACAACGTTTAACTGGTGGTAATTGCAGTTTGTAATTACAAAGGTGTAACAACGAATGCTTGTTACCATGCTTGTTACAAATGTTATAGTCTCTGATAGCATCCCAACGCACCATATTTCAACCTGCACAAACCAAAGTGTTAGCCAATTGTAAACCGACCACCTCTTTGACACAACTCTGCAATAAAGGGCTCTGGAGTCTGATGCCCAGGCCCAATGGCAAAAACTGATTCACAAACGGTTCACATAAAAAAATACTTTAAATTCTCAAATCATTTAACGGAGCATTTGAGAATGGGTCAATTACTTTAACCATCATTTATGTATATTTTTACACATGAATAAACAGTTACAGTTAAAATTATGACATAGTCATTCTTGCTTGCCAAATTGTAAGCCTATTAAGCTTGGTTGAATCATGGTTTATAGATGCATTTAAAATGGTCACACAAACTTTTATTCCATCATATAACCTTGCAAGGGTTTCATTGTTGAGGAACATTCTCATTTTTGGATGGGATGCATTGGTGCAATTATTTATTTATCCCAGGAATAAAGGCATCATGCTAAGATCTGCCCATCTGCGCAACCCACTCGAATAACAACGACCTTGAGCGTGCCCACATGTGTTGACACTGACATCATGTGCAAAGAACAGGGTCGAGAAGCGATCCATTATTTCCTGTTGTAGTGTAAATGGAGACATGACACAGTTGTTGGGGATTTTAAAGAAAAAATATAGAAATCCAGAGATAATTCGCTGTTAAAGGGATACTTCGGGATTTTGGCATTGAGGTTCTTTATCTACTTCCCCGGAGTCAGATGAACATGTGGATACCCTTTTTATGTCTCTGTGTCTAGTATGAAGGAAGTTAAGAGTTAATTTTGCGAGCCAATGCTAACTAGCATTAGCACAATGACTAGAAGTCTATGGGTATCTAGATACCTGTAGACTTCCAGTCATTGCACTAACACTAGTTAGCATTGCCTCGCAAAACTACCTTCAACATCCTGGGGATCCGAAGCTGGGGATCCAAAGTGCCCTGTGAGAGAGCGACAGGTTGAGATTGCCCGAGTTCGAGTTGGGCAGAAAGTTTCCTATGCTGAGGCAGTGAAGCGAGTAGAGGATAACCCAAGGGTGAGTGAGTCGACTGGGAGCCTCCTAGTGAGTAGGCCTGAAGAGAGAGAGTCAGAGAGGATGAGTTTTAGTAAGGTTGTATTTCTTGCATTTATAGCCATGGTGATCAACTCCACTGCACTGATGGAGTGGACATCACAGAAGATAGATGTAGTAGTTGCAGCAGCAGATAAATATTTGGGTGTGAGAGATTTTAGTGCAGAAGTTTTGAGAGAAGGGGTTCCATTCTCCCAGGCCGACAGCCTGGTGTAGGATTGTTTAGGGCCAAGTAGTGCGATGGGGTGGTGGGTTTTTGGGGATAGTGTATAGGTGCAGCATTAGATGGTGGTGCAATTTACGTTTTTGCCATGTCCCTTTTCCCATTATATTTGTTTTGTTTTGTCATAATGTGGAATACACATTCCGAACTGAGAAAGGCAGCAATATGCCAAAAAGTGTCTAGTCTGCCGGAAATTCACAAGAAGAAGAAGAAATAAGGGTTGAGAAGAAGGTCAGTGTGCAAAATCAAGACATTAAAATTTGTAGAGAAAGAAACAAAGTGTTGTCGGTCAAAACGTCAACACAGGAGAAAGAAAGTACGTTTCCCATACAATTTGTTTTTGAATACACACATTCTGCTGGACGATTTAGCATAGGTAGTTAGCTAGCTAGTGTTTGCTAGCTAGTTAGCCTAGTGTTGGCTAGCTAGCTAACTGTATCTAGCTAGCAAACGTTAGCTGGCGTTTTTGTTGGGCATACCAACTAGGCTAGCTAGCTAGCTAGTTACCATCTACAGAATATACTTTCCATGATATCTGTTGAGTTCTTTTGGGATTAGCTAGCACGCAAGTGAGTTAGTTTCTAACCTTGACTAGCTAGCTAGCTAGCTACCTAAAGCTGGCAAATATACTATGGTTGCTGGGCTCGATGGTCTTATCTTCCCTGAACCTTGTTCTAGGGGTATCCGTACACCAAGGGTTTTACGTGAGACACACCCAGCATGTTAACACGTTATGAGTAACATTAGTTCCTTTTCAATGTAGCTAAACACTAGCTAACTTATTAGTTTTAGCACACACTATAATTTCTAACTGTATAACACAACACCTAGCTAGGAAGTGCCTTCAGAAAGTATTCACACCCCTTTACTTTTTCCACATTTTGTAGTGTTACAGCCTGAATTTAAAATTGATTAAAATGAGATTTTGTGTCACTGATCTATGCACAATATCCCATAATGTCAAAGTGGAGTTTGTTTGTAGGACAGATTTTAAATAAATACAAAATTAAAAGCTGAAATGTCTTGGGTCAATAAGTATTCAACCCCTCCCGAGTGGCGCAACGGTCTAAGGCACTGCATTGCAGTGCTTGAGGCGTCACTACAGACCCGGGTTCGATCCAGGGCTGTGTTGCAGCCGGCCGTGACCGGGAGATCCATGATGTGGTGCATAATTGGCCCAGCGTCGTCTGGGTTAGGCGAGGGTTTGGCCGGCCGGGATGTCTTTGTCCCATCACGCTCTAGCGACTCCTGTGGCGGGACAGGCGCATGCAAGCTGACACGATCGCCAGTTGTACGGTGTTCCCTCCGACACATTGGTGCAGCTGGCTTCCGGGTTAAGCGAGCAGTGTGTCAAGAAGCAGTGCAGCTTGGCAGGGTTGTGTTTCGGAGGACGCATGGCTCTCGACCTTCGCCTCTCTCGAGTCCATACGGTGGGACAAGACTGTAACTACCAATTGGGGAGAAGGGGTAACAAAAAAAATAAAGTATTCAACCCGTTATGGCAAGCCTAAATAGGAGTAAAAATGTGCTTGAAAAATCACATAATAAGTTGCATGGACTCCTGCCGTGTTCAATAATACTTTTTGAATGACAAAAGGCATCGTTCCTAAGTTGCCGGAGAGGAAGGAAACAGCTCAGGGAATTAACCATGATGCCAATGATGATTTTAAAACAGTTACAGAGTGTAATGGCTGTGATAGGAGAAAACTGAGGATGGATCAACAACATTGTAGTTACTCTACAATAATAACCTACAGTGGGGAAAAAAGTATTTAGTCAGCCACCAATTGTGCAAGTTCTCCCACTTAAAAATATGAGAGAGGCCTGTCATTTTCATCATAGGTACATGTCAACTATGACAGACAAAACGAGAAAAAAAATACCAGAAAATCACATTGTAGGATTTTTTATGAATTTATTTCCAAATTATGGTGGAAAATAAGTATTTGGTCAATAACAAAAGTTTCTCAATTCTTTGTTATATACCCTTTGTTGGCAATGACACAGGTCAAACATTTTCTGTAAGTCTTCACAAGGTTTTCACACACTGTTGCTGGTATTTTGGCCCATTCCTCCATGCAGATCTCCTCTAGAGCAGTGATGTTTTGGGGCTGTCGCTGGGCAACACGGACTTTCAACTCCCTCCAAAGATTTTCTATGGGGTTGAGATCTGGAGACTGGCTAGGCCACTCCAGGACCTTGAAATGCTTCTTACGAAGCCACTCCTTCGTTGCCCGGGCGGTGTGTTTGGGATCATTGTCATGCTGAAAGACCCAGCCACGTTTCATCTTCAATGCCCTTGCTGATGGAAGGAGGTTTTCACTCAAAATCTCATGATACATGGCCCCATTCATTCTTTCCTTTACACGGATCAGTCGTCCTGGTCCCTTTGCAGAAAAACAGCCCCAAAGCATGATGTTTCCACCCCCATGCTTCACAGTAGGTATGGAGTTCTTTGGATGCAACTCAGCATTCTTTGTCCTCCAAACACGACGAGTTGAGTTTTTACCAAAAAGTTATATTTTGGTTTCATCTGACCATATGACATTCTCCCAATCCTCTTCTGGATTATCCAAATGCACTCTAGCAAACTTCAGACGGGCCTGGACATGTACTGGCTTAAGCAGGGGGACACTTCTGGCACTGCAGGATTTGAGTCCCTGGCGGCGTAGTGGGTTACTGATGGTAGGCTTTGTTACTTTGGTCCCAGCTCTCTGCAGGTCATTCACTAGGTCGTCCCGTGTGGTTCTGGGATTTTTGCTCACCGTTCTTGTGATCATTTTGACCCCACGGGGTGAGATCTTGCGTGGAGCCCCAGATCGAGGGAGATTATCAGTGGTCTTGTATGTCTTCCATTTCCTAATAATTGCTCCCACAGTTGATTTCTTCAAACCAAGCTGCTTACCTATTGCAGATTCAGTCTTCCCAGCCTGGTGCAGGTCTACAATTTTGTTTCTGGTGTCCTTTGACAGCTCTTTGGTCTTGGCCATAGTGGAGTTTGGAGTGTGACTGTTTGAGGTTGTGGACAGGTGTCTTTTATACTGATAACAAGTTCTAACAGGTGCCATTAATACAGGTAACGAGTGGAGGACAGAGGAGCCTCTTAAAGAAGAAGTTACAGGTCTGTGAGACCCAGAAATCTTGCTTGTTTATAGGTGACCAAATACTTATTTTCCACCATAATTTGCAAATAAATTCATAAAAAATCCTACAATGTGATTTTCTGGATTTTTTTTCCTCAATTTGTCTGTCATAGTTGACGTGTACCTATGATGAAAATTACAGGCCTCTCTCATCTTTTTAAGTGGGAGAACTTGCACAATTGGTGGCTGACTAAATACTTTTTTTCCCCACTGTACATGACAGATTGAAAAAAAGGAAGCCTGTACAGAATAGAAATATTCCAAAACATGCATCCTGTTTGCAGCTAGGCACTTACGTAATACTGCAATAGATGTCGCAAAGGAATTAACTTTTTGTCCTGAATACAAAGCATTATGTTTGGGGCAAATCCAACACAACACATCACTTTTTTCAAGTATGGTGGTGGCTTCATCATGTTATGGGCATGCTTGTCATCAGCAAGGACTAGGGATCGTTTGTGTTATTTCATAGTTTTGATGTCTTCACTATTATTCTACAATGCAGAAAATAGTAAAAAATAAACCCTTGAATGAGTAGGTGTGTCCAAACTTTTGACTGGTAGGTTGGTCCCATGTTTCATGAGCTGAAAAAAAATATTCCAGACATTTTCAAAGCTTTTTTCTCTCAAATTTTGTGCACAAATGTGTTTACATCCCTGTTAGTGTGCATTACTCCTTTGCCAAGATAATCCATCCATCAGACATGTGTGGCATATAAAGAAGCTGATTAAGCAGCATCATCATAACACAAGTGCACCTTGTGCTGTGGACAATGAAAGGCCACTCTAAAATGTGCAGTTTTATCACACAACACAATGCCACATACAGTGGGGAGAACAAGTATTTGATACAGTGCCGATTTTGCAGGTTTTCCTACTTACAAAGCATGTAGAGGTCTGTAAATTTTATCATTAGTACACTTCAACTGTGAGAGACGGAATCTAAAACAAAAATCCAGAAAATCACATTGTATGATTTTTAAGTAATTAATTAGCATTTTATTGCATGACATAAGTATTTGATCACCTACCAACCAGTAAGAATTCCGGCTCTCACAGACCTGTTAGTTTTTCTTTAAGAAGCCCTCCTGTTCTCCACTCATTACCTGTATTAACTGCACCTGTTTGAACTCGTTACCTGTATAAAAGACACCTGTCCACACACTCAATCAAACAGACTCCAACCTCTCCACAATGGCCAAGACCAGAGAGCTGTGTAAGGACATCAGGGATAAAATTGTAGACCTGCACAAGGCTGGGATGGGCTACAGGACAATAGGCAAGCAGCTTGGTGAGAAGGCAACAACTGTTGGTGCAATTATTAGAAAATGGAAGAATTTCAAGATGATGGTCAATCACCCTCGGTCTGGGGCTCCATGCAAGATCTCACCTCGTGGGGCATCAATGATCATGAGGAAGGTGAGTGATCAGCCCAGAACTACACGGCAGGACCTGGTCAATGACCTGAAGAGAGCTGGGACCACAGTCTCAAAGAAAACCATTAGTAACACACTACGCCGTCATGGATTAAAATCCTGCAGCGCACGCAAGGCCCCCCTGCTCAAGCCAGCGCATGTCCAGGCCCGTCTGAAGTTTGCCAATGACCATCTGGATGATCCAGAGGAGGAATGGGAGAAGCTCATGTGGTCTGATGAGACAAAAATAGAGCTTTTTGGTCTAAACTCCACTCGCCGTGTTTGGAGGAAGAAGAAGGATGAGTACAACCCCAAGAACACCATCCCAACCGTGAAGCATGGAGGTGAAAACATCATTCTTTGGGGATGCTTTTCTGCGAAGGGGACAGGACGACTGCACCGTATTGAGGGGAGGATGGATGGGGCCATGTATCGCGAGATCTTGGCCAACAACCTCCTTCCCTCAGTAAGAGCATTGAAGATGGGTCGTGGCTGGGTCTTCCAGCATGAAAACGACCCGAAACACACATCCAGGCAACTAAGGAGTGGCTCCGTAGAAGCATCTCAAGGTCCTGGAGTGGCCTAGCCAGTCTCCAGACCTGAACCCAATAGAAAATCTTTGGAGGGAGCTGAAAGTCCGTATTGCCCAGCGACAGCCCCGAAACCTGAAAGATCTGGAGAAGGTCTGTATGGAGGAGTGGGCCAAAATCCCTGCTGCAGTGTGTGCAAACCTGGTCAAGACCTACAGGAAACGTATGAGCTCTGTAATTGCAAATAAAGGTTTCTGTATCAAATATTAAGTTCTGCTTTTCTGATGTATCAAATACTTATGTCATGCAATAAAATGCAAATTAATTACTTAAAAATCATACAATGTGATTTTCTGGATTTTTGTTGAAGTGTACCTATGATAAAAATTCCAGACCCCTACATGCTTTGTAAGTAGGAAAACCTGCAAATTTGGTGTATCAAATACTTGTTCTCCCCACTGTATGTCTCAAGCTTTGAGGGAGCATGCAATTGGCATGCTGACTGCAGGAATGTCCACCATAGCTGTTGCCAGAGAATTGAATGTTAATTTCTCTACCGTGAACAGCCTCCAACGTTGTTTTAGAGAATTTGGCAGTACGTCCAACCGGCCTCACAACAGCAGACCACGTGTAACCATGCCAGCCCAGGACCTTCACATCCGGCTTCTTTACCTGCGGGATCGTCTGAGACCAGCCACCCGGACAGCTGATGAAATTATGGGTTTGCACAACCAAATAATTTCTGCACAAACTGTCAGAAACCGTCTCAGGGAAGCTCATCTGCATACTCGTCTGGTCAGTCTATGTCATGGAAATAGCAGGTGTTCTTAATGTTTTGTATACTCAGTGTATGCACACATTAAAATACAAAAACACAGTCATGGTAAGCACAAATCAAACATCACAAATCACCCAGAAAAACAGTTACATTCCTACACAAATAAGTCCCCAATTAATACTTTAAATTGCCCAAACAGCACCACAACATCAGGAGGAAATGTATTTTGAATTTGGTTCTAGCAATACGGTGCATTAAAACTAACTAGCTCGGTGGAGACCCTAGGAACCTCAAGAGTTAACCAATCCTGTGAACGGGTTAGGCAACTGAGGTGTCTATACTTCAACAGCAAAGTTAAATAAGACGGACATTTATGAAGTAGGGCATGTAAACAAAAAGGGAGTAATTTTGAGATCTACGAGTCTTTAGCGAAGCCTAACCAACCTTGGAATACAGGATGCAGTGATGAGTATCAAAACTGTCGCCTGTAACAAAATGAAGGGCACAATGGTAGATGGCATCCAAAGGTTTAAGAGTAGTAGCAGCTGCACTTTGATACATAATATCACCATAATCAAGAACAGATAAAAAGGTTGACTGAATAATCTGCTTCCTACTGCTTAGAGAAAGGCACGATATGTTTCTGTCGAAAAAGACAACTTTAAATCTTACCTTCTTAACCAGCTCATCTATATGTTTTTTAAACGTCAAATCCTTATCAATCCAAAGGCCTAAGTATTTATATGTGGAACACATTCGATTGGAGAGCCATCTAATGAGTGAACGTAGCTCATTTGAAACATTCTTACGAGAGGATAGAAACTACTTTTATTTCGTTTTGCCTGTATTAAGCACAAGTATTAAATCAGCAAGGGATTCCTGCATAGCTATAAAATCTGACTGTAGTTTTGACACAGCCAGATCAATAGTCGGGGCAATAGCATACATAATAGTATCATCCACATATAGATTAAGTTTACAATTTTTAACAGATTGACCATTCGTTTATATAAATAGTGACAAGAACAGGTCCCAAAATCTACCCCTGTGGTACACCTTTATGTACTTAAAGAAATTCAGAGTTAACCCCATCAATCACGATGGCCTGAGTTCTGTCACTAAGGTAATCATGAAACCATGAACAGACGCTAGAGCTCAGGCCTATCAAGGACAACTTATTTATTAATATAGCATGATCAACAGTATTAAAAGCTTTTGACAGCTCCACAAGCAAAGCAGCACATTTCATTTTAGTGTATTAAGCATTGACAAGATTATTAACAACTAAAGTTGTTGCTGTAATAGTGTACTTGGATGGTGCTTCCAGATGCTTTAAAATTAGGGCCAAGTTGTCAGGATGGATAATGCACCACAAAAGTACACATTATCTACAAGTAAGTACCCCTCCCTCAAGATACACATCATTTTAACTAGCTAAATCCTGTGTAACACCTAGTAATTACATTGTACTTATACAGATATTAAATGTACTCTGTGGTGTACTTGTGGGTTTATCCTCTCACTTGGATGGAAAGGAGGTTCAGGTTATTATAATAGGTAACATACACACATAAAGTTATAATCTGGGATGACACCCCAGTCAGTGAGGTTGACCTACAGTGAGGGAAAAAAGTATTTGATCCCCTGCTGATTTTGTACGTTTGCCCAGTGACAAAGACATGATCAGTCTATAATTTTAATGGATTGTTTATTTGAACAGTGAGAGACAGAATAACAACAAAAAAATCCAGAAAAACGCATGTCAAAAATGTTATAAATTGATTTGCATTTTAATGAGGGAAATAAGTATTTGACCCCTCTGCAAAACATTACTTAGTACTTGGTGGCAAAACCCTTGTTGGCAATCACAGAGGTCAGACGTTTCTTGTGGTTGGCCACCAGGTTTGCACACATCTCAGGAGGGATTTTGTCCCACTCCTCTTTGCAGGTCTTCTCCAAGTCATTAAGGTTTTGAGGCTGACGTTTGGCAACTCGAACCTTCAGCTCCCTCCACATATTTTCTATTTGATTAAGGTCTGGAGACTGGCTAGGCCACTCCAGGACCTTAATGTGCTTCTTCTTGAGCCACTCCTTTGTTGCCTTGGCCGTGTGTTTTGGGTCATTGTCATGCTGGAATACCCATCCACGACCCATTTTCAATGCCCTGGCTGAGGGAAGGAGGTTCTCACCCAAGATTTGACGGTACATGGCCCCGTCCATCGTCCCTTTGATGCGGTGAAGTTGTCCTGTCCCCTTAGCAGAAAAACACCCCCAAAGCATAATGTTTCCACCTCCATGTTTGACGGTGGGGATGGTGTTCTTGGGGTCGTAGGCAGCATTCCTCCTCCTCCAAACACGGCGAGTTGAGTTGATGCCAAAGAGCTCAATTTTGGTCTCATTTGACCACAACACTTTCACCCAGTTCTCCTCTGAATCATTCAGATGTTCATTGGCAAACTTCAGACGGGTCTGTATATGTGCTTTCTTGAGCAGGGGGACCTTGCGGGCACTGCAGGATTTCAGTCCTTCACGGCGTAGTGTGTTACCAATTGTTTTCTTGGTGACTATGGTCCCAGCTGCCTTGAGATCATTGACAAGATCCTCCCGTGTAGTTCTGGGATGATTCCTCACCGTTCTCATGATCATTGCAACTCCACGAGGTGAGATCTTGCATGGAGCCCCAGGCCGAGGGAGATTAACAGCTATTTTGTGTTTCTTCCATTTGCGAATAATCGCACCAACTGTTGTCACCTTCTCACCAAGCTGCTTGGCGATGGTCTTGTAGCCCATTCCAGCCTTGTGTAGGTCTACAATCTTGTCCCTGACATCCTTGGAGAGCTCTTTGGTCTTGGCCATGGTGGAGAGTTTTGATGTATTGCTTCTGTGGACAGGTGTCTTTTATACAGGTAACAAGCTGAGATTAGGAGCACTCCCTTTAAGAGTGTGCTCCTAATCTCAGCTCGTTACCTGTATAAAAGACACCTGGGAGCCAGAAATCTTTCTGATTGAGAAGGGGTCAAATACTTATTTCCCTCATTAAAATGCAAATCAATTTATAACATTTTTGATATGCGTCTTTCTGGATTTTTTTGTTGTTATTCTGTCTCTCACTGTTCAAATAAACCTACCATTAAAATTATAGACTGATCATTTCTTTGTCAGTGGGCAAACATACAAAATCAGCAGGGGATCAAATAATTGTTTCCCTCACTGTATATCTGATCTGTTTTTGTGAACTCAATCAAGTTAAACCAGATGGTACACTTTTTGGAGGCAAGTGCTAGCAACAACATTGAGTGGAGATTTTGAACCTTTGTAATCTCGGACACCCAGCACATCTGTCCACGAGAGATTACAACCTTGTGACAGTTATTACTGAATCAGATGCACCTGAGAATAAACTAAACACTAAATTGGTGAATTTAGTGGAAATGTGCCAATTTGTAAGAAGCATGGTAATGAGCATTGTTGTTACACCTCTGTAATTACAGACCGCAATTACCACCAGTTACGTGTTATTACAGTTTAACTATGAGTTTTACAATTAACTACAATAGTTTTCACAGTATAATTACACATGTAATTACACTGTAATAAGAAACCCTTAAAATGAAGCGTTACCAAGACTTTCAACCACAGTGGGAGCATTCCGACATTCTCTGCCTTTTTCTCTTGATTAGACTGCAGGTCAAGCTTGCTGCAATTTCGGTCTGAACCACTTTGCTTTTATTTGCTTAATTTAAAGCATCCATTCACAGTGCATTGTGTGCCTCTGACGTATTGATTGAATTAGACAAAGAGCCTCCATGAGGGAAAAAATAGAAAATGCAATCATATTCCCACTAGAGTCTTGCACAGGCAGGTTGAGGTTTATTGTCATGAATCTTGTCATGGAGACAGAAATTAGCGATTTCCGCTAGATGGACCAGCTGCAAAGTCAAAATTGGCTATAAAACATAAATTCACTTTTTGGTCTTAATTTAAGGTTAGGGTTAGGCATTAGGGTTAGCACTATGGTTAAGGTTAGGGTTAAGGTTAGGTTTAAAATCAGATTTTATGACTTTGTGGCTGTGCTAGTTAGTGACCACTCTGCAGAGCTGCCTCCAGGTCAAGATTCATGAGAATAAATGTCAACCTGCCTTGCATAGTGGGAGCACCACCACCTGCCATGGCCTTTTATTTCTGGACTTTCATTTTCAACATTAATTACTGTTAATTTCAACCGTTCTCTTAAATGTTTTCCCTCTTTCCATTTTCTAACCGCCGCACCGTCAATTGGTCCCCACCACATTAAGTCAGTTACCCTCTCTTTTCTCTCTGTCTCTCGCCCCTCCAACTCTTCAAGAGTGTGCTTTAAATTTGGAACTGAATAGAGGGTCAGAGACAATGGTCTTTTTGATTGAGCAAGCCAATTTAGTGTCTATTATTGTTAGACATTTTGAACAGGCCCAATTTAGTTTCAAGTGGGAAGTCATAATTGAAATCCATGAGGAGTTAGATTTATTTGATGTCTGCTGAATACGCACATCAAACAGAGGTAAATGAGAGTAGTGGAAGAGGACTGGGGCTTGGACACTGTCCTCTCCTTGTATAAGGTGTCCTAACACTCTCTCTGTCTCTGTCAATGACACCTAAAGACTTTGTCTGGAGGTAATTGTCTTGTCCTATGTTCGTCACTGTCACATGCCCTACAGGTTACACTTCAACCGCTCAACTCTGTCTTCAAGTGTGACTCACATTGTGAATATCACGGCAAAGCCAGCAGGCCTGACTTGGACAACCTTCGTCCTATCATTCTGTGTTGTGGCAAAGGCAAATTAATAAATCTGAAATGCCTGCTGTGTGTGAGTGTGTGTTTGTTTGTGTGTGTGAGAGAGAGTGATAGAGAAAGAAATAGAGAGTGTGTATCACAGGAGGTTGGTAGCACCTTAATTGGGGAGGACGGGCTCGTGGTAATGGCTGGAGCAGAATAAGTGAAATGGTAGCAAATACATCAAAAGCATGGTTTCCATGTGTTTGATGCCATTCCATTTGCTCTGTTCCACCCATTATTACAAGCTGTCCTCCCCTCAGCATCCTCCACTGGTTTGTATACTGTATGTGTGTGTGCGTGCGTGAGTGTGTGCGTGTCTCTTTCTCTCTCTGTGTGTGTGTATGCTGTATGTGTGTGTCTGTGTGTGTGCGTGCATGCATGTGTGTGCATGTGTGTTTCTGTTTTTCAGTCTTCTGTGATGTACAGTGCATTCGGAAAGTATTCAGACCCCTTGACTTTTTCCAAATGTTGTTACATTACTGCCATATTCTAAAATGGATTAAATAAATAAAAATCCTCAGCAATCTACAAACAATACCCCATAACGGCAAAGCGAAAACAGTCACTCGCACACAGCAGGCATTTCAGATTTATTAATTTGCCTTTGCCACAACACAGAATGATAGGACTAAGGTTGTCCAAGTCAGGCCTGCTGGCTTTGCCGTGATATTCACAATGTGAGTCACACTTGAAGACAGAGTTGAACGGTTGAAGTGTAACCTGTAGGGCATGTGACAGTGACGAACATAGGACAAGACAATTACCTCCAGACAAAGTCTTTAGGTGTCATTGACAGAGACAGAGAGAGTGTAAGGACACTGTCCTCTCCTTATACAAGGAGAGGACAGTGTCCAAGCCCCAGTCCTCTTCCACCACTCTCATTTACCTCTGTTTGATGTGCGTATTCAGCAGACATCAAATAAATCTAACTCCTCATGGATTTCAATTATGACTTCCCACTTGAAACTAAATTGGGCCTGTTCAAAATGTCTAACGATAATAGACACTAAATTGGCTTGCTCAATCCAAAAGACCATTGTCTCTGACCCTCTATTCAGTTCCAAATTTAATGGATTAAAAAAAAAGGAACTGGATTAAATAAATACAAATCCTCAGCTATCTACAAACAATACCTCATAATGACAAAGCGAAAACAGTTTTTTTGAAATGTTTGCAAATGTATAATAAAAAAAATACAGACATACCTTATTTACATAAGTATTCAGACCCTTTGCTATGAGACTCGTAATTGAGCTCAGCTGCATCCTGTTCCCATTGATCATCCTTGAGATGTTTCTACAACTTGATTGGAGTCCACCTGTGGTAAATTCAATTGATTGGACATTATTTGGAAAGGCACACACCTGTCTATATAAGGTCCCACAGTTGACAGTGCATGTCAGAGCAAAAACCAAGCCATGTGGTCGAAGGAATTGTCCGTAGTGCGCCGAGACAGGATTGTGTCGTGGCACAGATCTGGGGAAGGGTACCCAAAAATGTATGCAGCATTGAAGGTCCCCAAGAACACAGTGGCCTCCATTATTCTTAAATGGAAGAAGTTTGGAACCACCAACACTCTTCCTAGAACTGGCCGCCCAGCCAAACTGAGCAATTGGGGGAGAAGGGCCTTGGTCAGGGAGGTGACCAAGAACCCGATGCTCAAGAGTTCCTCTGTGGAGATGGGAGAACCTTCCAGAAGGACAAACATCTCTGCAGCACTCCACTAATCAGGCCTTTATGGTAGAGTGGCCAGACGGAAGCCACTCCTAAGTAAAAGGCACATGACAGCGCACTTGGAATTTGCCAAAAGGCACCTAAAGACTCAGACCATGAGAAACAAAATACTCTGGTCTGATGAAACCAAGATGGAACTATTTGGCCCGAATGCCAAGCGTCACGTCTGGAGGAAACCTGGCACCATCCCTACGGTGAAGCATGTTGGTGGCAGCATCATGCTGTGGGGATGTTTTTCAGCGGCAGGGACTGGGAGACTAGTCAGGATCGAGGCAAAGATGAACGGAGCAAAATACAGAGAGATACTTAATGAAAACCTGCTCCAGAGCGCTCAGGACCTCAGACTGGGGCAAAGGTTCACCTTCCAACAGGACAACGACCCTGAGCACACAGCCAAGACTACGCAGGAGTGGCTTCGGGACAAGTCTATGAATGTCCTTGAGTGGCCTAGCCAGAGCCCGCACCTGAACCTGATTGAACATCTTTGGAGAGACCTGAAAATAGCTGTGCAGCAACGTTCCCCATCCAACCTGACAGAGCTTGAGAGGATCTGCAGAGAAGAATGGGAGAAACTCCCCAAATACAGGTGTGCCAAGCTTGTAGTGTCATACCCAAGAAGACTCAAGGCTGTAATAGCTGCCAAAGGTGCTTCAACAAGAGTGAAGGATCTGAGTACTTATGTAAATGTTATATTTCCATTTTTTATTTAATAAATTAGCAAACATTTCTAAAAACCTGTTTTTGCTTTGTCATTATGGGGTATTGTGTGTAGCTTGATGAGGGGGGGAAAAACAATGCAATCAATTTTAATATAAGGCTGTAACCTAACAAAATGTGGAAAAACTACTTTCCGAAGGCACTGTATATAAAGTGTATTATTGGGATGCAAACTCAAAATGTAATACATTTGAACTCTATATCTGACATGGTACAGGTGTTTTCTTTTTTTAAGCCCATAACCATGAGGTGTATACTTTTGTTTCAAAGTATATAGATTTCTTTAACCTCTACGGCAGGGGTGTCAAACTCATTTTAGCTCAGGGGCCACATGGAGGAAAATCTATTCCCAAGTGGGCCGGACCGGAAAAATCATGGTATATATAACTTAAAAACAACAACTTCAGATTGTTTTCTTTGTTTTTATACGATCAACATACAACATAAAGCTGGAGCCTGAGGACAGTGTGTCCAAAATAGTACAAGCACAACATCACTATTAATCATAAAACACGTCAAGTTTATTTGAAAATTCTAAAGAAAAAGAACACACAAACACACAATGCCTCAGTGATTAACAGAACTGTTTCACAGATCACAGAACTATATCAGGGTGTCATTTCTCAGGCAGAAATGTAGATAAAAATAATGAAATCCTGTTCCCCAAACAAGTGCAAGAACCACAGAGTCAAGAATAGGTTAAATATACAAATAAAATAAAATCAATTAAAAACAATAGCACATCAACATAAAAACATATAAACATAAATCTGAAAGCGTTGCTCAAACTCCCGTAACAGTCCAGTTATTTTATCTTTGAACCGCTTAATGTCTGCCACATGTTGGGTTGCGCACACATTTTTCTGACAGGGGAAGTGAGCTGCATCACCACCGGCAAGTTGCGTCTCCCACAATGACAGCTTCAACTTGAAAGAACGTATGCTGTCATAATACTGCGTGACAACTTTGATGCGCCCTTGCAGCTGTTTGTTCAAGTTATTCAGGTGCTCTGTAACATCCACCATAAATGCAAGGTCCGGCATCCATTCTGCGGAATGAAATTCTAACACTTGTTTGCCCTTTTCTTCCATGAACTGTTTAATTTCTTCTCGTAAATCAAAGAAACGCCTCAGCACAGCACCTCGGCTTAACCATCTTACCTCAGTGTGGTATGGCAGGCCATAGATGTGGTCTTTCTCTCTGAGAAGGCTGTCAAACTGACAGTGATTCAGGCTTCTGGATCGGATGAAATTAACAGTTTGGATGACCACCTTCATGAAGTTATCCATCTTTAATGACTTGCAACACAAAGCCTCCTGGTGCAAAATACAGTGAAAAGTCAAAAAATCACGTCCTCCATTTGCAGATTGCACTTTCTCTCTGAACTTTGTCACAACGCCTGCTTTTTTCCTAATCATTGAGGGCGCACCATCTGTAGCCAGGCTGACAGCGCGGGACCAGTCCACTCCGACCCTGTCCAGCGCGCCGACGAGTGCGGTAAAAATATCAGCTGCTGTCGTTGTATCTGTCATCGGCACCAACTCCACGAACTCCTCGGTGACGGTCAATGTGTCATCAACTCCGCGGATGAAAATGGCCAGTTGTGCAACATCTGTAATGTCCGTGCTTTCATCAATTGCAACCGAAAACGCAATAAATGACTTTACTTTTTGCTTCAACTGGCTGTCCAAATCCACTGAAAGATCGGAAATCCTGTCTGCAACTGTGTTTCTTGTCAGGCTGATATTTGCAAAAGCCTGCCGCTTTTCACGGCACACAATCTCCGCTGCCTTCATCATGCATGTTTTTACAAATTCACCCTCACTAAATGGTTTTGAAGCCACTGCGATTTCATTAGCAATGAGGTAGCTAGCTTTCACTGCAGCGTCACTGATGTCACGGCTGTGAGTAAACACAGACTGCTGTTTCTTCAGACCCGCCAACAGTTCATTCACCTTCTCTCATCTCCGCTGTCCTTGAAAGTTGTCATATTTGTCGGCATGAAGACTCACATAGTGGCGACGAAGGTTATATTCTTTCAGCACTGCAACATGCTCTGAACACACCAAACATACAGCTTTCCCATTCAATTCCGTGATTAAATAGGATGACCATTTTTCTTGGAACACTCTGCACTCTGCTTCCACTTTTCTCTTTTTTGACAGAGACATATTGGGGCAATGAGGGTGCCAAAGCACATAATGTTAAAAGTAGAAGCCGTAATAAATATCGCGGGCAAAACAAAGTAGCTCATTGGCTGCACGTGCTTGACCTACTTGCTCTGCCCCGGTATTAACAGTTTGCTTGCTTAACACCATTGCTATTGCGCCATCCAGTGGACGCAATTGGAACAGCAGTTTATTTTATTGAAAAATTGCAGCGCATTTTTTACCCCCCCCAAAAAAAAAAAAGTTTTTTTTTTTTTTTTTTTTGAAATCATCTCGCGGGCCGGATTAAACCCGTTTGCGGGCCTGATCCGGCCCGCGGGCCGTACGTTTGACACCCCTGCTCTACGGGATCGGTGTCCTGTATACGGTAGGGTTGAGCTAACGTGCGCTAATGTGATTAGCATGACTGTTGTAAGTAACAGCAAACTTTCCAGGACATAGACATGTCATATATGTCAGAAAGCTTAAAATCTTGTTAATCTAACTGCACTGTCCAATTTACAGTAGCTGTTACAGTGAAAAAAGACCATGCTATTGTTTGAGGAGAGTGCACAACAACAAAAAACGTATCACGGCAACTGGTTTGATACATTCACCTCTGAAGGTAAATAATGTACTCACATTCAGTAATCTTGCTCTGATTTGTCATCCTGAGGGTCCCAGAGATAAAATGTAGCATAGTTTTGTTTGATAAAATAAATGTGTATATTCAAATGTAGGAACTGGGTTCTACAGTTTAAACCCTTGCTGTCTCTGGCTCAACACCCACCCCGGTCGGCCATCTAGATGTGTGAAAGTTAGTGTATAAGCTAATGATCCATCATGTATGATATTTCTGGGAGTGTGTAAACTTACATTTGGTATTACCATATAATTTTTGTATGTTCTCTATAGTTGAAAATGTATCAATTGACCAATTCGGCACATTTGGGCAGACTTCATACAAAATAGTCCAGTATTGGAATGCTTCACTGGATCAATCTGAAACTTTGCAAACACACTGCTGCCATCTAGTGGCCAAAACTGAAATATTATATTGTGGCAGTGGGCTAAATATGGTTTTCTTGGTAGTCTTAATTAACCTATTAAGGATTGGACCCTTTTTTTCATTTCAAAATGATAAAAATAAAATAAAATAAAAACATATGTTTTTTTGTTTGTATTATCTTTTACCAGATCTAATGTGTTACATTCTACTACATTAATTTCACATTTCCACAACCTACAAAGTGTTTCCTTTCAGATGGTATCAATAATATGCTTATCCTTGCTTCAGGTCCTGAGCAGTTAGATTTGGGAATGTCATTTTAGGCGAAAATTGAAAAAAAGGGTCCAATCCTTAATTAATTAAGACTACCAAGAAACCCATATTTAGCCCACTGCAGTAAAAGGTTCAAATGTAATACAAGTATTCACCCCCCTGAGTCAGTACTTTGTAGAAGCACCTTTGGCAGTGATTACAGCTGTGAGTCTTTCTGGGTAAGTCTTTAAGAGCTTTCCACACCTGGATTGTGCAACATTTGCCCATTATTCTTTTCAACATGCTTCAAGCTCTGTCAGATTAGTTGTCGATCATTGGTAGGCAACAATTTTCAGGTCTTGCCATAGATTTTCACATAGATTTACGTCAAAACTGTAACTCGGCCACTCAGGAACATTAATTGTTCCTGATTAATTTCTGGGTAAGCAACTCCAGTGTAGATTTGGCTTTGTGATTTAGGTTATTGTCCTGCTGAAAGGTGAATTAATCTCCCAGTGTCTGGTGAAAAGCAGACTGAACCAGGTTTTCCTCTTGGATTTTGCCTGTGCTTAGCTCAATTCCGTTTCTATTTATCCTGAAAAACTCTCCAGTCCTTAACGGTTACAAGCATACCCATATCACGATGCAGCCAATACTATGCTTGAGTTGTACTCAGTAATCTGTTGTATTGGATTTGCCCAAAACATAACACTTCGTATTCAGGACCAAAAGTTAATTTCATTTCCAAATGTTTTGCATTATTACTTTAGTGTTTTGTCGCAAAGAGGATGCATGTTTTGGAATATTTGTATTATGTACAGGCTTACTTCTTTTCACCTTGTCAATTAGGTTAGTATTGTGGGGTAACTATAATGTTGTTAATCCATCCTCAGTTTTCTCCTATCACAGCCATTAAACTCTGTAACTGTTTTAAAGTCACCATTGGCCTCATGGTGAAATCCCTGAGTGGTTTCCTTCCTCTCCGGCAACTGAGTTAGGAAGGACTTGTATCTTTGTAGTGACTGGGTTTATTAATACAGCATCCATAGTGTAATAACTTCACCATGCTCAAACGGATATTCATTGTGTGCTTTTTTATTTTTACCCATCTACCAATAGGTGCCCTTTTTTTGCGAGGTGTTGGAAAACGTCACTGGTCTTTGTGGTTGCATCTGTGTTTGAAATTCACTGCTCGACTAAGGGACCTTACAGATAATTGTATGTGTGGGGTACAGAGATGAGGTAGTCATAGAAAAATCACGTTAAACACTATTATTGCACACAGAGTGAGTCCATAAAACTTATTATGTGACTTGTTAAGAACATTCTTATTCCTGAATTGATTTAGGTTTGCCATAACAAAGTGGTTGAATACTTATTGGCTCAAGACATTTCAGATTACTAGATTACTAATGCATTCATTCTATTGATGTAAGACATTATTCTTGTGAGCAATACTTTATTTAGTCTTCTGGGGCAACAACTTCTGACAGAAAAAAAAAAGTATTTAGGCAGCCACCAATTGTGCAAGTTCTCCCACCAAATCCTGAAAATCACATTGTAGGATTTTTTATGAATTTATTTGCAAATTATGGTGGAAAATGAGTATTTGGTCACCTACAAACAAGCAAGATTTCTGGCTCTCACAGACCTGAAACTTCTTCTTTAAGAGGCTCCTCTGTCGTCCACTCGTTACCTGTATTAATGGCACCTGTTTGAACTTGTTATCAGTATAAAAGACACCTGTCCACAACCTCAAACATTCACACTCCAAACTCCACTATGGCCAAGACCAAAGAGCTGTCAAAGGACACCAGAAACAAAATTGTAGACCTGCACCAGGCTGGAAAGACTGAATCTGCAATAGGTAAGCAGCTTGATTTGAAGAAATCAACTGTGGGAGCAATTATTAGGAAATGGAAGATATACAAGATCACTGATAATCTCCCTCGATCTGGGGCTCCACGCAAGGTCTCACCCCGTGGGGTCAAAATGATCACAAGAACGGTGAGCAAAAATCCCAGAACCACACGGGGGGACCTAGTGAATGACCTGCAGAGAGCTGGGACCAAAGTAACAAAGCCTACCATCAGTAACACACTACGCCGCCAGGGACTCAAATCCTGCAGTGCCAGACGTGTCCCCCTGCTTAAGCCAGTACATGTCCAGGCCCGTCTGAAGTTTGCTAGAGTGCATTTGGATGATCCAGAAGAGGATTGGGAGAATGTCATATGGTCAGATGAAACCAAAATATAACTTTTTGGTAAAAACTCAACTCGTCGTGTTTGGAGGACAAAGAATGCTGAGTTGCATCCAAAGAACACCATACCTACTGTGAAGCATGGGGGGTGGAAACATCATGCTTTGGGGCTGTTTTTCTGCAAAGGGACCAGGACGACTGATCCGTGTAAAGGAAAGAATGAATGGGGCCATGTATCGTGAGTTTTTGAGTGAAAACCTCCTTCCATCAGCAAGGGCATTGAAGATGAAACGTGACTGGGTCTTTCAGCATGACAATGATCCCAAACACACCGCCCGGGCAACAAAGGAGTGGCTTCGTAAGAAGCATTTCAAGGTCCTGGAGTGGCCTAGCCAGTCTCCAGATCTCAACCCCATAGAAAATCTTTGGAGGGAGTTGAAAGTCTGTCTTGCCCAGCGACAGCCCCAAAACATCACTGCTCTAGAGGAGATCTGCATGGAGGAATGGGCCAAAATACCAGCAACAGTGTGTGAAAACCTTGTGAAGACTTACAGAAAACGTTTGACCTGTGTCATTGCCAACAAAGGGTGTATAACAAAGTATTGAGAAACATTTGTTATTGACCAAATACTTATTTTCCACCATAATTTGCAAATATATTCATAAAAAATCCTACAATGTGATTTTCTGGAAAAAAAATTATTCTCATTTTGTCTGTCATAGTTGACGTGTACCTATGATGAAAATTACAGGCCTCTCTCATCTTGGGAGAACTTGCACAATTGGTGGCTGACTAAATACTTTTTTTCCCCACTGTACCAACTGTTTGACCTATCGAAAAATATCTAATTCGATAGCTACTTCTGCAACATTTCAAGCTAGCTGTGGTGTGAGGTTACGGTATGTTTTCACTTTAGTAAAAAAAAGATGAATTAAGTTAGCTACCTAGACATTTTTGTTCCGTTAGCTAGTCATAGCTAGTAATAGCGATGCACAAGCTAGGCCTATTTGAAACATCGCCTTCTCCCGGCCACATTTACCTGACAGATTCAGTAGCTTGACAACCCTCAAAAGCTTGAAAACCCCGAAGTTTGAAAAAAATACTAAAACTGAACATAATTCGTTATGTTTTTATTTTATTTTACTTAGTTTTGGAGTCAAAGATACTAGTTTCAGTTTAGTTTCAGTTTTTCAAATGGGTTTGTTAATTATTTTATTTCAGTTTACTAGATTGTTTTTTCCTAATACGTTTAAGTTGTAGTTTCAGTTTCTGTAATAACCTTTGTGCACAACATGCATGTGTTTGGCTGAGGGGAGTAAGGAGGGCAAGAGAAAGGTCAGGCCCCCATCCACTCTAAGGATTCCAGCTGTCTGTTATCCAACCTGCTTTCTCATAACCTGAGGAAAGAAATATCAAGAGACATCACATCCAAGTCACACACAATCCCAGTCAAAACCCAGGGAACTAACATCACAGGGTACCTGCACTAAAGGTCACAAAAAAAGGGCAGTCAAAAAAGACAAAAACAAGGCTTGGGGAGAGATCTAGAAGAGGAAAATAGGCTGTTTTCTGATGCGGCAGAGGATTGTGATTGTATTACAGTAGTAGAGAAGAGTATTTTTTTCTTCATTCTGTCAAGTATCTATTTTCTGAGGTTGTGGTCTGAAGGTTTTATGTGAAAGAAATTGATTTTCTCAGGCATGCAAAGCTGTGTCTGTTGTCAAGCGGAGGTGTCAAAGTGCTTCGTGCTTTATTGAATGTGGTTCACACGGGGAGTTAATGATGAAAGTCATACCACTTGACTCGTGCCGTCACCCTCTTCTCACAGACTTCTCTAAAGCGGCCTAATTTCTGCACCAAGCCGCAGCCTCAATAGAACTAACATAACGAGCTACCATATTATGGCTTTTATTAATGCATGTTGTTATATGGAATGTTTAAATTTTCAGAGACAATTGTCTCTGGAGTGTCCTTAACAATCGTTGCCTCTGTCTGTGGATACGGCCTAATTTGAACGTACAAATGTGAGTGTGTGTGTGCATGTGTGAGACGTACAGTGCATTCGGAAAGTATTCAGACGCATTTTGTTACAACTTTATTCTAAAATGGATTGAATTATTTTTTTTCTCATCAATCTACACACAATACCACATAAAAAAACAGAAATACCTTATTTACATAAGTATTCAGACTCTTTGCTATGAGACTCGAAATTGAGCTCAAGTGCATCCTGTTTCCATTGATCATCCTTGAGATGTTTCTACAACTTGATTGGAGTCCACCTGTGAACTGAGCAATCGGGGGAGAAGGGCCTTGGGTCAGGACCATGACCAAGAACCCGAGCTCAAGAGTTCCTCTGTGGAGATGGGAGAACCTTCCAGAAGGACAACCAGCTCTGCAGCACTCCACCAATCAGGCCTTTATGGTAGAGTGGCCAGACGGAAGCCACTCCTCAGTAAAAGGCACATGACAGCCCGCTTGGAGTTTGCCAAAAGGCACCTGAAGGACTCTCAAATCAAATCCAATTTGATTTGCCACATGCGCCGAATTCAACAGGTGTAGACATTGCTGTGAAATGCTTACTTACAGCCCTTAACCAACAAGAAACAAGATTCTCTGGTCTGATGAAACCAAGATTGAACTCTTTGGCCTGAATGCCAGGTGTCACGTCTGGAGGAAACCAGGCACCACTCATCACCTGGCCAATACCATCCCTATGGGGAAGCATGGTGTTGGCAGCATCATGCTGTGGGGATGTTTTTCAGTGGCAGGGACTGGGAGACTAGTCAGGATCGAGGAAAAGATGAACGGAGCAAAGTACAGAGAGATCAATCAATCAATCAATTTTATTTTATATAGCCCTTCTTACATCAGCTAATATCTCGAAGTGCTGTACAGAAACCCAGCCTAAAACCCCAAACAGCTAGTAATGCAGGTGTAGAAGCACGGTGGCTAGGAAAAACTCCCTAGAAAGGCGAAAACCTAGGAAGAAACCTAGAGAGGAACCAGGCTATGAGGGGTGGCCAGTCCTCTTCTGGCTGTGCCGGGTGGAGATTATAACAGAACCATGCCAAGATGTTCAAAAATGTTCATAAGTGACAAGCATGGTCAAATAATAATCAGGAATAAATCTCAGTTGGCTTTTCATAGCCGATCATTAAGAGTTTGAAAACAGCAGGTCTGGGACAGGTAGGGGTTCCATAACCGCAGGCAGAACAGTTTAAACTGGAATAGCAGCAAGGCCAGGCGGACTGGGGACAGCAAGGAGTCACCACGGCCGGTAGTCCCGACGTATGGTCCTAGGGCTCAGGTCTCTCAGTTGGCTTTTCATAGCCGATCATTAAGAGTTGAAAACAGCAGGTCTGGGACAGGTAGGGGTTTCGTAGATCGTTGATGAAAACCTGCTCCAGAGCGCTCAGGACCTCAGACTGGGGTGAAGGTTCACTTCCAACAGGACATCGACCCAAAGCACACAGCCAAGACAACGCAGGAGTGGCTTCGGGACAAGTCTCTGAATGTCCTTGAGTGGCCCAACCAGAACCCGGACTTGAATCCGATCGAACATCTCTGGAGAGACCTGAAAATAGCTGTGCAGTGACGTTCCACATCCAACCTGCAGAGCTTGAGAGGATCTGCAGAGAAGAATGGGAGAAACTCCCCAAATACAGGTGTGCCAAGTTTGTAGAGTCATACCTAAGAAGATTCAAGGCTGTAATCGCTACCAAAGGTGCTTCAATAAAGTACTGAGTAAAGGGTCTGAATACTTATGTAAATGTGATATTTCAGTTTTTGTTTTCTTTATAAATTCGCAAAAAATTCTAAAAACCTGTTTTTGCTTTGTCATTATGGGGTATTGTGTGTAGATTGATGAGGGAAAAAAACGATGTAATCAATTTTAGAATAAGGCTGTAACGTAACAACATGTAGAAAAAAAGTGAAGGGGTCTGAACACTTTCCAAATGCACTGTAAGTGAAAGAGAAACTGCCTGGGATGTACGAGTTAAGTGCTTGGACAACAGGGAGCTCTAGATTCTGGACTAATCACACGTGTCACATAATAGAGCAGAGTCACACAGATCTGCATGTTACCCCCCATGTTAACACGGTATAGACTAATATTGAACTTGAATATCCCAATAGACACTGGGCATGGCACATCATTTGCATTAATCATCAATTTTACTCAATTTTATGTGCTTACACCAAACCAAAGATTTTGGTTGCAATTTTGAGAATGTTGTTTCTTAGAATTCCATTGGTTCTTAGAATTCCATCCTGTTTCTCTGAATTTCTTTTTTGTCCCGCTCTCCTGTTCTGATTGAGCAAACCCAGAATGGAGAAACTGCGAGACCTGTTCTTCAGAGAAGCTGATTGGTGCAGACAGCAAAAAGTCCAGAACGCAAGTATACCTTAAAAAATATATTGTTGCATTCTAGGAACAAACCTCTTAAACATTTATCATCCATTTATATCCATGTGTATTGTCTAATCTTCAAGGTGCATAACTTGACAAGAGATTGCAGATTTTTTTTTTAATGATGATTTTGTGTTTAGCCAACATCCATGTTTGCATCTCAGAATTCAGACAAAGAACTGTGTCCCCATTGAGGATGTCATCATGTCAACATGTAAAGTCTGACCCATCATGACATTTGGCATAGAAAAACACACTGACCCATCTGGCTTCACAGGGCCCTGGTGCAATGCTAGTGCTAATTTAGGATCTGTTTTGTCTTTTAGATCACAATGAATAAGATTATATCAGCACTCTTACTCTGAGACACTTTATGAAAAGGGGCCAGGCTTAATCATGCTGGTACCAGCTGTATGTTGATGTCATGTTCAGTCATTCAGTCAGTGAAAACACTAAGAGGTCCTATTCCTCTCCCTGAGTGTTAGCCAACACCTGTCTTCTTCTGTCTTGTGTTGGGCATGACAGTAACCGCAGCGCTCCCAAATCCTTTTACCGGGGTAATTTAGCAGTGCTTACAGCTGTCTATAATCCCGTCAGAGAAATGTTGAGGAAGCGATCCACCTTAAAAAATATATTTTTTACTGCTGTCAACATCACCGCCATCAACGCAAGGCCCGCCATCCTGGGAACCAGATAGATGATGCTGTTTGCAGGCTTGTATAGTATTTTTAGTATCTATCCACCCAATGATTACGCACTCACACAGAGTATGCACAAATGTCTCAAACTAATTGTCTCTCGAAAACCCATTATCGCACATTCATCATTTCCCAATGTCTATTGGTGCATTGGTTCATTGTGCTGCATGCTGAATGCCAAAGACACTTGTGAGTTGTGGCAGAGAGAAAAGGAAAAAAAAGTGATATGTACCGAAATGATAGGCGATCCCTCAGAGTTGTGTATTGTTCTAAAAGCAATTAATCTGTTTCGGTTTTCTTTGTCGCCCGTGCATAAAGACAACATTATAATTTTACAAAGCTCTCTCTGTTTCATTGCAACGTTCATTGTATTATTGGGAGGAATCCAAAGACTGTTTAGACACGTGATGTCAGATTCTGCTCCATGCTATTGTGGAGTAGATAGATAGAGGGCCAGGGTCTTTCTGCAAATCTGGCATATGCACAATAGGCATGTGTGAATAGGAGTAATCAGATGTTATTGCAGGTGTAGCATTTCGCTAGACCTGCAATAACATCTGTTATATTTGTGTATGTGACCAATACAATTTCAATTGACGATGGTGCCATGTGTTTGTGTATACATTATGGTGTATAGGGAATTATGTGTGTGTGTGCGCATTTGAGTCTGCATACCGTATGTTTGTTTATTTTTGCGCGTGTGTATGCCCATTGTATGCAATTTGTTCGAGGTGAGTTAGATAATTTCCCTGTAAAAGGACATGTGCTGTATGTAGGGTAGGTGAATGAAAGACTTAATGTATATATTCATACTGGAAACCGGTAAACAAGAGAACTTACATAAGTTACACTCCCCTCCGTATTTATTTGGCTAGCTAATGTCAGCAAACAAAATACATGGTTTGAGTCTGGCTGGCACTCGCAGGAGTATTGGGTAATGTTAGTTACAGCATGGTGAGGGTGAATGAAATCCTTCAAAATCTTGCTAGCTAGCTAGAAACATTAGCGAAGCCAGCTGCAGTGACATATTGGCTAACTTGCATCATGACATCATTTCTAATTTCTGGAGGCTGTGGAAACTGAATTTCAGCTAGCCCAACAACGCCAGCCCAGCCTGGGTTGACTTCAAAGTGCCAATGGAAACGGGGGCTTAAATTAATTTGTCCAAATACTTATGACACCTTCAAATGGGGGGACTAGACACATAAAGTGCTTTCATTTGTAACTGGTAAAACAGATATGTAAGAAAATACCCTCAAATAAAAGGTGACATTCTGTACTGTCACCTCATATAAAACATTTTATATCCAATCCAAATTGCTGAAGTATGGAGCCAAATTAATCGTTTTAGAGTCACTGTCCAAATAAATACGGAGGGGAATGTATATAACTTCTCCAAGTTCTAGGGTGGTGCTACTTTTGAGCTTTCCTCAGCCAATCCCCATGCCCCAAAAAGGGCACAAAGAAATCCCTAAACCAATTTCATTTCATCTTCATGACACACAATTAGCACAGCTCAAGTGTCAAACACAGGGATCAAGTTGCAGCATTACACAGAACACCAAATTACAAAGAGAGAGTAGAGAGGGAAGTCCACCGCGGGTCATCCCGCTTGCTTTGAACCCTTGAGTATTCATCTCTGACTCATCCTCGCCAAGATAGGGATGGGAGGACCTAGACAAGTGGAGGAGAGAGAAAAGAGAGGGAGAGAAAGAGAGGAGTGAGAGAGACTGAAAGTGATAGACTGAAAGAGAAAGAGACGGAGAGATAGAGAGAGACAGAAAGAGATAGAGATACAGTGAGGGACAGAGTGAAGTGAATGTAAGTTGACTTGCATTAAAGAATACAGCGCAGTACTATCACGGCAGGTCAGTGGCGGGCAGCCGTTTTTTGAGGCGGGTTTCATTTCTTTAGCGAAAGTGTCAGGAGAAGCTCCTTTTACTTCTTCTCTCTCGCTTGTGCTTTCTCTCTTGTGCTCTCTCACTCTCTGTGCAGTGAGTGGGAAGTGTATTATCTCAACCAAGCGATATGACAGAATCTTCCCTTCAATGTACTGTAAGTGTGTCATGAGGGCAATGGCATGACTCGGGGTAAGCCTGATAATGTGATTCCCCCTAAGGTTAAAACGCTTATAATGTACCTTGTTCTCCACCACAGTCTGAATATAATTAAGATCTCCATCTTTGGTGCTCATCCTTGTACCGGACGGCTGAAATGACTGCAGATAAAACTGTACATCATGAAGGAAATGAGATTCAGCATACATATGTACAGTTGAAGTAGGAGTTTACATACACTTAGGATGGAGTCATTAAAACTCATTTTTCAACCACTCCACAAATTTCTTGTTAACAAACTATAGTTTTGGCAAGTCGGTTAGGACATCTACTTTGTGCATGACACAAGTAATATTTCCAACAATTGTTTACAGACAGATTATTTCACTTATAATTCACTGTATCACAATTCCAGTGGGTCAGAAGTTTACATACACTAAGTTGACTGTGCCTTTAAACAGCTTGGAAAATTCCAGAAAAATGTCATGGCTTTAGAAGCTTCTGATAGGCTAATTGACATAATTTGAGTCAATTGGAGATGTACCTGTGGATGTATTTAAAGGCCTACCTTCAAGCTCAGTGCCTCTTTGCTTGACATCATGGGAAAATCAAAAGAAATCAGCCAAGATCTCAGAAACAAAATTGTTGACCTCCACAAGTCTGGTTCATCCTTGGGAGCAATTTCCAAATGCCTGAAGGTACCACGTTCATCTGTACAAACAATAGTACGCAAGTATAAACACCATAGGACCACACAGCCATCATACCGCTCAGTAAGGAGACGCGTTCTGTCTCCTAGAGATGAACGTACTTTGGTGCGAAAAGTGCAAATCAATCCCAGAACAACAGCAAAGGACCTTGTGAAGATGCTGGAGGAAACAGGTCCAAAAGTATCTATATCCACAGTAAAACCGAGTCCTATATCGACATAACCTGAAATGTCACTCAGCAAATAAGAAGCCACTGCTCCAAAACCACCATACTATGGTTTGCAACTGCACATGGGGACAAAGATCATGCTTTTTGGAGAAATGTCCTCTGGTCTGATGAAACAAAAATAGAACTGTTTGGCCATAATGACCATCGTTATGTTTGGAGGAAAAAGGGGAAGGCTTGCAAGCCAAAGAAAACCATCCCAACCGTGAAGCACGGGGGTGGCAGCATCATGCTGTGGGGGTGCTTTGCTGCAGGAGGGTCTGGTGCACTTCACAAAATAGATGGCATCATGAGGAAGGAAAGGTATGTGGATATATTCCAAATGGACAATGAACCCAAGCATACTTCCAAAGTTGTGGCAAAATGGCTTAAGCACAACAAAGTCAAGGTATTGGAGTGGCCATCACAAAGCCCTGACCTCAATCCTATAGAAAATGTGTGGGCAGAACTGAAAAAGCGTGTGCGAGCAAGGAGGCCTACAAACCTGACTCAGTTACACCAGCTTTGTCAGGAGGAATGGGCCAAAATTCACCATACTTATTATGGGAAGCTTGTGGAAGGCTACCCGAAACGTTTGACCCAAGTTAAACAATTTAAAGGTAATGCTACCAAATACTAATTGAGTGTATGCAAACTTCTGACCCACTGGGAGTGTGATGAAATAAATAAAAGCTAAAATAAATAATTCTCTCTACTATTATTCTGACATTTCACATTCTTAAAATAAAGTGGTGATCCTAACTGACCTAAGACAGGGCATCTTTGCTATGATTAAATGTCAGGAATTGTGAAAAACTGAGTTTAAATGTATTTGGCTAAGGTGTATGGCTTAGGAATCCTTTACACAGGGGATTGGCTACAATGGCACCTTGACAGTCTTGTAACCTATGAGATAAGCTTTCCAGGGATATGTATTTTATGCATAATGCAAACTATAGCTAGCTGGCTCAAAGACGAGACGCACCGAGCATGCTACATTACATTGTAAACAGATTTCATCGCTTTATTCTACTATTATGTGTGTTTTATGGCATTATTTGTAATTTATTCTGAAAATAATGATTCTGCCACCGTCTGTTATGACCAAAAAGAGCTTCTGGATATCAGGACAGCTATTACTCACCTCGTATTGGACGAAGATTTTTTCTTCAACGAGTCGGAGGCGAAGGATATCCTACAGACACCCGACAAGGCCCAAATCCCAGTCATTCGCATGAGAAAGAGACAGAGATATCGTGGACGTAGGTTGGGGTGCCTTGTAAGGATCTGACGGCGAGCACGTAAATTGCCTCTTCCATCAATCCTATTAGCCAATGTTCAATCATTTGAAAATAAGGTAGACAACCTAAGATTACGGTTATCCTACCAACGGGACATAAAAAACTGTAATATCTTATGTTTCACCGAGTTGTGGCTGAACGACGACATTGATAACATACAGCTGGTGGGATATACACTATATCGGCAGGATAGAACGGCTGACTCCGGTAAGACAAGGGGTGGCGGTCTGTGTATATTTGTAAACAACAGCTGGTGCAAAAAATCTAATACTAAGGAAGTCTCAAGGTTTTGCTCACCTGATGTAGAGTATCTCATGATAAGCTGTAGAAAACACTATTTACTTCTATATTTTTCATAGCTGTCTATAAACCACCACAAACCAATGCTGGCACTAAGACTGCACTCAATGAGCTGTATAAGGCCATAAGTAAACAGGAAAACGCTCATCCAGAGGCAGCGCTCCTTGGTCCCGGGGACTTTAATGCAGGGAAACTTAAATCCGTTCTACCTCATTTCTACCAGCATGTTAAATTTACATTTACATGTTTAGTCATTTAGCAGACACTCTTATCCAGAGCGACTTACAGTTAGTGCATTCATTTTCATACTGGCCCCCCGTGGGAAATGAACCCACAACCCTGGCGTTGCAAGCGCCATGCTCTACCAACTGAGCTACACGGTGCAACCAGAGCTAAATGTGCAACCAGAGGGAAAAAAACTCTAGACCCCCTTTACTCCACACACAGAGATGCATACAAAGCTCTCCCTCGCCCTCCAGTTGGCAAATCTGACCATAACTATATCCTCCCGATTCCTGCTTATCAGCAAAAACTAAAGCAGGAAGCACCAGTGACTCGGTTAATAAAAAAGTGGTCAGATGACACAGATGCTAAGCTACAGGACTGTTTTGCTAGCACAGACTGGAATATGTTCTGGGATTCTTCAGATAGCATTGAGGAGTATGCCACATCAGTCAGTGGCTTCATCAATAAGTGCATCGATGACGTCGTCCCCAACGGTGACCGTACGTACATACCCCAACCAGAAGCCATGAATTTCAGGCAACATCTGCACTGAGCTAAAGTATAGAGCTGCCGCTTTCAAGGAGCTGGACTCAAACCCGGATGCTTAAAAGAAATCCTGCTATGCCCTGCCCTCCGACGAACCATCAAACAGGCAAAGAGTCAATACCGGACTAAGATTGAATCGTACTACACCGGCTCTGACGCTCGTCGGATGTGGCAGGGCTTGAAAATTACAGACTGCAAAGGGAAGCACAGCCGCGAGCTGCCAAGTGACACAAGCCTACCAGACGAGCTAAATCACTTATAGGCTTGCTTCGAGGCAAGCAACACTGAAGCATGCATGAGAGCACCAGCTGTTCCGGATGACTGTGATCACGCTCTCCGTAGCCGATGTGAGTAAGACTTTTAAGCAGGTCAACATTCACAAGGCCGCAGGGCCAGACGGATTACCAGGACGTGTACTCCGAGCATGTGCTGACCAACTGGCAAGTGTCTTCACTGACATTTTCAACATGTTCCTGACTGAGTCTGTAATACCAACATGTTTCAAGCAGACCACCATAATCCCTGTGCCCAAGGACACTAAGATAACCTGCATAAATGACTACCGACCCGTAGCACTCACGTATGTAGCCATGAAGTGCCTTGAAAGGCTGGTCATGGCTCACATCAACACCATTATCCCAGAAACCCTAGACCCACTCCAATTTGCATACCGACCCAACAGATCCACAGATGATGCAATCTCTATTACACTCCACACTGCCCTTTCCCATCTGGACAAGAGGAACACCTACGTGAGAATGCTATTCATTGACTACAGCTCAGCGTTCAACACCATACTGCCCTCAAAGCTCATCACTAAGCTAAGGATCCTGGGACTAAACACCTTCCTCTGCAACTGGATCCTGGACTTCCTGACCGGCCGCACCCAGATGGTAAGGGTAGGTAACAACACATCTGCCACGCTGATCCTCAACACGGGGGAAGAGGAAGGCCCTCAAAATTGTCAAAGACTCCAGCCACCCTAGTCATAGACTGTTCTCTCTGCTACAGCACTCAAGTGGTACCAATTTTTTTGCTTAACACTTTTTTTTTTTTTTTTTTTTACTTTGCATTGTTTGTTAAGGGCTTGTAAGTAAGCATTTCACTGTAATGTCTACACCTGTTGTATTCGGCGCATGTGGCAAATACATTTTTATTTTATTTAATTTCATTGCTTTGGCATAAAATATGGCTTCTCAAGGGGGGGAAAAAAGGTAACAACGAAGAATATCGAACAGGAACCTAAAAAGAAGGTAGCAATGAATAAGTATACGGACATAGAAACTTTGAATAAAATACTGGAGTCGGACTCGGATCAGGGGAGCAATTTGGACAACAAGGTTTTCGACTCCGCATACGAAGATTGCTTTCTAGAAGGATTGGATCCACTTTAAGATCTGTAAGTAAATAATTTTCATGACTTTATATAGCTAATTTACTATATGAATTTCATTTTTTATAAGTTGTCTGCTTTTTGTGCTTTGGATTGAGTTTACATAGGCCTATGTAGCAAGTAATTTCAATGTTATATCATTCTGAAGTAGGTCTGTGTTTCATATTAGTTCACTGTTTGTTGTTCTAAGTTTCATCCTTGTAACTTTGGAGAGGCCACTAAACTCTCATCGTCATTGTTTATTTGTGGTTCTCACCTCTGCCTTTATCTCCAAAGTGTTTGCACTGTGTGTGTGCTTCACGCCTTCTATGTGAGTCACTGTACAGATAACGTTTAGGCTTGGTGTTTTGACTTTACAGTATTGTTGTTTTGTAAATGTAGTCAACTGTAATTCTGTGTGTCTTACAACAATATGTCCATTTATTGTATTCACCACAGTGGAGGAGGCAGAGGATTTGGATGATGACGTTTGGGAGCCACCCCTCCCCAGCAAGCACCCCCGCCGGTCAAGGTCTTCACCCCCCACTGCTATGTCAATCACCCCATCTGATGGTTTTACATCCACCACTCGACAAAGGCGCCACTCCTCTTCAACCACCCCCACTGCAGTTTCAATCAACCCGTCTGATGGTTCTCCATCCACTACTCCGCAAAGACCCCACTCCTCTTCAACCACCCCCACTGCAGTCCCTGGCACCACTCCCCTCTCTGCAAGTTCATCTGGAGGTGCGGGGGCAGTGAGGAGATCTAGGCCTCAACAGAGAAGAGGGAGAGGCAGAGGGAGAGGCAGTGGATGCAGCACAACAGAGGGAGATGAAACTGAGGACAGGTGGCATACGGTCCTTGAAGATGATGAGGAGCCAGAACAATTTACGTTTAAACCCAAACGACCTGAAGGCCCACAGTTGGTTAGATGAAACATACACCACCTTACAGCTGTTTCAGCTCTACTTTACCACCTGTGTACTGGGAACACTAATAATACCAACAAGTATGGGGACAAGAAGCAGCAGGGGGGAAGGAAGATGTCCTGGAAACCTGTCACAATGGGTGACATGCTCAACTACATTTCCTTGGTGATTTACATGGGACTGGTAAAGGTATCAAGACTAGTTCACAACTGGAGCAAGTTCCCACTCTATCGGTTCGAGTTCCCCACCTCGGTCATGAGTAAAAACAGATTCTTGGCCATCAACCGTACTCTTACATTTTACATTTACATTTTAGTCATTTAGCAGACGCTCTTATCCAGAGCGACTTACATGAGCAATTAGGGTTAAGTGCCTTGCTCAAGGGCACATCGGCAGATTTTTCACCTAGTCGGCTCGGGGATTAGAACCAGCGACCTTTCGGTTACTGGCACAATGCTCTTAACCACTAAGCTACCAAAATGATCAGGAGAATGACCAAAAGAAGGGGACTGCAGGGTATGATCGTCTTGCAAGAGTCAAGCCCCTTTATCATGACATGGTGGAGGCATGCAAAACTTCCTTCCAGCCTGTATCTATAGATGAGCGCATTGGTTGGCTCAAAGGCTTGAATTAGCTGGAAGCAATATATGAAAAATAAGCCGACCAAATGGGGCTACAAGCTCTTTGAGCTAGCCGATTCAGCCTCTGCCTACACATGGAACTTATCATCTATGAAAGCAAGACGATCACACCCACTGGGAAGGGCCTTAGTTATGACTCTGTCATGCAGCTGATGGACTTCCCCTTACTTGGCATTGGGTACAAGCTCTTTGTGGACAATTTTTATACTAGTCCAATGCTTTTCATAGACCTCTTGAAAAAATATACAGTGGGGGAAAAAAGTATTTAGTCAGCCACCAATTGTGCAAGTTCTCCCACTTAAAAAGATGAGAGAGGCCTGTAATTTTCATCATAGGTACACATCAACTATGACAGACAAATTGAGAAAAAAAAATCCAGAAAACCACATTGTAGGATTTTTTATGAATTTATTTGCAAATTATGGTGGAAAATAAGTATTTGGTCACCTACAAACAAGCAATATTTCTGGCTCTCACAGACCTGTAAGTTCTTCTTTAAGAGGCTCCTCGGTCCTCCACTCGTTACCTGTATTAATGGCACCTGTTTGAACTTGTTATCAGTATAAAATACACCTGTCCACAACCTCAAACAGTCACACTCCAAACTCCACTATGGCCAAGACCAAAGAGCTGTCAAAGGACACCAGAAACAAAATTGTAGACCTGCACCAGGCTGGGAAGACTGAATCTGCAATAGGTAAGCAGCTTGGTTTGAAGAAATCAACTGTGGGAGCAATTATTAGGAAATGGAAGACATACAAGACCACTGATAATCTCCCTCGATCTGGGGCTCCATGCAAGATCTCACCCTGTGGGGTCAAAATGATCACAAGAACGGTGAGCAAAAATCCCAGAACCACACGGGGGGAACTAGTGAATGACCTGCAGAGAGCTGGGACCAAAGTAACAAAGCCTACCATCAGTAACACACTACGCCGCCAGGGACTCAAATCCTGCAGTGCTAGACGTGTCCCCCTCCTTAAGCCAGTACATGTCCAGGCCCGTCTGAAGTTTGCTAGAGTGCATTTGGATGATCCAGAAGAGGATTGGAAGAATGTCATATGGTCAGATGAAACCAAAATAGAACTTTTTGGTAAAAACTCAACTCGTCGTGTTTGGAGGACAAAGAATGCTGAGTTGCATCCAAAGAACACCATACCTACTGTGAAGCATGGGGGTGGAAACATCATGCTTTGGGGCTGTTTTTCTGCAAAGGGACCAGGACGACTGATCCGTGTAAAGGAAAGAATGAATGGGGCCATGTATCGTGAGATTTTGAGTGAAAACCTCCTTCCATCAGCAAGGGCATTGAAGATGAAACGTGGCTGGGTCTTTCAGCATGACAATGATCCCAAACACACCGCCCGGGCAACGAAGGAGTGGCTTCGTAAGAAGCATTTCAAGGTCCTGGAGTGGCCTAGCCAGTCTCCAGATCTCAACCCCATAGAAAATCTTTGGAGGGAGTTGAAAGTCCGTGTTGCCCAGCGACAGCCCCAAAACATCACTGCTCTAGAGGAGATCTGCATGGAGGAATGGGTCAAAATACCAGCAACAGTGTGTGAAAACCTTGTGAAGACCTTGTTTGACCTGTGTCATTGCCAACAAAGGGTATATAACAAAGTATTGAGAAACTTTTGTTATTGACCAAATACTTATTTTCCACCATGATTTGCAAATAAATTCATTAAAAATTCTACAATGTGATTTTCTGGATTTTTCTTTCTAATTTTGTCTGTCATAGTTGACGTGTACCTATGATGAAAATTACAGGCCTCTCTCATCTTTTTAAGTGGGAGAACTTGCACAATTGGTGGCTGACTAAATACTTTTTTCCCCACTGTAAATAGCGGCTTGTGGCACCATTCGTCCTAACAGAATCGGTTTCCCCAAGACCAAGGTAAACAACGTGACAAGGACAGTGGAGAGGGGGACCATGCGATGTATCATGACTAACAAGCTGCTTTTTGAGAAATGGAAAGAGACTAGGGAAGTAACCATACTCACCACACAGCATAAGGCATTCAATAATGACCATGTCTCAAGGAGGGTGAAAACATGGGTGAGGAAGAATGTTCCCATTCCTATTTCTGCGAAGGACTACAATGCCAGCATGGGTGGTGTCGACCTATCTGATGCTGTGATAGGCTACTACTAGGTCCTCCACAAGACCACTTTGTGGACATTGCTACAGTAAATGCTTTCATTCTCCACAAGCAGATGGCCAGAGCAAAAGGTCAAACCCCTCTCTCCCAGTTGGCCTTCCGAGAGCAGCTGGTGTTGTAAATGGCTGAATTGGAGGCCCAAAGCAACCTCACACCCAAGACCCCCACTCAAGGTGAGCGCCACTTTCCAACACACATGCCAAAAGACAAAAGGAAGAACTGCAAGCATTGCACAAAACAATGCTGCTTCAAAGACTATCACGACATGCACAAGCTATGCTGAAAGTGAAATCTAATCTACACCTGGGATGTAAAACGAACACGAATGCCATCTGTAAATAGTTCAGCTTATTTCTATTTTTGCACCTTTTTTAGTGAAGGACACGTTTGTAACCAATTTTGTGTTTGATAAGACATTTGTATATATATATTTTATGTATATCTGTTGCTTTTATATTGTTTTTGTAAACAGTTCATTTGTATGTGGGACCAATACATTGGATATGCCTAGGCTAAACATTCAAGCCCTTTGGAGAGGTTGAAAAAACACTTGGATATCCCCTTCACAGTGGCTTGCGAAAGTATTCACCACCTTGGTTGCCTTACAACCTGGAATTAAAATTGATTTTTTTGGGGTTTGTATCATTTTATTTACACAACATGCCTACCACTTTGAAGATGCAAAATATGTTTTATTGTGAAACAAACAAGCAATGAGACAAAAAAACATAACATTTGAGCGTGCATAACTATTCAAACCCCCAAAGTCAATACTTTATAGAACTACCTTTTGCAGCAATTACAGCTGCAAGTCTCTTGTGGTATGTCTCTATAAACTTGGCACATCTAGCCACTGGGATTTTTGCCCATTCTTCAAGGCAAAACTGCTCCAGCTCCATCAAGTTGGATGGGTTCCGCTAATGTACAGCAATCTTTAAGTCATACCACAGATTGTCAATTGGATTGTGGTCTGGGCTTTGACTAGGCCATTCCAAGAAATGTAAATGTTTCCCCTTAAGCCACTTGAGTGTTGCTTTAGCAGTATGCTTAGGGTCATTGTCCTGCTGGAAGGTGAACCTCCGTCCCAGTCTCAAATCTCTGGAAGACTGAAACAGGTTTCCCTCAAGAATTTCCCTGTATTTAGCGCCATCTATCATTACTTCAATTCTGACCAGTTTCCCAGTCCCTGCCGGTGAAAAACATCCCCACAGCATGATGCTGCCACCACCATGCATCACTGTGGGAATGGTGTTCTCGGGGTGATGAGAGGTGTTGGGTTTGCGCCAGACAAAGCATTTTCCTTGATGGCCAAAAAGCTCAATTTTCTGACCAGAGTACCTTCTTCCTTATGTTTGGGGAGACTCCCACATGCCTTTTGGCGAACACCAAACATTTGCTTTTGTCTGGCCACTCTTCCATAAAGCCCAGCTCTGTGGAGTGTACGGCTTAAAGTGGTCCTATGGACATATTTTTATACTCCAATCTCTGCTGTGGAGCTTTGCAGCTCCTTCAGGGTTATCTTTGGTCTCTTTGTTGCCTCTGTGATTAATGCTCTCCTTGCCTGGTCCGTGAGTTTTGGTGGGCGACCCTCTCTTGGCATCTTGGCAGGTTTGTTGTGGTGCCATATTCTTTCAATTTTTTAATAATGGGTTTAATGGTGCTCCGTTGGATGTTCAAAGTTTCGGATATTTTTTTATAACCCAACCCTGATCTGTACTTCTCCACAACTTTGTCCCTGACCTGTTTGGAGAGCTCCTTGGTCTTCATGGTGCTGCTTGCTTGGTAGTGCCCCTTGCTTAGTGGTGTTGCAGACTCTGGGGCCTTTCAGAACAGGTGTATATACAGTTGAAGTCGGAAGTTTACATACACCTTAGCCAAATACATTTAAACTCAGTTTTTCACAATTCCTGACATTTAATCCTAGTAAAAATTCCCTGTCTTAGGTCAGTTAGGATCACCACTTTATTTTAAGAATGTGAAATGTCAGAATAATAGTAGAGAGAATTATTTATTTCAGCTTTTATTTCTTTCATCACATTCCCAGTAGGTCAAAAGTCTACAAACACTCAATTAGAATTTGTTAGCATTGCCTTTAAATTGTTTAACTTCGGTCAAACGTTTCGGGTAGCCTTCCACAAGCTTCCCACAATAAGATGGGTGAATTTTGGCCCATTCCTGACAGAGTTGGTGTAACTGAGTCAGGTTTGTAGGCCTCCTTGCTCGCACACGCTTTTTCAGTTCTGCCCACACATTTTCTATAGGATTGAGGTCAGGGCTTTGTGATGGCCACTCCAATACCTTGACTTTGTTGTCCTTATGCCATTTTTCCACAACTTTGGAAGTATGCTTGGGGTCATTGTCCATTTGGAAGACCCATTTGCGACCAAGCTTTATCTTCCTGACTGATATCTTGAGATGTTGCTTCAATATATCCACATAATTTTCCTTCCTCATGATGCCATCTATTTTGTGAAGTGCACCAGTCCCTCCTGCAGCAAAGCACCCCCACAGACTAATGCTGCCACCCCCGTGCTTCACAGTTGGGATGGTGTTCTTCGACTTGCAAGCGCCGCCTTTTTCCTCCAAAAATAATGATGGTCATTATGGCCAAACAGTTCTATTTTTGTTACATCAGACCAGAGGACATTTCTCCAAAAAGTACGATCTTTGTCCCCATGTGCAGTTGCAAACCGTAGTCTGGATTTTTTATTGCGGTTTTGGAGCAGTGGCTTCTTCCTTGCTGAGCGGCCTTTCAGGTTATGTCGATATTGGACTTGTTTTACTGTGGATATAGATACTTTTGTACCTGTTTCCTCCAGCATCTTCACAAGGTTCTTTGCTGTTGTTCTGGGATTGATTTTAACTTTTCGCACAAAACTATGTTCATCTCTAGGAGACAGAACGCGTCTCCTTCCTGAGTGGTATGATGGCTGCGTGGTCCCATGGTGTTTATACTTGCGTACTATTGTTTGTACAAATGAACGTGGTACCTTCAGGCGTTTGGAAATTGTTCCCAAGGATGAACCAGACTTGTGGAGGTCAACAATTATTTTTCCGAGGTCTTGACTGATTTATTTTGATTTTCCCATGATGTCAAGCAAAGAGGCACTGAGTTTGAAGGTATGCCTTGATATACATCCACAGGTACACCTCCAATTGACTCAAATGATGTCAATTAGCCTATCAGAAACTTCTAAAACCATTATATCATTTTCTGGAATTTCCAAAGCTGTTTAAAGGCACAGTCAACTGAGTGTATATAAACTTCAGACCCACTGGAATTGTGATACAGTGAATTATAAGTTAAATAATCTGTCTGTAAACAATTGTTGGAAAAATGACTTGTGTCATGCACAAAGTAGATGTCCTAACCGACTTGCCAAAACTATAGTTTGTTAATAAGACATTTGTGGAGTGGTTGAAAAACAAGTTTTAATGACTCCAACATAAGTGTATGTAAACTTCCGACTTCAACTGTATACTGAGATCATGTGACAGATCATGTGACTCTTAGATTGCACACAGGTGGGCTTTATTTAACTAATTATATGACTTCTGAAGGTAATTGGTTGCATCATATCTTATTTAGGGGCTTCATAGCAAAGGGGGTGAATACATATGCACGCACCACTTTTCCGTTATTTATTTTTTAGAATTTTTTGAAACAAGTAATTTTTTTCATTTCACTTCACCAATTTGGACCATTTTGTGTATTTCCATTACATGAAATCCAAATAAAAATCAATTTAAATTACAGGTTGTAATGCAACAAAATAGGAAAAAACGCCAAGGGGGATGAATACTTTTGCAAGGCACTGTAAAAGTAATGCCGATTGAGACGAGACATGCAGCGTTTACCATGAATGCAATCTCCGCTAAAGCCAGAATATGTCCTTTAAATTTCATTCATGCTGTAAGGTTGAACTTCTGTGATATGGGTTGAATAGAGCCCTAAGTTCCCTGTCAACATTTTTTTCAACACTGATGAGCTAATCATTATTTAAAAAGCACTATGTGAGGGCCCCCAATGAAACCTGCTTCATAAATGAAATAACTAGCTCTTCTCCTTCTGACCTTCTAGCCTTTTATTCACACTAATACACAGAATAACTCCCTTCTTCCTGTATTATCTCTACTATCTGAGATGCACCATGGAATAGTCTGTTTAGATACCCTCTCCCTACCCCTTCCATTTCTTGTGTGATTTACAATGGCTCTTCACCCCTGTCATTTTGAATATGCAGCTAGCCGCTCCACAGCCTCCCCCTATGGTCCCGGTGTAATGAAAATATAATGATCTACATCTAATGCCTCGTATTTCAACACATTGTCCCTAATGGGTTTAAATGGGGGAGATTGACAGAGCAAAATCCCTAGCATCTGCAACCCAAAGTTCGGCAATGGATTGATTTGGCGGCTAGTTAGAGGGATTATGACAATGTTCAGAAAATAAATGGCATGCAGGGAGATGGTGTCTTTTATCACGTCTACGCATCATATGTAAATACGGGAACTGTAGAGAAGCTAATGATAGCACCTATTATGTTGGCCAACTAAGGCTGAATCATATAAAAGCTACCAGAGAGGTAGTGTTGACTGTAAACCTGATTTCACAGTACTGAATCTGGCTTCATTTGTACTGTAGTGTAGGAACTCAACATACAGTCAACAGTAGTACCTAATAATGTAGATTTAGAAAGGCCATTTGACGTACATGCATTGTCGTGTTAAACAGCCTGGAGAAAAGATTGACAATGAGATCAATATTTACATTGACTTTCTAAAGTTATACAGCAAATAGAATCCCTGGCGGAACATTGGTGACAGAGAATAAATGTTTATGCAGTAGACCCGGCTTATCTGTGTCCTCCATAAACTTCAAAGTCAGGATTCAGATCCCTTTATTTGATTTTCAACAGTGTGTAATTATTGTAATGATCTTGGCAGACAAATCCTAATTGCGCACAATGTTTATGATCAGCAGGAAGTGAGAGCAAGGCATCTGCTATCCTTGATCAACACACTCCATTTGGCTAGAAAGTAAAATGTTCTGATGCAGTCAAAAGTGGTAGCACTGCGCAGCACTGCTGAAATAAATACTGTCATGCTGCTGAGAAAGCAGGCCTTATTAACTACCGATTATGAATGCAGTATATAATCACTGCATTGTGTGTGGTGTGTGTGTGTGCTTGCTTGCAAAAGAAAGTGTAAATATGTGTTTACCCATGTGTGTGTGTGTGTGTATGTGTGTGTTAGCTTGCAAGAGAGAAAGACCATGACTGTGTGTACACAGTGTATGTGTGTGTTTGTGTGTGTGTGTGCACACGTTATAGACAGGGAGCAATTGTGGTTAAATAACTCCATCCATTTGGCATGTGAAGCTGTCCTCATCACTTTCTTTAATGACAATGAGAGTAAATCTAATGAATAGGCTTTTGTTAGTTTCCATTACTACTCCTCCCTATGTTTCTGCTACAATGGGCCTAAAGGCATGGGTAAATTATCACTCTTCCCTGTGATAAAAATAGGGAAGGAAGAAATGTCTGCAGATCATGTCCAGGAAGGTTTGCCAATTGCTTCCTGGGTAAATATATATATATATATATATATATATATATATATATATCCCATATCTGAACAGTTTCAAAACAATTCTGATAAACTATTGATAAAATAAAGACAGAACAATACAAAACAGGGTTTTCTAGACTAGAGATCCATAGGGTCTAGTCCAGTGGTCACCAACCGGTCAATCGCGATCGACAGGTCAATCTCCAAGGCATTCCTAGTTGATCACCGAACGTTCAGATAGCTCAGATCACTGTGTCTGCACAGTTTCCTCGAGCCATAGACTGTAAAAATAAGCTTGGACACACTGCAAAGTTGATACTGTGAGATTTCAGAACTTTTAAAACAATGACTAGAGAGAGACAACGCATACAGCATAGAGCTGCTGTTTTTATGAGTAAATTCATGTTTAAGTTGTTATTCAGCATTGTCAACACTTTGTTCAATAAGCCATAGAATGCACATTCTCCCTACTTCCACTCACGCTACAACAAGCACTGCAGCTGCAATGGAGTATAGCGAAGTGTTCCGATAAGCTTGCGTTGTTATTATTAGCACCTTGTGTCTTTTTTAATATCAAGGAACATTTCACTTTCTCTCACAACATGAATTGGTGCTTGAGGCAGAAATAATGCAGTGCGACTTGAGTTTCACCATCAACTGGAAGTCTGTGTCCCCTTTTCTCAGCGGAGGGAGGGAGAGCGGAGGGACGGTGTGTCGGGTGAGAGACAGCCTCA
Organism: Coregonus lavaretus; assembly: GCF_964263955.1. NCBI lineage: Eukaryota > Metazoa > Chordata > Actinopteri > Salmoniformes > Salmonidae > Coregonus > Coregonus lavaretus. The sequence continues at coordinate 17,084,438 of NC_140011.1, forward strand.
CTGCTGCTCCCTCCCCTCAGACTGACCATCAGATGCAGAAAGTGATCTTGACTCAGAAAAGTTTGGTGACCACTGGTCTAGTCTGTGTGACTATGTTGCAGTGCCATGCATCTAAATTCCCTATAAAACCTGTAGATGGTGAGGGCTCATTTCTACCAACGCTTTCTTACATTTTGAGGGACCGCAAAGATGAGAAAACAACGTTTCTTTTTGCAGTTTTCAGTAATAATAATAAAAAAAAACATTTATGAATAAGCGAAAAAGGTAGAAAGGCAGAAAAACATGATTCCATCATGGCCCCTGACCCATTAAGGCTCAGGTGTTCAACGGGGAGGAAAAACAAAGTTTCATAAAGAGGAAGTTAAGAAGGCTATGTTTTTCAGGTGAATGCTATTTCTCCCCTTCTCATGTTTTCTGATAATAAGTGGGCGGCCAAGACGCAGGAGGGCTCTAGTGGCCATGGTTCGCTTTAAGTGTTTGGCAGCACTGACATTTATAGAGCGACCCAGGGTGAAGTAAAAATCAGTCTCGAGCTGCACACTGTTCTAACAGTGCCAACACACTAACACAGAATACTGTGAAATGGTAACCCCTTCAAATTACAGCGTGTTTAATAACAATCAATTTACTCGGTAAGTATGTGGTAACAAAAAGTAAATGCGCAGTAAGAAAGCATTTATACATAGGAACAATTTTATCGTACATTTACTTACTAGGAACGATGCAAAGTAAGTACTATATACTTCATTAGTAAATACAATTATTTATTGTTTTACTATATAGGTAATTACAAAGAAGAAAGACGGTAAATACAATTTAGTACCGGCTTATTACTATGTAAATACCTACTCAAGCCAATCTTTTAATGTATCACCAAGGGAACACCAAGGAACATACATAGTCAAACCAGTCTTTTTCAAAGTAATACCTAAGAAACACCAATGAACATAATGGTAATTTATCATTTATTACCACGTACTGTAACTACCAAATAAAAACCTTCAAGTCATCCTCGTGTTGATATTCTCTCCCGTATTTTCTATGTATTTTACCTTTAGTTACCATGTATGTTCATAGTAACAGGGCTGTAAACTGAAGTGCTGCCTGTTCCCATGTAGAGACAGGGGGCAGTTGAAATCGGTGAGGGGGTTACATTTTTTAGGGTTCTTGCATTGGAATTATATTGAATTCTGCTTATATAATCACGCTATACCACAATAAACATAAAGTTCAAATGCTGAGACTCCGAGATCACTGAATGCTGCGCTGTATCAGCACAACGGACAGTGCCCTACAGCTATGACATTTTGGTAATGAATATAGGCTACAAGATAGATATGGCAATTCACCTACAGTGAGGGAAAAAAGTATTTGATCCCCTGCTGATTTTGTATGTTTGCCCACTGACAAAGACATGATCAGTCTATAATTTTAATGGTAGGTTTATTTGAACAGTGAGAGACAGAATAACAACAACAAAATCCAGAAAAACGCATGTCAAAAATGTTATAAATTGATTTGTATTTTAATTAGGGAAATAAGTATTTGACCCCTCTGCAAAACATGACTTTGTACTTGGTGGCAAAATCCTTGTTGGCAATCACAGAGGTCAGACGTTTCTTGTAGTTGGCCACCAGGTTTACACACATCTCAGGAGGGATTTTTGTTCCACTCCTCTTTGCAGATCTTCTCCAAGTCATTAAGGTTTCGTGGCTGAGTTTGGCAACTCGAACCTTCAGCTCCCTCCACAGATTTTCTATGGGATTAAGGTCTGGAGACTGGCTAGGCCACTCCAGGACCTTAATGTGCCTCTTCTTGAGTCACTCCTTTGTTGCCTTGGCCGTGTGTTTTGGGTCACTGTCATGCTGGAATACCCATCCACGACCCATTTTCAATGCCCTGGCTGAGGGAAGGAGGTTCTCACCCAAGATTTGACGGTACATGGCCCTGTCCATCGTCCATTTGATGCGGTGAACTTGTTCTGTCCGCTTAGCAGAAAAACACCCGCAAAGCATAATGTTTCCACCTCCATGTTTGACGGTGGGGATGGTGTTCTTGGGGTCACAGGCAGCATTCCTCCTCCTCCAAACATGGCGAGTTGAGTTGATGCCAAAGAGCTCGATTTTGGTCTCATCTGACCACAACACTTTCACCCAGTTCTCCTCTGAATCATTCAGATGTTCATTGGCAAACTTCAGATGGGCCTGTATATGTGCTTTCTTGAGCAGGGGGACCTTGCGGGCGCTGCAGGATTTCAGTCCTTCACGGTGTAGTGTGTTACCAATTGTTTTCTTGGTGACTATGGTCCCAGCTGCCTTGAGATCGTTGAAAAGATCCTCCCGTGTAGTTCTGGGCCGATTCCTCACCGTTCTCATGATCATTGCAACTCCACGAGGTGAGATCTTGCATGGAGCCCCAGGCCGAGGGAGATTGACAGTTATTTTGTGTTTCTTCCATTTGCGAATAATCGCACCAAATGTTGTTACCTTCTCACCAAGCTGCTTGGCGATGGTCTTGTAGCCCATTCCAGCCTTGTGTAGGTCTACAATCTTGTCCCTGACATCCTTGGAGAGCTCTTTGGTCTTGGCCATGGTGGAGAGTTTGGAATCTGATTGATTGCTTCTGTGGACAGGTGTCTTTTATACAGGTAACAAACTGAGATTAGGAGCACTCCCTTTAAGAGTGTGCTCCTAATCTCAGCTCGTTACCTGTATAAAAGACACCTGGGAGCCAGAAATCTTTCTGATTGAGAGGGGGTCAAATACTTATTTCCCTCATTAAAATGCAAATCAATTTATAACATTTTTAACATGCGTTTTTCTGGATTTTGTTGTTGTTATTCTGTCTCTCACTATTCAAATAAACCTACCATTAAAATTATAGACTGATCATTTCTTTGTCAGTGGGCAAACGTACAAAATCAGCAGGGGATCAAATACTTTTTTCCCTCACTGTATTACAAACAGCCTATGTGAATGTGTCACACCCTGGCTCTGGGACTCATTATGTTGAGCCAGGGTGTGTTCATTCTATGTGTTTATTTCTATGTTGGTAGTTCTGTTGTGTCTATTTCTAGGTTGTTGTATTTCTTTGTTTGAGTGACTCCCAATCAGAGGTAACGAGTGTCAGCTGTTGGCTCGTTGTCTCTGATTGGGAGCCATATTTAAACTGTCTGTGTTCACCTTGTGTTGGTGGGTTTTTGTTCCTTATGCGGTCAGTGTAACCGTGGACTTCACGAGTCGTGTTTTGTTTGTAAATAGATACTTTAATATAATAAAGTCATGTTCGTTTCACACGCTGCGCCTTGGTCTACTCTCCTTTACGACGATCGTGACAGAAAAACCCACCATCAAAGGACCAAGCAGCGTGTCCAGGAACAGGCAACCTGGACGTGGGAGCAGCGTCGGAGGGTCGAGAGGCAACCCCAAGAAATTTTTAGGGGGGGGCACACGGCATGGACGACGGAGGCAAAGATGGGGCGAATCCAGGAGGCCACCAGGCCAGGGGTACACCGCCCTGTACGTCCTGTGCGGATGCCTCACACAGAGTGTGTGAGGGTAGGCATTCAGCCAGGACGGGTGGTGGCCGCTGTTCACTCCAGGCCTCCTATCCGTCTCCACAGCCCGGTCCGGCCTGTTCCTGCCACCCGCACCAAGTCTACGGTGCGCGTCGCCAGCCCGGTCCGGCCTGTTCCTGCCACCCGCACCAAGTCTACGGTGCGCGTCACCAGCCCGACCCGGCCTGTTCCTGCCACTCGCACCAAACCTACGGTGCGCGTCGCCAGCCCGGTCCGGCCTGTTCCTGCCACCCGCACCAAGTCTACGGTGCGCGTCGCCAGCCCGACCCGGCCTGTTCCTGCCACTCGCACCAAACCTACGGTGCGCGTCGCCAGCCCGACCCGGCCTGTTTCTGCCACTCGCACCAAACCTACGGTGCGCGTCGCCAGCCCGGTCCGGCCTGTTCCTGCCACTCGCACTAAGCCAGGGGTGCGAGAAGTCAGCCTGGTAAGGCCCGTTCCTCCTCCACGCACAAAGCCAGGGGTGCGAGTCGTCAGCCTGGTAAGGCCCGTTCCTCCTCCACGCACCAAGCCTACGGGGTGCGTCGTCAGCCCTGTCCGGCTCGTTCCTGCTCTCCGCACCAAGTCTGTGGTGCGCGTCGCCAGCCCATTCCGGTCCATTCCTGTTCCACGCACCAAGCCAGGGGCGCGTGTCGTCAGTCCGGCTCCGGCCAGCGGGGCTAGACAGGACCAGGGGTACTTTGGGGGGTGTATCGGAGGGTGGTGGTCAAGGCCGGAGCCAGAACCGCCGCCGAGGAGGTATGCCTGCCCAGCCCTCCCCTGTTTTGTTTAGTTGAGGCGCGGTCGCAGTCCGCGCCTTTAGGGGGGGGTACTGTCACACCCTGGCTCTGGGACTCATTATGTTGAGCCAGGGTGTGTTCATTCTATGTGTTTATTTCTATGTTGGTAGTTCTGTTGTGTCTATTTCTAGGTTGTTGTATTTCTTTGTTTGAGTGACTCCCAATCAGAGGTAACGAGTGTCAGCTGTTGGCTCGTTGTCTCTGATTGGGAGCCATATTTAAACTGTCTGTGTTCACCTTGTGTTGGTGGGTTTTTGTTCCTTATGCGGTCAGTGTAACCGTGGACTTCACGAGTCGTGTTTTGTTTGTAATTTAGATACTTTAATATAATAAAGTCATGTTCGTTTCACACGCTGCGCCTTGGTCTACTCTCCTTTACGACGATCGTGACAGAATGCAGCTGTACACACAGCTGTCTTAGCAAAATAATGCAAACTAAATGCTGAAGGTAGTAGCTTAGAATACCGACACAACTGCAAATGTGAACGAATGTGAATAGAACAAAACAGTGGTACCAAGTAGTAGGCCTAGTGAACAAAATATCAGATCGAGAAAGGCATGACACAATCTATATTTAGACTAGTTACAGTGGGGGAAAAAAGTATTTAGTCAGCCACCAATTGTGCAAGTTCTCCCACTTAAAAAGATGAGAGAGGCCTGTAATTTTCATCATAGGTACACATCAACTATGACAGACAAATTGAGAAAAAAATATCCAGAAAACCACATTGTAGGATTTTTTATGAATTTATTTGCAAATTATGGTGGAAAATAAGTATTTGGTCACCTACAAACAAGCAAGATTTCTGGCTCTCACAGACCTGTAACTTCTTCTTTAAGAGGCTCCTGAATGAGTGAATGACCTGCAGAGAGCTGGGACCAAAGTAACAAAGCCTACCATCAGTAACACACTACGCCACCAGGGACTCAAATCCTGCAGTGCAAGACGTGTCCCCCTGCTTAAGCCAGTACATGTCCAGGCCCGTCTGAAGTTTGCTAGAGTGCATTTGGATGATCCAGAAGAGGATTGGGAGAATGTCATATGGTCAGATGAAACCAAAATATAACTTTTTGGTAAAAACTCAACTCGTCGTGTTTGGAGGACAAAGAATGCTGAGTTGCATCCAAAGAACACCATACCTACTGTGAAGCATGGGGGTGGAAACATCATGCTTTGGGGCTGTTTTTCTGCAAAGGGACCAGGACGACTGATCCGTGTAAAGGAAAGAATGAATGGGGCCATGTATCGTGAGATTTTGAGTGAAAACCTCCTTCCATCAGCAAGGGCATTGAAGATGAAACGTTGCTGGGTCTTTCAGCATGACAATGATCCCAAACACACCGCCCGGGCAACGAAGGAGTGGCTTCGTAAGAAGCATTTCAAGGTCCTGGAGTGGCCTAGCCAGTCTCCAGATCTCAACCCCATAGAAAATCTTTGGAGGGAGTTGAAAGTCCGTGTTGCCCAGCGACAGCCCCAAAACATCACTGCTCTAGAGGAGATCTGCATGGAGGAATGGGTCAAAATACCAGCAACAGTGTGTGAAAACCTTGTGAAGACCTTGTTTGACCAGTGTCATTGCCAACAAAGGGTATATAACAAAGTATTGAGAAACTTTTGTTATTGACCAAATACTTATTTTCCACCATGATTTGCAAATAAATTCATTAAAAATTCTACAATGTGATTTTCTGGATTTTTCTTTCTAATTTTGTCTGTCATAGTTGACGTGTACCTATGATGAAAATTACAGGCCTCTCTCATCTTTTTAAGTGGGAGAACTTGCACAATTGGTGGCTGACTAAATACTTTTTTTCCCCACTGTATATTAACAGTAAGCAAATGCAATAAACAAAAGGTGAATGGAGATCCAAAAAACCAAAACATAGTCTACTACAGTGAGATGCAGCCATGCACAGCTGTCTTGCCAAATAAATAGGCCTATACAGGCCCACTTCAAACATGGAAAATCATGCCGCTCGTTCATGAGTTCAGCAACATGTTGTGATATGGCTCCATTGGAGGCTCCTCCTCAGAGGAAGGGGAGGACAATCCTACTCAGTGAATTTCAGAAAAATTAAAAAGTATGAAACATTAAAAACGTTACTAAATATATTCACCTGTCACCAAATACCTGATTAAAACACACTGTTTTGCAATGAAGGTTTACAGTAGTCTTAATGGTAGCCTCTAGGGTAGCACCATGGTGTAGCCAGAGGACAGCTATTTTCCATCCTCCTCTGGCTACACTGACTTCAATACATAACCTAGGAGGCTCGTGTTCCTCACTCCCTTCCATAGACCTACATGGTAATTATGACGACTTCTGGAGGACATCCTCCAACCAATCAAAGCTTTTGTGGTATGAACTAACATGTTGTCCATCCAATCAAAGGATCAGAGAATGAACCTAGTACTACACATGTTTGATTTAGAAGCTTGCTGAGTTGGTGACATTGTTGGATAGATTGAGATAGTGAATAGTGATAGTTGAGCATTTTTAAGATATGATTCAAATTAGTTTCTTCAAACTACAGGAGACAGAGGAGGTAGATTGTATATTGTTTTCTTGGTTTTATAACTTTAATCACTGTCATAGCCTATAGTGTCCAGTGTTTTACCTGGTTAGGGTACCAAATTAGGAGAAACTTGCCCCAACTCTGGGCCCTGTGGCCCTGTGGCCCTGTGGTGCCAACAGTCTGCTCGCAGTTGTCTGTTATCGTCAGGTCTGTGGATGATCAGCGCTTTATTCAGGATCGTTGTTTAGGCTAGTTTGATGTGTCAAGGGCGAGATGCACAGTCTGCGTTTTACTTTGAATTCTGAGATGTCTGAGAAATATGTTGCTCAAACCTATGATGACGCTGCTGTAATGGAATGTACAGTACCAGTCAAAAGTTTGGACACCTACTAATTCAAGGGTTTTTCTTTATTTTTACTATTTTCTACATTATAGAATAACAGTGAAGACATCAAAACTATGAAATAACACATATGGAATCATGTAGTAACCCAAAAAGTGTTAAACAAATCCAAATAAATAACACTCCAATACGTACAGTTACATTTACAGCAATGAAAATCATCAGGCTACCAAAAAAACATAATAGAATCTGCAGTAACCAAGTATCCAAGCCACTCTCGTCCTATGAACCAGCTGCTATTAAATTAACCTTTTTGGTCAGAAATCATGCGGCTAGGATAGGATTCTAGGATAACCTGGGCTGGCTCTTCTGTTCCAAGATCATCATTCTTCTTCATCTTCTCTGAGGCAGAGGAGGAGGAAGAGCACTTATTTTGTTTCGAAATGACTTGCTTGGTGGTGGTGGTGGCATTGGTGCTGGTATAGTTTTCCGACCCGTCTTTGCTGCTTACAGGTTCTAAAAGAAAAGATAGAGGCCGTGACCGAATACCCATACTAACGTAGTAAATAGTATGAGGAATGTTTTTATAGTATGTAACATTTCAAAAGTGGTACTCTAATGCGCGGTTGCGTTGATTCCCACCATTCGTTCTTGGTACAGAGCATAAATGTATCTGATTATCAGCTGTTGTCAAACGCGTGTGAATTTCATAACATATACTGTATATGTACACACTGAGTGCACAAAACATTAGGAACACCTGCTCTTTCCATGACAGACTGACCATGTGAATCAAGGTGAAAGCTATGATCCCTTATTGATGTCACCTGTTAAATCCACTTCAATCAGTGTAGATGAAGGGGAGGAGACAGATTAAAGAAGGATTTTTAGCCTTGAGACAATTGAGACATGGATTGTGTATGTGTGCCATTCAGAGGGTGAACGGGCAAGACAAAATATTTAAGTGCCTCTGAACGGGGTATGGTAGTAGGTGCCAGGCGCACTGGTTTGATTGTGTCAAGAACTGCAACGCTGCTGGGTTTTTCATGCTCAACAGTTTTCCATGTGTATCAAGAATGGTCCACCACCCAAAGGACATCCAGCCAACTTGACACAATTGTGGGAAGCATTGGAGTCAACATGGGCCAGCATCCCTGTGGAATGCTTTCGACACCTTGTAGTCCATCCCCCGATGAATTGATGAACTTTTATCGAAAGTGAGATCAAATGTCGAAATGAGTATGCAGTTTAAGTATGTAGTACGCTAGTATGGGTATTCGGAAACGGACAGTGATAAGCAGGACTGTGATGTAGGGATGTCATATTTTCATCCAGCTTACTAGTTCCTAAAAACCAACCGTTATGCCTATTGATTTCTGCCCTGCGAAATATGACAGAAAACTTTTCTAGCCAAGATAAGTTTAGGGGGCATTTCAAATTGGGCTTGATTTTACTGAGTTTAACTGCAAGTCAGATCAGAATATGTAAAATTGCATTATAAGTTTACAGATTTGTAGAAGTCATAATCATGTAGAAGTCATAATCATGACAATCAAAGACTTATAAAAAAAAAAAAAGATCTAACACTAACCTGCAGGGGCTGGCAGAAGGGCCCTTTCCACCTGCCGTCTTAAAAAGTATTTAGCAGTCTGGGCATCCTGGTTATAGCCGTGGGTGCCATGTCAGGTGGGGGTGCCACTACAGGTGGGGGTGCCATTACAGGTGGGTGTGTAACAACAGGTGGGTCTGCAATGACGGGTGGGGGAGCCACAACAGGTGTGGTAGCCTGAGATGAACCTTCTGGGATGGTGTTGATGCAGGCCTAAGAGAGGGGAGTGGAGAGGTTGGCACATTTTGAAACACCTATAACTTACACTTTCCAAAACAGTAGTTTAATTAACAGTGTTTGGTCATGAATTAATTCTGACATGGCCCCAATGACCCACTCACATAACTCTTCTATGTTATTTTAGGGGTAGCCTACTGAATATAAAAATGTGTGTCTGTCAGTGGAAAGTCTGGTCAAAATATAAACTGGCTTCTTTTCAATAACATTTTGACAAAATTCGAGGAAAACTCAGAACAATTAAATTACTGGATCCAATATAATAGTCTACTTTATTTTCAATAATCATGAAACAACTATACTAGGCTTACATATACTGTATCAGATCTCATCTACAACATAATCATAATTCTTCCTGGGAAAAGGTGACTAGAATTGCATGTACTATGTGGAGCTAGAAGTTGGACATTAAATATTAATCGTTGAAGAGAAAAGTTGTCCTGCTCATCTTTACATCCACAGCTTTTAATATTATCACATCATTAGCAGCCTACTGTTGGCATACGGCTACATCAAGGGGACAGATCACGAACCGATTAATTAACATAAGCATACTTATAAGATAACATTCTGTAAAGGACAGCACTCTGCCATGTCTGTTTTCACCCACGCAGGACGCACACTTAATGAACTTCAGTGACATAGCGCAAAATGTTCCCTTGCTAGCTTGTCAATACGGTCGGTCAGACTACCCTAGCGGAGATTATAGCATGTGTCTGAATCTTATTCAGTCTCTCTATAGTCAGAATAGTCTGTGATTGAATGCACTGTAATGGACCATCTAACATTACAGCATTAATGGCTAACTAGCTACATTGCTGCAATACTAACTTTAGCAGTGTCACTCAGTGTCATATGAAGTAATGTTATGAACAGGAGTAATAGCTGCCTTATTTGAAGTAAACCATTTCATTTAACAAATCTCACATTGTACATGATTTCCCCCTCCACCCCGGTCACCACACGACCGCGTCTTGTGATCGGCCCTTGGTTTTGCGCCATTGGGATTGCTATGTCGCTATGTAATGAAAGAAAATATAATTAGCTGATGATAGCTATAGCTAGCTAGCTCAAGTGTAACAGTAGCTAACGATATCCCCTATTAGCTTAGCTAGCTATATCATTTGGAATACCATTCTACTATGGCTACGCTCCCAATGTTTGACTAGTAGTCATTGTGAACGTGCTGGTACACAAATGTTGGTGTTGTTTGTGATCAATCTGGCGAAATGCAGCACTGCTACCTAATGATTAGCTATGTCAATTTCTCTGTTTCATGTGTGTAGCATAGCTAGCTAACTAAGGAGACTTACGTTAACAAATATTGTTTTATATGGTTGTACGTGGTAGGCATACAGTGATAATTACTTAGAAAGTGTAGCTAGTCAGCTTATAGGTACCCACCTTTGCTGGACCGAGACCGGTGCAACACTAATAGTCTGTGCGGTGCTCGCACATGGTCCAGCTGCAAATTGGAGGAAACCAAAGGGCCTGCATGAAAAATATTTTTTGAAACTGAATGGGTTTCGAGCAAGCAATAATACAAATATGAAATCATATGTATAATATAACATACATATACAGTACAGTACAATATAATCAAATATATAGCTTAAAAACACAATTAACAGTAATAAACACCGTAATAACCTTACCTGCTACGCTTCTCTTTCACCTCGAGCATTCCAAAGACCCATGAGCGTCTTCTTTGCCACGTTCTTCCAAAACGTCAGAGTCCATACTGAAATAAATAAAACATTAATTGTTGTAATTTATAGGTAATTGGTTCCACTACTACACACTATATTGTCATAGTGCAAATATGTTTAACAATATATTTAAATAAAATCCCAATCTTGTCTTTCTCCCGTGATCATTTTTTAAAAGAAGATAACATTTGACACGCATTTATACAAAATAAATACACATCAAGTGTTGAAAATAAACTATATCTGAAAAAGATAAACAGTTACTTTTCTTTTGTGACAAATCAATGGCGATTAAAGTTATTCTGCCACCAATCCTCATCGTTCTTCTTCTCTCCAGATGTTTCATAGCTCTTACACAGGTTTTGCAAAAAACTGTAGTCACTTTGGTGATGGTACCACTACTGCTGCACACACCATCCTCGATCATGTCTACATGTCTCCTCCTGAGACAGACACACACACACACACAACACACACACACACAGTCATGTATAACTAACCTTTTGGGGACACACAATTTAGTCCCATTCAAAATCCTATTTTCCCTGACCCCTAATCCTAACCCTTACCCTTACCCTAACCCCAAAACCTAACCTTAACCCTAACCCTATACCTAACCCTAGCTCCTAACCCTAAAACTAACCCTAGCTCCTAACCCTAATTCTAACCCTGACACTAATTCTAACCTTAACCCTAAACCCCCTAGAAACAGCATTTGACCTTTGGGGACTAACAAAATGTCCCCAGTTGGTCAAATATTTGTTAATTTGCTATTACTGTGTCTGGTCCCCACAAGCATAGTTAAACACGTCCACACACACACACACACATATACACACACACACACGACATCGGTCCTATTATGCTGGCAAAAACCAAACACTGCATTCCACATTAAGAACCATAAACAGTGGCTTGCAAAAGTATTCACACCCCTTGGCATTTTTCCTATTATGTTGCCTTACAACCTGGAATTAAAATGTTTTTTTGGGGGGGGGGTTGTATCATTTGATTTACACAACATGCCTACCACTTTGAAGATGCAAAATATTTTTTATTGTGAAACAAACAAGAAATCAGACAAAAAAAATCAGAACTTGAACGTGCATAACTATTCATAACTATTTAGCGCCATCCATCATTCCTTCAATTCTGACCAGTTTCCCATTCCCTGCCGATTAAAAACATCCACACAGCATGATGCTGCCACCACCATGCTTCACTGTGGGGATTGTGTTCTCGGGGTGATGAGAGGTGTTGGGTTTGCGCCAGACTCTGGGGCCTTTCAGAACAGGTGTATATATACTGAGATCATGTGACAGATCATGTGACACTTAGATTGCACACAGGTGGACTTTAACTAATTATGTGACTTCTGAAGGTAATTGATTGCACCATATCTTATTTAGGTGCTTCATAGCAAAGGGGGTGAAAACATATGCACGCACCACTTTTCCGTTATTTATTTGAATTTTTTGAAACAAGCTATTTTTTCATTTCACTTCACGAATTTTGACTATTTTGTGTATGTCCATTACATGAAATCCAAATAAAAAGCCATTTAAATTACAGGTTGTAATGCAACAAAATAGGAAAAATGCCAAGGGGGATGAATACTTATGCAAGGCACTGTACCAACGGTCAAGCATGGTGGTGATAGTGTGATGGTTTGGGGATGCTTTGCTGCCTCAGGACCTAGACGACTTGCCTTAATAGAAGGAACATGAATTCTGCTCTGTATCAGAGAATTCTACAGGAGAATGTCAGGCCATCCGTCTGTGAGCTGAAGCTGAAGCGCAGCTGGGTCATGCACCAAGACAATGATCCAAAACACACTATCAAGTCTACATGAAAATGGCTAAAAAAGCAACACATTTGAGATTTTGGAATGGCCTAGTCAAAGTCCAGACCTAATCTCAATTTAGATGTTGTGGCAGGACTTGAAAAGAGCAATTCATGCTTGAAAACCCACCAATGTCACTGAGTTAAAGCAGTTCTGCATGGAAGAGTAGTCCAAAATTACTCCACAGCAACTTGAGAGACTGATCAACAACTACAGGAAGCATTTGGTTGGAGCCATTGCTACTAAAGGTGGCACAACGAGTTAGTGAGTAAATGGGGGCAATTACTTTTTCACACAGGGGCATTGGGTGTTACATAACTTTGTTTATGAAATAAATGAAATAATTATGTAAATGTTGTGCTATTTGTTCACTCAGGTTCCCTTTATCTAATATTAGGTTTTGGTTGAAGATCTGTACAAAAAATATGCAAAATTAGCAAAAATTAGAAAGGGGGCAAATACTTTTCACAGCACTGTATGTAATAGGATGCCATTTGGGACACATTTATATAATTTCACTTTTGATCTCCCAGAGCTATCTAATTATCTGGAATGGCCATAAATCCTGATGATTATTTATTAAACCACACAAGTTTTTGTTAATTTCATCCTATAGTTTATACCTCAAAATGACTGCTGTAATTACAGTGTATGTGACCATATTGTACATGCTACAGGGCAGGCTAGGAGGGCAAGTTCCACATCCAGATTGATTTGACATGATTTTCAAATAGCTATGGCATCCCTCTATGAAAGAATAGGACTGAAAGACCAACCTTGTCCATGGCACGTGTCATTCAAAGTTTATGCTGCGTTACCACATTGTTTACAATGGTTTTATCTAAATCTCTGCCATAAAATCTCTGCCATAAAAAGCTGAGGTGCGAACGCTCGAAAATGTAATCCTTTCTGATGGATTGCAAGATGGCACCATGACCTGATCTTCTGCATCTCCTGTGGAAAAGAGCATAAGTGAGATGTTATTTTATGAATGACGTGATATATTACAATCTATAGATTCGTTTAAATGTATTTAAAATGGAAGTCTTTGCAACATTAACCAACTAAAAACAGTTCTATAGAAATGACGATTGGGCATTGACTTGGTACAGAGAAGCGTGTGGACACAGTTTTGAATCCTGGTCGGGGCTACCCCCCGAATTTGTTACAATATGGTGCAAGAAATTCCGCGCTAGAAATGTAAAGGTAATTTCTGATTGAGCCAACATATGCAGCGTTTAACAGCGTTTGCCGTGAATGAAGTGTCCGCTAACGCAGGAACATTGCCTTTAAATTTAGATTGCGCTGTAATGCTAACTTTCCACGATAAGAATTGAATATAGCCTTTAGAATACTTCCAAATTCCTTAACTTATCACCTATATTCATCCTTTGTAGAGTTCATCTTATTCAACTTCATCCTGTGATGACACACATGGCATGTTAAAAAAAATGTACAATGTGAAACCGACAGCATACAGACAGCAAAGAACATCAATGACATCACACCTGCCCAGACCCACCTGCTCACACCCCCATCTCCAGCGGACGCATCATTCTCCGCCACATGGCCTCAAACTGCACCATTTTGTTTCTCTCCGTCGCCCAAGCACTTTCAACATTTAGAAAATAAAGCATTTGACCTTTCCATTGTCTTAACGCCGGAGGATTGGTTGATTTCCAATTTTTAAGTATATGTGTTTTCAAGATGATTGACTAGAAAAGTATCGTCCAACCCTTCAGGTATCTCACTGCACACTCATATACACTACCGTTCAAAAGTTTGGGGTCACTTAGAAATGTCCTTGTTTTCCATGAAAACATACATGAAATGAGTTTGAATAGGAAATATTGCAAAATGAATAGGAAATGTAGTCATTGACAAGGTTAGAATTAATGATTTATAATTGTGTCCTTAAAACTTTGCTTTCGTCAAACAATCCTCCATTTGTAGCAATTACAGCCTTGTAGACCTTTGGCATTCTAGTTGTCAATTTGTTGAGGTAATCTGAATAGATTTCACCCCATGCTTCCTGAAGCACCTCCCATACGGACAAGCTGGTCCCACAACAGCTCAATAGGGTTGAGATCGAATCTATACATTGTAATCTATCACGTTATTCATAAAATAACATCTCACTTATGCTCTTTTCCACAGGAGATGCAGAACATCAGACCTATATGTATATATTCTTAAATTCCATTCCTTACTAGTTTTGTGTGTATTGGGTATATGTTGTGAAATTGTTAGATATTACTTGTTAGATATTACTGCACTGTCGGAGCTAGAAGCACAAGCATTTCGCTACACCCGCTATAACATCTGCTAAACACGTGTATGTGACCAAAAAATTTTTTTTGGATATGATCCGGTGACTGTGCTGGCCACTCCATTATAGACAGAATACCAGCTGACTGCTTCTTCCCTAAATAGTTATTGCATAGTTTGGATCTGTACACTGGGTCATTGTCCTGTTGTAGGAGGAAATTGGCCCCAATCAAGCGCCGTCCACAGGGTATGGCATGGCGTTGCAAAATGGAGTGATAGCCTTCCTTCTTCAAGATCCCTTTTACCCTGTACAAATCTCCCACTTTACCACAACCAAAGCACCCCCAGACCATCACATTGCCTCCACCATGCTTGACAGATGGCACCAAGCACTCCTCCAGCATCTTTTCAGTTGGTCTGCATCTCACAAATGTTCTTCTTTGTGATCCGAACACCTCAAACTTCGATTTGTCTGTCCATCTTTCCAATCTACCTCTGTCCAGTGTCTGTGTTCTTTTGCCCATCTTAATCTTTTATTTTTATTCGCCAGTCTGAGATATGGCTTTTTCTTTGCAACTCTGCCTACAAGGTCAGCATCCCGGAGTCGCCTCTTCACTGTTGACGTTAAGACTGGTGTTTTGCGGGTACTGTTTAATGAAGCTACCAGTTGAGGACCTGTGAGGCGTCTGTTTCTCAAACTAGACACTCTAATGTATTTGTTCTCTTGCTCAGTTGTGCACAGGGGCCTCCCACTCCTCTTTTTATTCTGGTTAGAGCCAGTTTGCACTGTTCTGTGAAGGGAGTAGCACACAGCGTTGTACGAGATCTTCAGTTTCTTGGCAATTTCTCGCATGGAATAGTCTCCCATTCCCTGCCGCTGAACAAC
The DNA here is from genome assembly GCF_964263955.1 of Coregonus lavaretus. Taxonomy (NCBI): domain Eukaryota; kingdom Metazoa; phylum Chordata; class Actinopteri; order Salmoniformes; family Salmonidae; genus Coregonus; species Coregonus lavaretus. The sequence goes on from NC_140011.1 coordinate 17,100,206, forward strand.
ATCCCCACAGTATGAATTTGCCACAACCATGCTTCACCGTATTATATTTACATAAGTATTCAGAGCCTTTGCTATGAGACTCGAAATTGAGCACAGGTGCATCCTGTTTCCATTGATCATCCTTGAGATGTTTCTACAACTTCATTGGAGTCCACCTGTGGTAAATTCACTTGATTGGACATGATATGGAAAGGCACACACCTGTCTATATAAGATCCCACAGTTGACAGTTCATATCAGATCAAAAACCAAGCCATGAGGTCGAAGGAATTGTCCGTAGAGCTCCGAGACAGGATTGTGTCGAGGCACAAATCTGGGGAAGGGTACCCAGAAATGTCTGCAGCATTGAAGGTCCCCAAGAACCCAGTGGCCTCCATCATTCTTAAATGGAAGAAATTTGGAACCACCAAGACTCTTCCTAGAGCTGGCTGCCCGGCCAAAGTGAGCAATAGGGGGAGAAGGGACTTGGTCAGGGAGGTGACCAAGAACCCGATGATCACTCTGACAGAGCTCTAGAGTTCCTCTGCGGAGATGGGAGAACCTTCCAGGAGGTGAATAATCTCTGCAGCACTCCACCAATCAGGCCTTTATGGTAGAGTGGCCAGACGGAAGCCACTCCTCAGTAAAAGGCACATGACGGCATGCTTGGAGTTTACCAAAAGCCACCTAAAGGATTCTCAGACCATGAGAAACAAGATTATCTGGTCTGATGAAACCAAGATTGGATTCTTTGGCCTGAATTCCAAACGTCACGTCTGGAGGAAACCTGGCACCGTCCCTACGGTGAAGCATGGTGGTGGCAGCATCATGCTGTGGGGATGTTTTTCAGCAACAGGGACTGGGAGACTAGTCAGGATCGAGGGAAAGATGAACTGAGCAAAGTACATCGAGGTCCTTGATGAAAATCTGCTCCAGAGCGCTTAGGACCTCAGACTGGGGTGAAGTTCACCTTCCAACAGGACAACGATCCTAAGCACACAGCCAAGACAAAGCAGGATTGGCTTTGAGACAAGTCTCTGAATGTCCTTGAGTGGCCCAGCCAGAGCCCGGAATTGAACCCGATCGAACATCTCTGGAGAGACCTGAAAATAGCTGTGCAGCGACGCTAAAGTAAAGGGTCTGAATACTTTTGTAAAAGTCATGTTTCTGTTTTTTTTTTTTTTTATACATTTTCAGAAATGTCCAATAGAATCTTTCATTTGCAACTGTTTGGACTTACGATTATACCCTAGATCAGCTAGATGCAGGCAAGAGTGTGCAAGATGGTATTGAATGTGTCACTGTCTGTCACCTTGATTACTCCAATTTGTCTCTCGACCTTGAGCACATTATAAACTTTCATTCGTAGGTTGTAGCAAGCTCATGATGGGTGTAGAGAAAATGTTAGTATCATGTAGTAGCCTAAACCTATCGATGTTACATTGAGCTGGTTGAATGGAATATGAATGACAGTTATCCAACATGCTGTAGTAGAAATAAGGCCATGCTCATAAAAACATTTATTGTCCTCCCTAATCTTAAACAACACCGACTGCCACTGGTGACAACTGTTTGAAGTTTGTGACAGCAACCATGTGAGCTTCTTACAGTATTATAGACACTATGTCCTGGAATTTCCTATGATCTTCTTTGTAGAAGAACCCCTTACCTTCTAACATGTTACATGTGCGTGTTCATGAGAGTCTCGTCTTTTCATAGATATCTTTATCTATCTTTTTTTGCTGTGTAGGTCAAACCATTCTGATTCTAGACTTTTTTTGTTTTACGGCCCCTGAGGGCTATTTAAAATGTGGAATAAATTAGGTCCACTATTGCTCTAAATGATTAATACAGCAGTTCACAAAGATTCATTTGGGAGAGATGTGAATACAGCACTAATTTCGCTTTTATTTAAAAAAGGTAAGGATGCCACCCAGTGTTCTCACTATCACCCGGTCTTTGATAAAACATATTCAACTGTTTTCTAAGACTTACTGACCCAAATTGGTACACACGGACCAAAGTTGGTTTGTTAAAAAGTGTTTATCCTCAGATAACCTCCATTGACTATTACATATCTTAGATGCTTCATCAGAAACAGCTCCTTGGGCTGTATTATAGTTTGATGCAGAAAAATATTTTGATAGGCTAGAATGGTCATATCTCTGGTCTTTCTTGGAACATATGGGAATTGGCTCCATTTTCAATAATATGATTAAAATACTATATGCCAATCCCTCAGCCATAGTTATATTGCCCAGGCAATTCATCAATCGAAGGAAATAACACACATTTCCCTAAAATCTACTGATCACTTCATCTCATAAGACACAGACAATATTTTACTATATCCAGACAATGTATCTCAATTGCTCCCATCGCATTGAAGATCATAGATTCATTTCATAGCTTTAGATTAAGTTGAATTTATCTAACCACATCAGCCCTACTGCCTCTCAAGACCCCGATGGAGGACTCCATCTCTATAGTTTCCCATTTTAAATATATGGGAGTAGATATATTTCTTTCCTTAGATAAAACCAGTGCCAGAAACTTTAACAGAACGTTGATGGAATAATATCCCAGTTGCTTTACCCGGCAGAATATCTATTGTCAAAATGCATATATTGCCATGGCAGAATTTCTGTAGGTTAATGATTCCCATGGCTCCCCCTTCTGGCTATTGGGCTAAAATTCATAGTGTGGTTTACATTTATATGGCAAGGTAAACGATCCTGGATAAAATTAACACATTTACAAAGAGTGGAAAAAGGACTATCCATACCAAACTTTTAAATTGTATTTCCAGGCACTAGCATTTCATCCCATTCTAAATTGGTTTAGACATGATTTGTCTGCCCCCTAGCTGAGTATAGAGAGAAATATGGCAGTCTCCCATTGCCCTAGAAGAGGTGGTCTTCACCAGTGGAGGCTGCTGAGAGGAGGACGGCTCATAATAATGGCTGGAAGGGAGCAAATGGAATGGCATCAAACACATGGAAACCATGTATGTCAAATGATAGCGATACAGCCACCCAGAACCTATTATGGCATTTCTGTGGAGGATGCATAACAAACTGTTTTTGTACTGCAGCTTAAATGAGAAGTTTACCCAAAATCCAGAAACTCCCAAGGGATTCCATACATTGAAACTAGTTCAGTGGAGTTTTCCCTCTCCCCCTCTCTCTCTCTGTAGTGCTGTACTGAAACAGCTGCAAAAATGGGTAATGTGACTCGTGACGTTGCTGGATGCAGGCCTCACTGCTCCGTTGCCAGTGAATTCATGATTTAGAAATCCGCAATGTGTGGACAAATTTGTTGATTTATTGAAAGCTATTTTTGTCAAAAGTACTATCGGTTTTGAGTCAGGAAATGTGTACTTTTCCACCTAAAACGTTTGCGATTATTTTATATTATTATTTTATGTAGCCTACTTCCACAGCAGCGGAGATTGGCACAACTGCGCATGTGCGCCCTCTTGTGGGAGACATTGATACGTAGCAACCTCATGTTATTCCCTATTTATAAAGCCCTTTTTACATCAGCAAATGTCACAAAGTGCTTATACAGAAACCCAGCCTAAAACCCCAAACAGCAAGCAATGCAGATGTAGAAGCATGGTGGCTAGGAAAAACGACCTAGAAAGGCAGGAACCTAGCAAGAAACCTAGAGAGGATTCAGGCTCTGAGGGGTGGCCAGTACTCTTCTGGCTGTAATCATCACAGTGGTTGTATAGGGTGCAACAGGTCAGCACCTCAAGAGTAAATGTCAGTTGTCTTTTTATAGCCGAGCATTCAGAGGTTGAGACAGAAGGTGCGGTAGAGAGAGAGGGAGAGTCGAAAACAGCAGGTCCGGGACGAGGTAGCACGTCCGGTGAACAGGTCAGTGTTCCATAGCCGCAGGCAGAACAGTTAAAACTGGAGCAGCAGCACGACCAGGTGGACTGGGGACAGTCAGGATTCATCAGGCCAGGTAGTCCTGAGGCATGGTCTCAGGTCTCATGTCCTCCGGGAGGGGAGAGGGAGAGAGAGAGAATTAGAGGGAGCATACTTAAGTTCACACAGGACACCAGATAAGACAGGAGAATAACACTAGATATAACAGACTGACCCTAGCCCCCTTGCACATAGACTATTGCAGCATAGATACTGGAGGCTGAAACAGGGTGGGGTCGGGGGACACTGTGGCCCCTTCCGACGATACCCCTGGACAGGGCCAACCAGGCAGGATATAACCCCACCCACTTTGCCAAAGCACAGCCCCCACACCACTAGAGGGATATCAACAGACCACCAACTTACTACCCTGAGACAAGGCTGAGTATAGCCCACAAAGATCTCCTCCACTGCACGAGCCCGAGGGGGCGAAAGACCGGACAGGAAGATCACGTCAGTGACTCAACCCACTCAAGTCGAGTATAAGACAAAAAAAGCCTGGCGTGACGCTAGGGACAGCATGGAAGAGCACTAGTAAGCCATTGACTCAGCCCCCATACTTGGGTCAGAGGCAAAGAATCCCAGTGGAGAGAGGGGAGCTGGCCAAGCAGAGACAGCAAGGGTGGTTCGTCATTCCAATGGTGCTGTTCACCTTCACACCCTTGGGCCAGACTACACTCAATCATAGGACCTACTGAAGAGATGTCTTCTGTGAAGACTTAAAGGTCGATACCAAGTCTGCGTATCTCACATGGATAGGCAGACCATTCCATAAACAGTTAGCTCTGTAGGAGAAAGCCCTGCCTTCAGCTTTTTGCTTAGAAATTCTAGGGACAATAAGGAGGCCTGCGTCTTGTGACCGTAGCGTACATGTAGGTATGTACGGCAGGACCAAATCGGAGAGATACAGTTGAAGTCGGAAGTTTACATACACTTAGGTTGGAGTCATTAAAACTCGTTTTTCAACCACTCCACAAATTTCTTGTTAACAAACTATAGTTTTGGCAAGTCGGTTAGGACATCTACTTTGTGCATGACACAAGTCATTTTTCCAACAATTGTTTACAGACAAATTATTTCACTTATATTTCACTGTATCACAATTCCAGTGTGTCAGAAGTTTACATACACTAAGTTGACTGTGCCTTTAAACAGCTTGGAAAATTCCAGAAAATGATGTCATGGCTTTAGAAGATTCTGATAGGCTAATTGACATCATTTGAGTCAATTGGAGGTGTACCTGTGGATGTATTTCAAGGCCTACCTTCAAACGCAGTGCCTCTTTGCTTGATATCATGGGAAAATCAAAAATAAATCAGCCAAGACCTCAGAAGAAAATTTGTAGACCTCCACAAGTCTGGTTCATCCTTGGGAGCAATTTCCAAACGCCTGAAGGTACCGCGTTCATCTGTTCAAACAATAGTACGCAAGTAAAAATTACCATGGGACAATGCAGCCGTCATACCGCTCAGGAAGGAGACGCGTTCTGTCTCCTAGAGATGAACGTACTTTGGTGTGAAAAGTGCAAATCAATCCCAGAACAACAGCAAATGACCTTGTGAAGATGCTGGAGGAAACAGGTACAAAAGTATCTTTATCCACAGTAAAACGAGTCCTATATCGACATAACCTGAAAGGCCGCTCAGCAAGGAAGAAGCCACTGCTCCAAAACCGCCATAAAAAAGCCAGACTACTATTTGCAACTGCACATGGGGACAAAGATCGTACTTTTTGGAGAAATGTCCTCTGGTCTGATGTAACAAAAATAGAACTGTTTGGCCATAATGACCATTGTTATGTTTGGAGGAAAAAGGCGGTGCTTGCAAGTCGAAGAACACCATCCCAACTGTGAAGCACTGGGGTGGCAGCATCAGTCTGTGGGGGTGCTTTGCTGCAGGAGGGACTGGTGCACTTCACAAAATAGATGGCATCATGAGGAAGGAAAATTATGTGGATATATTGAAGCAACATCTCAAGTCAGTCAGGAAGTTAAAGCTTGGTCGCAAATGGGTCTTCCAAATGGACAATAACCCCAAGCATACTTCCAAAGTTGTGGCAAAATGGCTGAAGGACAAAAAAGTCAAGGTATTGGAGTGCACAAAGTCCTGACCTGAATCCTGTAGAACAATTGTGGGCAGAACTGAAAAAGCATGTGCGAGCAAGGAGGCCTACAAACCTGACTCAGTTACACCAGCTCTGTCAGGAGGAATGGGCCAAAATTCACCCAACTTATTGTGGGAAGCTTGTGGAAGGCTACCCGAAACATTTGACCCAAGTTAAACAATTTAAAGGCAATGCTACCAAATACTAATTGAGTGTATGTAAACTTCTGACCCACTGGGAATGTGATGAAAGAAATAAAATCTGAAATAAATCATTCTCTCTACTATTATTCTGACATTTCACATTCTTAAAATAAAGTGGTGATCCTAACTGACCTAAGACAGTGAATTTTTACTAGGATTAAATGTCAGGAATTGTGAAGAACTGAGTTTAAATGTATTTGGCTAAGGTGTATGTAAACTTCCGACTTCAACTGTAGGTAGGAGCAAATCCATGTAATGCTTTGTAGGTTAGCAGTAAAACCTTGAAATCAGCCCTAGCCTTAACAGGAAGCCAGTGTAGAGAGGATAGCACTGGAGTAATATGATTGAATTTTTTGGATCTAGTCAAGATACTAGCAGCCGTATTTATCACTAACTGAAGTATATTTATTGCTTTATCCGGGTAGCCGGAGAGTAAAGCATTGCAGTAGGCATGGATTAGCTTTTCTGCGTTATTTTTGGCCACAAAAACTACAGATTTTTGCAATGTGACTAATATTTTGCAAAATATTATTGATATGTTCGTCAAAAGAGAGATCATGGTCCAGAGTAATGTCGAGGTCCTTCACAGTTCTATGACTATTTTCGTGAATGTGTCGAGAGACACAGGATTAAAAAACTTGAGTGTCTCTATTGAGCCTAGGTCCTGGCAGTTCTGTGCAGGACAACTGAGTTTTTGAGAAATATGCAGATTCAAAGAGTCCGTAATTTGCTTTCTAATGATCAAGATATTTTCGTCAAAGAAGTTCATGAATTTATCACTGCTGAAGTGAAGGCCATCCTCTCTTTGGGAGTGCTGCTTTTTAGTTAGCGTTGCGACATAACTACATTTTGGATTGTTTTTATTCTCCTCAATTAGGTTGGAAAAGTAGGCTGTTCGAGCAGCAGTGAGGGCTCTTCAATATTGCATGGTACTGTTTTTCCAAGCTAGTCGGAAGACTTCCAGTTTGGTGGAGCGCCATTTCCGTTCCAATTTTCTGGAAGCTTGCTTCAGGGCTCGGGTATTTTCTGTATAGCAGGGAGCTAATTTCTTGTGACAAATGTTTTTTTGTTTTTTTAGGGGTGTGACTGCATCTAGGGTATTACGCAAGTTTAAATGTAGAACCTCAGTTAGGTGGTTAACTGATTTTTGTACTCCAACATCCTTGGATAGGTGGAGGGAGTCTAGAAGGGCATCTAGGAATCTTTGGGTTGTCTGAGAATTTATAGCGCAGCTTTGATAATCCTTGATTGGGGTCTGAACAGATAATTTTTTGCAACTGCAAAAGTAATAAGATGGTGGTCCGATAGTCCAGGATTATGAGGAAAAACATTTATATCCACAATATTTATTCCAGGGTTTGACTGTGGCAATGCGTAGGTCCAGAGACATGTTGGATAAAACCCACTGAGTCAATGATGGCTCCAAAAGCCTTTTGGAGTGGGTCTGTGGACTTTTCCATGTGAATATTAAAGTCACCAAAAATTAGAATATTATCTGCCATGACTACAATGTCCGATAAGAATGCAGGGAACTCAGTGAGGAACTCTGTATATAGCCCAGGATGACTGTAAACAGTAGCTATAAAATGTGATTGAGTAGGCTGCATAAAATGCATGACTAGAAGCTCAAAAGATGAAAAAGCAATATTTTTTAATTCATTTTATTTGCTGTCGTAAATGTTAGCAACACCTCTGCCTTTGCGGGATGCGTGGGGGATATGGTCACTAGTGTAACCAGGAGGAGAGACCTCATTTAACACAGTAAATTCATCATGCTTGAGCCATGTTTCAGTCAGGCCAATCACAACAAGGTTATGATCAGTGATTAGTTCATTGACTATGACTGCCTTGGAAGTGAGGGATCTAACATTAAGTAGTGGTATTTTCAGATGTGAGATATTATCACAATCTATTTCAATAATGACAGGAATGGAGGAACTGATATGCAGCTGGACACTTCAATTGTAAATTACTTCAATAAGAAACAATATTGTCACTTTGATCACATCAGAAGATATCCTTCTCGCAATCTCCAAAATACAACAGCCACAGGACAACTTTGTTTGGACGTTGTAAAGGACCAATCGCCGAAACTGAAGAGATATAGCTAGCTAACAACCTCCTTTTGCACGTGGAAAAAAACGATGGACAGAGACTTGCTAGCTACATTAGCTAGCTAGCTGGGATTTTCTACAAGGAATCTGCCTCCCGAAAAAAGCTTCTCTCAAGCGGGTGTGACACCTACTCCTGTTGCCTGCTGCACTGCTGCTTGGATTCCACCTGGCAATCTGTTCACCGTCTACCCTGGCCTGTCTCCCTCTGTCTGGTACAGGTACCCCCGCCACACTCCCCCCTCTCTCCCGAGCTTTCGCTCGCCTCCAGCACACACACACTGTTGGGGCGAGTGACTCTGAACTTACAAGTCATTCTATTTTTTTCTTGTGTTTTATGCTATTTGCCTCATGACTCCTGCATGCTTTGTTGACTATGAACTTGCTTGTTTACCCGACCGTGAGACAGACTATGTTTGTTCCCACACTCGGGACTCTGACTCTCTATTGTTTACACGGACTCTTGGCCTCCCATCCTATTCTAACCACCTCTCGCCGGCTTCTATATTCATGTTACCTGATGAAATTGCTGTACAATATGATCTTGTTGCCATCTGATGCACATTCAAATGTCATAAAAAATCAACACAGAGCTGCAGAGCTGCAGAGCTCTCCCTGTCCTCTGCCGTGCTGTGATTGTATTACTGCTGATGATATCTGTAAATGTGCATGTACACCCTGGCCCATCTACTGTTGCTAGCCCCAATTCTGACTTGTGCTCTATCTGTATCACGGATTTCTGCTCTCGTAAAAGCCAGGGTTTTCTGCACATTAACACTAGCTTATGACCTAAAATTTATCAATTGAAAGTGTGGGTTCACAGCTCCAATCCAGATGTGTTGGTCATTAATGAGACGTCGTTTAGAAAGAGTGTTTTGTACACGGATGTTAACCTTTCTGGTTATAACCTTTTTCGGGAAGAAAGATCTTCCAAAGGTTGTGGAGTGGCAATCTTTACCAAGGAACACCTTCAGTGTTCGGTTGTCTCCACCAAGTCTGTCCCCAAACAATTTGATTTGCTGGTTTTAAGCATTTAACTTTCAAATAGCTCTTTGTTGATTGTTGCTGGGTTTTATCGTCCACCATCAGCACCGGCCTGTGCCCTACCTGCCCTAAGCTCTCTCCTGGCCCCTTACACTAAGTCTTAATGTGTCCTGCTAGGTGACCTAAACTGGGACATGCTTAAACCACCGGACCAAATCCTAACGCAATGGGACTCCCTAAATCTTTCTCCGATTATTACCAATCCAACAAGGTATGACTCCAAACACCCAGAAAAGGCTACTCTCCTTAATGTTATCCTCACAAATAATCCTGATAGGTGTCAGTCTGGTGTTTTCTGTAATGACCTTAGTGATCACTGTTTTACAGCCTGTGTTCGTAATGGCTGCTCAGCAGAACAACCTGTCCTGATTTGTCATAGACGCTTGCTAAAACACTTTAATGAGCAAGCCTTCCTTCATGACCTAGCCTCTGTAAATTGGTATAGAATCAGCTTGAACCCCTCTGTCGAAGATGCTTGGACCTTCTTTGTTTATATTTTCAGTGGTATTGTTAACAAACACGCCTCCATAAAGAAAATGAGAATTAAAAACAGGTTCAGTCCCTGGTTCGACCGTGATCTGGCAGAGTTACTCCACGTCAAGTATTCCATTTGGCGAAAGGCTTGGCACACGCATACTCAGGCTGACTGGCTCTCGTTCAGGCAATTTAGAAATAAGTGCACTCTGGCTATCCGGACGGCGAAAGTTAGTTACTTTATGGAGCAGTTCTCTCTCTGTGGGTCTAACCCCAAGAAGTTCTGGAAAATGGACCTGGGCCTGGAGAATAAACCCTCCTCCTCACAGCTGCCCATGTGCCTTAATGTTGATGATGTGGTTGTTACTGACAAGGAGCACATGGCTGAGCTCTTTAATCACCATGTCATTAAGTCAGGATTCCTATTTGACTCAGCCATGCCTCATTGCCCGTCCAACATTTCCTCATCTCCCACCCCTTCTAATGCGACTAGCCCCGATGCTCCTCCCTCTTTTTCCCCTGCCCCACTACAAAGTTTATCCCTGCAGGCACACACTGAGTCTAAGGTGCTAAAGTAGCTCCTTAAACTTGACCCCCCAAAAAAATCTGTGTCAGATGGTTTAGATCCTTTCTTCTTTAAGGTTGCAGCCCCTATCATCACCAAGCCTATCTCTGACCTTTTTAACCTGTCTCTCCTCTCTTGGGAGGTTCCCATTGCTTGGAAGGCAGCCACGTGAGTCCTTTATTCAAAGGGGGATATCAAGCTGATCCTAACTGCCAATTTCTATTTTGCCCTGTTTATCAAAAGTGTTGGAAAAACTTGTCAATAATCAACTGACTGGCTTTCTTGATGTCTATAGTATTCTCTCTGGTATGCAATCTGGTTTAGCTCAGGTTATGGATGTGTCACTGCAACCTTAAAGGTCCTAAATGATGTCACCAATGCCCTTGACTAAGCAATGTTGTGCTGATATTTTTATTGACTTGGCCAAAGCTTTTGATACGGTAGACCATTCCATTCTTGTGGGCCTGCTAAGGAGTATTGGTGTCTCTGAGAGGTCTTTGGCCTGGTTTGCTAACTACCTCTCTCAAAGAGTGCAGTGTATAAAGTCAGAACATCTGCTGTCTCAGCCACTGCCTGTCACCAAGGGAGTACCCCAAGGCTCGATCCTCGGCCCCACGCTCTTCTCTATTTATATCAACAACATAGCTCAGGCAGTAGGAAGCTCTCTCATCCATTTATTTGCAGATGATACAATCTTATACTCAGGTGGCCCCTCCCCGGATTTTGTGTTAAACGCTCTACAACAAAGCTTTCTTAGTGTCCAACAAGCGTTCTCAGCCCTTAACACTGTTCTGAACACCTCCAAAACAAAGGTCATGTGGTTTGGTAAGAAGAATGCCCCTCTCCCCACCGATGTGATTACTACCTCTGAGGGTTTAGAGCTTGAGGTAGTCACCTCATGCAAGTACTTGTGAGGTCGGCTAGACGGTACACTGTCCTTCTCTCAGGACATATCAAAGCTGCAGGCTAAAGTTAAATCTAGACTTGGTTTCCTCTATCGTAATTACTCCTCTTTCACCCCAGCTGCCAAACTAACCCTGATTCAGATGACCATCCTACCCATGCTAGATTACGGAGAAGTAATTTATAGATCGGCAGGTAAGGGTGCTCTCGAGTGGCTATATGTTCTTTACCATTTGGCCATCAGATTTGCCACCAATGCTCCTTATAGGAAACATCACTGCACTCTATACTCCTCTCTGTATACCCGGCGCAAGACCCACTGGTTGATGTTTATTTATAAAACCCTCTTAGGCATCACTCCCTCCTATCTGAGATACCTACTGCAACCCTCATCCTCCACATACAACACCCATTCTGCCAGTCACATTCTGTTAAAGGTCCCCAAAGCACACACATCCCTGGGTCGCTCCTCTTTTCAGTTCGCTGCAGCTAGCGACTGGAACGAGCTGAAAAAACACTCAAACTGGACAGTTTTATCTCCATCTCTACATTCAAAGACTCTTACTGACACTTGTGGCTGCTTCGCGTGATGTGTTGTTGTCTCTACCTTTTTGCCCTTCGTGCTGTTGTCTGTACCTAACAATGTTAGTCCCGTGTAGCTCAGTTGGTAGAGCATGGCATTTGCAATTCCAGGGTTGTGGGTTTGATTCCCATGGGGGGGCAGTATGAAAATGTATGCACTCACTAACTGTAAATCTCTCTGGATAAGAGTGTCTGCTAAATGTAAAAAAAAATGTAAAATGTACCATGTTTGTGCTGGTACTGTGTTGTTGTGATGTTGCTTCCATGCTGTGTTATCATGTGTTGTTGAGTTGTTGTCTTAGGTCTCACTTTACGTAGTGTTGTGGTGTCTCTCTTGTCGTGATGTGTGCTTTGTTCTACTTTTTTTTTTTTATCCCAGCCCCCGTCCCTGCAGGAGGCCTTTTGCCTCTTGGTAGGCCGTCATTGTAAATAAGAATTTGTTCTTAATTGACTTGCCTAGTTAAATCAAATACAAATTCCAGTCATTTCATTCATGTACAGCAGAGGCAGGGGTTGGGCGACACTCGTACTTGAGGGTACTGGTATGTGTACAGGCTTTTGTTCCAGCCCAGCAAAAACACAAATGATTCTACTATACGTTGTCTAAATCGAGTATGACTTAGTTAAAATCAGGTGTATTAGTGCTGGGCTGGAACAAAAGCCTGCTCACACTGCTGTCCCTGTTGGCCACCCCTGCATTAGATACTGACTCCTTTTCCATCCACTGCAGCAGGAGACTCCACCCCCTATACATGCACAGCCAAAAGTAATCAAAATGCATTGAAGACAATGTCATATTACATTTTAGAAAGCGGCGCTCAGAATATGACATTTATTGCTACGAATTCTCGGCAGCCAAGCGCACTGGCATTGAACAGATTTATGCTGCCAATGCCGGCGGTATCCATTACAAGGGGAAATTGGCGTTTTCAAAATGCCATTCACTTTCAAATCACTTTCCTTTTCCTAAAAGCCAGGGGGAGAGAGAGCGGGAAACATTCCTGAAAAGTGCAACTTTACTAATTACATCACATTAGCAATGAGTCTTTCTTCTCCCACACAATACTAGCCCCGCTATTGTAATGGCCCTGCCTGGATGACTGACACATAATGTATGATGGCCTGAGCAAAAAAAAAATCTCCATTAAGTTTGAATTGAATTATCCTCAAAGCTTTAACAAGGCGTTTGACATTTACTGTAGGATGCCAATAGAAGGCTTCACCCTATGCGGGTTCCTGGGAAACTGACAGTCATGCAACAAGACCCTGATACCACATCAACAGACAGACAGGTTTTTTTCATTAATTTTCTATGCATGAATGAGAGATGGGTTGACGGAACCTGAGACACACAAACACGCACCTTAATTGACTGCTCGTCTTGGATCAGGTTTCATGGGACTTAATGCTTTACATTTGTGGGAATTGCCGTATATGGATAGGGCCAAATTGAAATGTTTCATACAGAAGAAATATGGGAACTATATGCATAACCATGGTAGCAATTGAAAGGGAACACTTTGGAGATTATGGGGAAATTATCAGACCAAAGGTGAGGACACTACAGTTCACCTGACACAAGATTGAATCCAAACATTATTTGGATTATCTGTAGCTCTGCTGGTAGAGCACGGCGCTTATAACGCCATGGTAGTGGGTTCGATCCCCGGGACCACCCATACACAAAAAATGTATGCACGCATGACTGTAAGTTGCTTTGGATAAAAGCGTCTGCTAAATGGCATATTATTTACTATTTGACTCATTATGACATCAAAGCGGTATTTTTTACAATCCTAAATGTTTCATCTTTCAGAACACATCAAGTCTGCTTGTTTTACAGCATACGCCTCTCTTATATAACAAAACAATTGCTAAAGTAGCCTGTAAGGGAGGCCGCCGTAGCAGTAGAGGTGTAAGTGAGGAGGCAACGCAGAGCTGATTTTCTTGCCCAGAGTAAAGCTTTTTATTGGCAAAGTGAGGATAAATTAAGCTGATGAGCGAAATGTACAATCTATAGAAACAAAAAAAACAGGACGTAGAACAAAAAGTAGGCCTAATAACATAACTGAATCACATAAAGTGCATTCAGAAAGTATTCAGACCCTTTTGTAATGCTTGTGTATATATATATATTATATTAAATCCGCTTAGGTTTACCTCCACTGTACTCATATCCTTCCATATCCTTGTCTGTACATAATGCCCTGAATCTATTCTACAACGCCCGGAAATCTGCCCCTTTTTTTCTCTGTACCCAACGCACTAGAAGACCAGTTCTTAAAGCCTTTATCCGTATCCTTATTCTACTCCTCCTCTGTTCATCTGGTGATGTAGAGGTTAACCCAGGCCCTGTAGCCCCCAGTCTCACTCCTGCTCCCCAGGCGCTATCATTTGTTGACTTCTGTAATCGCAAAAGCCTTGGTTTCTTGCATGTTAACATCAGAAGCCTCCTCCCTAAGTTTGAGTTATTCACTGCGTTAGCACACTCAGCCAACCCTGATGTTCTAGCAGTGTCTGAATCCTGGCATAGGAAGGCCACCAAAGATTCTGAAATGTTCATTCCCAACTACAACATTTTCCGTCTAGATAGAACTGCCAAAGGGAGCAGTTGCAATCTACTGTAGAGATAGCCTATCATACTACCCATGTCTGTGCCCAAACAGTTTGAACTTCTACTTCTAAAAATCCACCTTTCCAGAAATAAGTCTCTCACTGTTGCCGCTTGCTACAGAACCCCCTCAGCCACCAGCTGTGCCCTGAACACCATATGCGAATTGATTGCCCCCCATCTATCCTCAGAGTTCGTATTGCTTGGTGACCTAAACTGGGATATGCTTAACACCCCGGCCGTCCTACAATCTAAACTAGATGCCCTCAATCTCACACAAATTATCAAGGAACCTACCAGGTACAACCATAAATCAATTAACATGGGCACCCTCATAGATATCATCCTGACTAATTTACCCTCTAAATACACCTCCGCTGTCTTCAACCAGGATCTCAGCGATCACTGCCTCATTGCCTGTGTCCATAATGGGTCTGCGGTCAAACGACCACCCCTCATCACTGTCAAACGCTCCCTAAAACACTTCAGCAAGCAGGCCTTTCTAATTGACCTGGCCCGGGTATCCTGGATGGATATTGACCTCATTCCGTCAGTAGAGGATGCCAGGTTGTTCTTTAAAAGTGCTTTCCTTAAATAAGCATGCCACATTCAAAAAATTCAGAACTAAGAACAGATATAGCCCCTGGTTCACCCCAGACTTGACTGCCCTTGACCAGCACAAAAACATCCTGTGGCGTACGGCATTAGTATCGAACTAACGATATGCAACTTTTCAGGGAAGTCAGGAACCAATATACACAATCAGTTAGGAAAGTAAAGGCTAACTTTTTAGTGCTGCATACTGTAGCACTAACTCCAAAAAGTTTTGGGACACTGTAAAGTGCATGGAGAATAAGAGCACCTCCTCCCAGCTGCCCACTGCACTGAGGCTAGGAAACACTGTCACTAATGATACATCTATGAATATTTCAACAAGCATTTTGCTACGGCTGGCCATGCTTTCCACTTGGCTACACCTACCCCGGCCACCAGCTCTGCACCCTCCACTGCAACTTGCCCATGCCCCAAGTTAACAAACAGATCACCGACCATTTCGAATCCCACCGTACCTTCTCTGCTATGCAATCTGGTTTCCGAGCTGGTCATGGGTGTACCTCAGCCATGCTCAAGGTCCTAAATGATATAATAACCGCGATCGATAAAATACATTACTGTGCAGCCGTCTTCATTGACCTGGCCAAGGCTTTTGACTGTCAATCACCGCATTCTTATTGGCAGACTAAATATCCTTGGTTTCTCAAATGACTGCCTCGCCTGGTTCACCAACTACTTCTCAGATAGAGTTCAATGTGTCAAATCGGAGGGCCTGTTGTCTGGACCTCTGGCAGTCTCTATGGGGGTGCCACAGGGTTAAATTCTCGGGCCGACTCTATTCTCTGTGTATATCACTGATGTCGCTCATGCTGCTGGTGACTCTCAGATCCAGCTCTACGCAGACGACACCATTTTGTATACATCTGGCCCTTCATTGGACACTGTGTTAACAAACCTCCAAATGAGCTTCGATGCCATACAACACTCCTTCCGTGGCCTCCAACTGCTCTTAAACACTAGTAAAACTAAATGCATGCTCTTCAATCGAGCACTACTTGCACCCGCCTGCCCGACTAGAATTACTACTCTCGGCGGCTCTGACTTAGAATATGTGGACAACTACAAATACCTAGGTGTCTGGTTAGACCGTAAACTCTCCTTCCAGACTCACATTAAGCATCTCCAATCCAAAGTTAAATCTAGAATCGGCTTCCTATTTCGCAACAAAGCCTCCTTCACTCATACTGCTAAACATGCTCTCATAAAACAGACTATCCTACCGATCCTTGACTTCGGCGATGTCATTTACAAAATAGCTTCCAACACTCTACTCAGCAAATTGAATATAGTCTATCACAGCGCCATCCGTTTTGTCACCAAAGCCCCATATACTACCCACTATTGTGACCTGTACGCTCTCGTTGGCTGGCCCTCACTACATATTCGTCTCCAAACCCACTGGCTCCAGGTCATCTATAAATCCCTTCTTGGCAAATCCCCGCCTTATCTTAGCTCATTGGTCACCATAGCAACACCGACCCATAGTATGCGTTCCAGCAGGTATATCTCACTGGTCATCCCCAAAGCCAACACCTCCTTTGGTCGCCATTCCTTCCAGTTCTCTGCTGCAAATGACTGGAACGAACTGGAAAAATCTCTGAAGCTGGAGACACTTATCTCCCTCACTATCTTTAAGCATCAGTTGTCAGAGCAGCTTACCGATCACTGCACCTGTACACAGCCCATCTGTAATTAGCCCACCCAACTACCTCATCCGCATATTGTTATTTACATTGTTATTTATTTTGCTAATTTGCACCCCAGTATCTCTATTTGCACATCATCTTCTGCACATCTATCACTCCAATGTTAATACTTAATTATAATTGTAATTATTATGCACTATGGCCTATTTATTGCCTTACCCCCATAACGTACTACATTTGCACACACTGTATATAGATTTTCTCACAGTGCATTCTTTTCACACAGCAATTTGGCCAGTGTTGATTTTTCAGTGTAACATTTCTAGTGTTGATTCATGAATTAAATTCTTAGTGACGTAAAATAACCTGCAGTGTTGGAGGTAATAACCAGAGTTACTGTTTTACACTTTGGAGAGTAAAACAGTCCCATCAAAACCCCGCCCATCATTATCATATTTCCCAGCATGCTCTACTGCAGGTAGATTTTTAGGATTGTTTTTAATATCTGTGTTCTTGCATGTACATTGATTGATTGATTAATCTTATGCTACACAAATATAAATAACAGATTAATTGCACCCATTACTGAAATGGTTGTTCCAGTTTAAATGGTTTAGGTCGTCTTCTTATCAACTTTCTTAACCCTGACAGTCATTCTGAATGTAAGTTGTGGGTTAATAAAATTCCATCTGTTAGATATCATAACTCTGGCTGGATTCCAATAGGAATTACACATCCCTTTGCAAGCCAGCATAATGTGACTTGCAGGCCTTGTGTGGCCTGTAAACCAGGAGATTCCTAACACTACTGTGTTAGGGAAAACCCAGCCCATCAAAGTAAGGCCTTACGATATATGTCTTGTATTGTCATAGAGATTAATTTTAATGATAGAATTTGCCTAGGTATTCACTTGGTGAAAGCCACATAATTCAATAACCATGTCTCTGTCACTAACAAATACAGTCATGGATGGTAACTCTACAATTCACTCGAAAAGAAAAGGCACCCTGGGAAATATGCAAACTAGGCTTTACACCATAGTGTTAAAACAACACCCAAAAATGATTTACTGTAACACTACAGGTGTTAATTTCTTACACTGAGAAAGTGTAACAGCATCAGCGCTTAACAAAGTGAGTCCGGCTTACTCTAAATCAAGTGTTATGTTTTACACTGTAGGTGTTGCGTATTACTCTACAATAGAGCTATGCAAACACCACAATGAAGTTCATTTGAATACTTTAAGAGTTGAATGGGGAACACTGCAACAGAGTTACATCTTTAATACTGTAACGACCCTGTATTGTGTTCTGTGTTCATGGATGTGTTATCGTTCTCATGGGTGCTAGCAGGGGTTAAATATGCCAGGACAGATGGAAAGGTTGGGGGGGTATGATGGGTAATCCCGCGGGGTTTTGGAATGCTTAAATAGGGGTTACGGTCTCATCTCTCTCTCTTCTGTTCGGACCCTTGATTTGACATGTTCTATTTGTGTATGTTCGAGGTTTAGCGGCGTGGGCTGTGGCCTGAACAATAGCCCATTCAGGAATAAACCTGTGTTCTGCCTGTACACCTGGTGCCCGTCTCTCTTTTACTTTATGACCCAGCTGGGTCATTACATTGGTGTCAGAAGTGCTTTTGAACGACGGGATAGATCGAGATTAGGCGAGTTAGCTGTTTCAGTATAGGCCGTAGTTAGCTTTAGCGTGACTCGCATCTACGGTCATGATGATCGGGGCGAGGCGGAAAGTTAAGGAAGAGTCGGACAAAGTGTCCGTTGTGGGCTCGGGTGTACCCGGTCGGGAGGGTCAGGCGATGACGGCTGTAGAAGAGCTGGAGAGCCACATGGCGGGAGTTAAATTGTCAGTCAGCAAGATGGCAGAACGGGCGGGTTTTCCTTCAAACCGCTCGACCAGAACAGACGTCACGGCGACGGAGATATCGACGTCACCGCGTGCGGAAATGGCTGGACCTCCTTATGTAAACAGAGATGGCAGCGCCCTATTGCCATTAGCCACGGTAGCGGCTAAACTTCCAAAGTTCAATGGACAAGGTAAATGGGAAGTTTTTTTCACTCAATTCGAGTTGTTGGCTAGAGCCGGGAGGTGGTCTGACGAGACGAAAGGGTTACAGCTTGCCCTGAGCCTGTCAGAGGAGGCGTCGGAATGCCTGCTAACGCTAGCCCCGGACGAGAGGGGCGACTACGGTGCGCTAGTGGAGGCATTGGGGGGCCGTTTCGGCAGCGATGCACAGCCCAACATGCTGCGGATTGAACTGAATAACAAAAAGAGACTTCAGGGGGAATCATTAAAGGCGTTGGCAAGTGATATTCTGAGCCTGACCAGGCGGGCTTATGCAACTATGCCGATTGGGGTGCAAGACGAGCTGGCACGGGACAGTTTTATTAGAGCGCTCTCCCCCACCGAACTGGGTAAGCATGTGCAGATGTCGGACCCAGCATCTCTGCGGGCTGCAGTGGAGATAGCCAGGAAGAGGGAGCTGATCTGGGGTGAGGGAGTAAGAGTGGAGGTTGTCAGTCAACCAGAGGTGAGAGCAGCGGCGGCCGGGGTGCCGGGGGTCACCAAACCAGAGTGGGTCGACGAGTTGGGAGGGTTAGTCAAGACCGCTTCGCTTGTCATTGAGAAGGGCTCCAGACAACATCGCAGTGTCAGCTCAACTTCCATTGTCTGCTGGGGTTGTGGCCAGCCTGGCCACATTCAGCGGGAGTGTGGCAGATTCTCCAGTCAACAGGGAAACGACAGCGGGTTCTCACGCAGGGGGCAGCGCGGGCCCATTCCTCCGCCCCCGAACCCACAGTAAGCAGAAGAGGTACCCAGCAGTGCAGGCAAGAGGGTGGGGACCTGCTTCCCCAGGGTGTAGCTGCCACCGTGTTTCCTAGTCCGGTAGTTGTGGTGGGACGTACCACCATTGGGGACTTCTGCAATGTCATCGTCAAGGTAGAGGGGGTGGAATGTTTGGCCCTGGTCGACACGGGCTCTACAGTAACCCTGGTGAGACCAGACATACTACCTGTTGGGGTGCGGGTGGAGCCGACCCTTGTCCAGCTACGGACTGTCACGGGGGAGCTAGCCCCCATGTTAGGGAAGTGTCGGGTGTCTGTGACTGTGGGGGGGAGAACTGTGGGGTGTCCGGTGTGGGTAGCAGCGGTACAGGACCCCTGTATACTGGGAATGGACTTTTTGAAAAACTGTGGGGCTCAGTTGGACTTAGCTTCGGGCACTTTGAGGCTGTCGGGGGGGCCCACAGTGGGAATGTCGCCTTCGGGAGGGCCAGCAGGGGGCAGGGCTGTCCCTCCGTCTTCCTCCAAGCTTGCCGAAACTCCACTGGTCGTCCCGGCTGCTCCCTTGGTCGTTGTGCCATCCCAGCAGCTGTCTCCGGCGGCAACGACCTTCACTCCCCATAATGGTGCAAGCACAGGCATCCCAGTAGCCCAAAACACACTGGCTCCTTCACCCCATCAGCCCGACGGGGGGAAGGAGGAAGTTATCGACGCCGTTGAGGCTGTGTGGCTGAAAAACTGTCAAGGTCTGGACGAGAGACAACAGAGACAGTTAAAGCAGCTGCTGTTTGACTTTAAAGATAGCTTCGCTTGGGGGGAAGATGAGGTAGGGCAAACGCACCTGGTTCAGCACGACATCGACACTGGGGACAACCAACCCATTAAAATTCGGCCCCGTCGCATTCCCCTTGCCAAGAGGGAAGCAGCAGCCACAGCTATTGCTGACATGTTGCGGGCTGATTTCATTGAGCCATCAGATAGCCCATGGTCCGCGCCGGTCGTCATGGTGCCTAAGAAAGGGGGTAAACTTAGGTTTTGTGCGGACTACAGGGGCCTAAATTCTGTCACCATTAAAGACTCTTACCCCATACCGAGGATCGATGAGTCGCTAGACCACGTCAGAGGGTCCTCGTGGTTCTCTTCCCTTGATCTGCGCAGTGGCTACTGGCAGGTGCCCCTCTCGCCTGGGGCACGTGAAAAAACGGCCTTCTCCACGGATAGGGGCCATTGGCAGTTCAAGGTGCTGTGCTTCGGGCTTTGTAATGCTCCTGCCACCTTTGAGAGGCTCATGGACAGAGTGCTGGCGGGGGTTCCGAGAGACGAGTGTGTCGTGTACCTAGACGACATATTGGTACACGGCACGTCGTTTGAGGGGGCACTGGGGTCACTTAGGCGAGTGCTGGAGAGGATCTCGGGGGCGGGGCTAAAATTACACCCGGAAAAGTGCCATTTCATGCAAAGGGAGTTGGCGTTCCTGGGTCATCAGCTGGGTGGTGAGGGTATCAGCACGATGCCAGACAAAGTGGAGGCTGTGAGGGGGTGGCCAATTCCAAGGGGAAAAAAGAGGTTAAGAGCTTCCTGGGTCTGGCATCCTACTATCGTAGGTTTGTGAAAGGGTTTGCGGGGATAGCAGCTCCTTTGAACCACCTTCTCAAGAAGGACACTGTCTTTCAGTGGACCGAAGAGCACCAGCGGGCGTTTGAGGCCCTCAAACGTGCCCTGGTGGAGGCCCCTGTCCGGTCCTCACCAGACCCAAACCGTCTGTTTATCCTGGACACCGACGCAAGCAATGAGGGCTTGGGGGCCGTGCTGGCTCAGCGTGGTTCTGACGGGGAGCACGTAGTAGCTTATTACAGCAGAACTTTTGATAAGGCTGAAAAACGCTACTGCGTGACAAGGAGGGAGCTTTTGGCTGTCGTGGCAGCAGTACGCCATTTCAAGTACTACCTGGGGGGCCTGCCGTTTGTGGTGCGGACGGATCACTCCGCCCTGCAGTGGCTTCTCTCCTTCAAGGAGCCAGAGGGTCAGATCGCCCGCTGGTTGGAGGAGCTGCAACCCTACGACTTCCAGGTGGAGCACAGGGCCGGCCTTCGCCACAGCAATGCAGACGCCTTGTCCCGCCGCCCGTGTGCTGAGGACGGCTGTGGGTACTGCGCCAAACGGGTGGAGCGAGAGAGGGAACTGTGCATGGAGGAGGGAGTCACCGCCACGGTGAGTCAGCTGAGGGTGACAGAGTGCCGGGAGCTTGAGGCTGTGGACGTCGGGGAGTGGAGGCGTCGCCAGGAGGAGGACGCAGAGCTGCGTCCTGTGCTGGGGTGGGTGGAAGAGAGAAGACGACCGCCATGGGGGGAAGTAGCCCCTCTATCACCAGTCACCAAAGGACTCTGGGCTAAATTCTCAGTCCTTAGAGTGGCTGAGGGAGTGCTCCAGAGGGGGTGGAAAAAGCCAGCTACTGGAGAAATGACGTGGCAGGTAGTGGTTCCCAAAAGGCTGCAAGGGAGCGTGTTACAGCAGCTTCACGGGGGAGTAGGCGCAGGGCATTTTGGGGTCTCCAAAACGTTAAAGCGCGTACGTAAAGGCTTCTATTGGGCCAGGCACAGGAGGGATGTGGAGGACTTTTGCAGGCAGTGCGATGAGTATGCTGCTAAGAAAGGACCTCCAGGTCAGTCACACGCCCTCCTACAACAATTCCCAGTAGGGGAGCCCATGGAGAGACTGGGGGTAGACATAGTTGGACCGTTTCCAACCACAGACAGCGGTAACAGGTGGATTCTAACTGCTATGGACTACTTCACCAAGTGGCCAGAGGCTTACGCTCTCCCAGACCAGGAGGCAGAAACAGTAGCTGATGCATTGGTAGGGGGAATAATCAGTCGGTTCGGGGTGCCACAGTCTATACACAGCGACCAGGGGAGAAACTTTGAGTCACGGGTGTTCTCAGAGTTGTGTAGACGGTTAGGCGCGGAGAAGACGCGCACTACTCCGCTTCACCCCCAGAGTGATGGGCTGGTGGAAAGATTTAACAGAACATTAGCACAACAGCTGGCTATCGTTACCTCAAAACACCAGAGAGATTGGGACACCCACTTACCGTTTATTCTTATGGCATGTAGGTCGGCTGTTCAGGAATCGACTGCGTGCTCCCCAGCGCTACTAATGTTAGGTCGTGAGTTGCGCACCCCAGCCGAACTGACGTTTGGCCACCCTCCTGATAACGACGACGGGGTTTTGCCTGGCCCGAACTATGTTCGTCGACTGCAGAACCGGTTAGAAGCGGCTCACACCTTCGCAAGAGAGCAACTCGAGAACGCAGGAATGCGCCAAAAGCGCCACTATGACTCACGCGCTAGGGGGAGGCACTTTGGAGCGGGAGAACGCGTGTGGCTTCACAACCCCACGCGCAAGAAGGGGCGGTGCCCAAAGCTGGACAGTGCCTGGGTGGGGCCGTGCCTGGTGATAGAGAGAGTGGGGGAGGTGACGTACCGGGTGGAGGTTCCCCCACGGGGCAGGAAGGTGGTGGTCCACCGGGACCGATTGGCGCCCTACAGAGGGAGGAAAACGGTAGGGAATGGAAGTGAGGACTCTGATGTGAGCACACTGGGACAGTCTAGCGAGGAGACTCTAGTGCAAGCTGAGCCTGGGACGGGGGCTGCCTCTTCGGGGGGCGCTGGAAATGACATTGGGGCAGATGAGTGTTCTGGGGGTCCACCAGTGAGAGTCAAGGGGAGGCACAAGAGACTGATGCGACCTCCGGGTCGTTTTAAGGATTTTGTTTTGTAACCCTAGGGGCTAGGGTTTAGAAAGGGGGGGGCTATGTAACGACCCTGTATTGTGTTCTGTGTTCATGGATGTGTTATCGTTCTCATGGGTGCTAGCAGGGGTTAAATATGCCAGGACAGATGGAAAGGTTGGGGGGGTATGATGGGTAATCCCGCGGGGTTTTGGAATGCTTAAATAGGGGTTACGGTCTCATCTCTCTCTCTTCTGTTCGGACCCTTGATTTGACATGTTCTATTTGTGTATGTTCGAGGTTTAGCGGCGTGGGCTGTGGCCTGAACAATAGCCCATTCAGGAATAAACCTGTGTTCTGCCTGTACACCTGGTGTCCTTCTCATTTAATATTGCCATACAGGACTTCGCTGCTGTCGCTTGCCTTCTCTGCCATTTTTCCAACTGTTAACAATGATGACAGTGAGTTGATGATGACGGTGGAGAGTCGACGCCAAAATAATTGATTCCTCGATTCGTTGAACGTCGACTCCCATTTCTGAGTCTCTAGATTCAATTCCACTAGGAATCAGCTCCTAAGATTCAGTATTTTTGGAATGGAGGAGACTGATTATTTGCTGTACTTCCGAGAACACAAACACTTGCATCTTTCATTGCGAGCTATTGACGGATGAAGAGAGAGGGGAAGGGGCACAGTATAGGCAAGTTGGCCACCAGGCAGAGCAGACAGTCAGAACCGTGCACTAGGCCTGTCTATCCGCAATCAAAAGCTGTATCTCGGAACGGAATGCTGTATCTCACAATTTATTGGCTTGCAATATCTTCAGTAAAGCAGGGCCTATCATCAATGAATAGGCTAGGATATTTTACATGCAACAGACCGAAGACTGAACACATACTTGCATCATTAGCAAAGAGAAAGCTCAGGGGTGTAATCATTAGTCCAAACAGTTGCAACTGAAACAAGAGATTCTATTGGACAAATGCAGGTTGGTCCCTCCCCATTTTAGTTTGCTTCTGTTTTAGAAACTTTTTGCAAAAGAATCGGCTTAATGATTATGCCCGAGGCGAGCCAGTGTGAGGGAGAGAGAGGAGGATGCAGGCCGAACAAAACGTGGTGCGCATGTCTTGGTAATCTGTCTTGCATGCCTGGCAAATTCACCAAAATAGCCTAAAGTTTGCCTCTTCATCTCGGGTTTCATTTAAATTACACAGCTTTTCCCAGGCCTTCATAGCCTATGTCTAGTTAAGCTACAGTGAGGGAAAAAAGTATTTGATCCCCTGCTGATTTTGTACGTTTGCCCACTGACAAAGAAATGATCAGTCTATAATTGTAATGGTAGGTTTATTTGAACAGTGAGAGACAGAATAACAACCAAAAAATCCAGAAAAAAACATGTCAAAAATGTTATAAATTGATTTGCATTTTAAATGAGGGAAATAAGTATTTGACCCCCTCTCAATCAGAAAGATTTCTGGCTCCCAGGTGTCTTTTATTTTACATTTTAGTAATTTAGCAGACACTCCTATCCAGAGCAACTTTACAGTTAGTGAGTGCATACATTTTCATACTGGCCCCCCGTGGGAAACGAACCCACAACCCTGGAGTTGCAAGCTCCATGATCTACCAACTGAGCTACACGGGGCCACCAATTAACCCTACACATATTAAAACCTCACCACTATTCCACTACTTGGCCCTATTTGATACTACACCGGGACGGCAGCCTGGATGGACGGGACACTATCGATCAGCAGACCTTGTAATTTCTCTACAGTAAAAGCTTGTACACCCAAGTACTTCTCTGCAGCTGCCACTACAACATATATAGTTGATAACCATGGCTATGAACACTAAGAAGCCAACTCTTAAAGGGATTGCTCCTAATCTTAATCTTGTTACCTGTATATAGACACCTGTC
This sequence comes from Coregonus lavaretus, assembly GCF_964263955.1. Classification (NCBI taxonomy): domain Eukaryota; kingdom Metazoa; phylum Chordata; class Actinopteri; order Salmoniformes; family Salmonidae; genus Coregonus; species Coregonus lavaretus. The sequence goes on from NC_140011.1 coordinate 17,125,428, forward strand.
CACAGAAGCAATCAATCAATCAGATTCCAAACTCTCCAACATGGCCAAGACCAAAGAGCTCTCCAAGGATGTCAGGGACAAGATTGTAGACCTACACAAGGCTGAAATGGGCTACAAGACCATCGCCAAGCAGCTTGGTGAGAAGGTGACAACATTTGGTGCGATTATTTGCAAATGGAAGAAACACAAAAGAACTGTCAATCTCCCTCGGCATGGGGCTCCATGCAAGATCTCACCTCGTGGAGTTGCAATGATCATAAGAACGGTGAGGAATCAGCCCAGAACTACACGGGAGGATCTTGTCAATGATCTCAAGGCAGCTGGGACCATAGTCACCAAGAAAACAATTGGTAACAAACTACGCCGTGAAGGACTGAAATCCTGCAGCGCCCGCAAGGTCCCTCTGCTCAAGAAAGCACATATACAGGCCCGTCTGAAGTTTGCCAATGCACATCTGAATGATTCAGAGGAGAACTGGGTGAAAGTGTTGTGGTCAGATGAGACCACACCTACTCATTCAAGGGTTTGTCTTTATTTTTACTATTTTCTACATTGTAGAATAATATTGAAGACATCAAAACTATGAAATAACACATATGGAATCATGTAGTAACCAAAAAAGTGATAAACAAATCAAAATATATTTTAGATTTTAGATTCTTCAAAGTAGCCACCCTTTGCCTTGATGACAGCTTTGCTCACTCTTGGCATTCTCTCAACCAGCTTCATGAGGTTGTCACCTGGAATGCTTTTCCAACAGTCGTGAAGGAGTTCCCACATATGCTGAGCAATTGTTGGCTGCTTTTCCTTCACTCTGCGGTCCAACTCATCCCAAACCATCTAATTTGGGTTGAGGTTGCGGGATTATGGAGGTCAGGTCATCTGATGCAGCATTCCATCCCTCCTTCTTGGTCAAATAGCCCTTACACAGCCTGGAGGTGTGTTTTGGGTCATTGTCCTGTTTTTAAAAAAATATATAGTTCCTCTAAGCGCAAGCCAGATGGGATGGCGTATCGCTACAGAATGCTGTGGTAGCCATGCTGGTTAAGTGTGCCTTGAATTCTAAATAAATCACAGACAGTGTCACCAGCAAAGCACCCCCACACCATCACACCTCCTCCTCCAAAATCAAATCAAATGTAGTGGTCACATACACATGGTTAGCAGATGTTATTGCGAGTGTAGCGAAATGCTTGTGCTTCTAGTTCCGACAGTGCAGCAATATCTAGCAAGTAATATCTAACAGTTCCACAAAAACCTAATACACACAATCTAAGTAAAGGAATGGAATAAGAATATGTAAATATATGGATGAGCAATGTCATTATCAGAGTGGCATAGGCTAAGATGCAATAGATAGCATAGAATACAGTATATACAGTGCCATGCATAAGTAGTCATCCCCCTTGGCATTTTTCCTATTTTGTTGCATTGCTACCTGTAATTTAAATGGATTTTTATTTGGATTTCATTTAATGGACATACACAAAATAGTCCAAATTGGTGAAGTGAAATTTAAAAAATTACTTGTTTCAAGAAATTCTAAAAAATAAATAACAAAAAAGTGGTGTGTGGATATGTATTCACCCCCTTTGCTATGAAGCCCCTAAATAAGATCTGGTGCAACCAATTACCTTCAGAAGTCACATAATTAGTTAAATAAAGTCCAGCTGTGTGCAATCTAAGTGTCACATGATCTATCACATTATCTCATAATATACACCTGTTCTGAAAGGCCCCAGAGTCTGCAACACCACTAAGCAAGGGGCACCACCAAGCATGCGGCACCGTGAAGGACAAGGAGCTCTCCAAACATGTCAGGGAAAAAGTTGTGGAGAAGTACAGATCAGGGTTGGGTTATAAAAAAATATCCGAAACTTTGAACATCCCACGGAGCACCATTAAATCCATTATTTTAAAAATGGAAAGAATATGGCACCACAACAAACCTGCCAAGAGCAGGGCGCCCACCAAAACTCACGGACCAGGCAAGGAGGGCATTAATCAGAGAGGCAACAAAGAGACCAAAGATAACCCTGAAGGAGCTGCAAAGCTCCACAGCGGAGATTGGAGTATCTGTCCATAGGACCACTTTAAGCCGTACACTTCACAGAGCTGGGCTTTACGGAAGAGTGGCCAGAAAAAAAGCCATTGCTTAAAGAAAAAAATAAGCAAACATGTTTGGTGTTCGCCAAAAGGCATGTGGGAGACTCCCCAAACATATGGAAGAAGGTACTCTGGTCATATGAGACTACAATTGAGCTTTTTGGCCATCAAGAAAAACGCTATGTCTGGCGCAAACCCAACACCTCTCATCACCCCGAAAACACCATCCCCACAGTGAAGCATGGTGGTGGCAGCATCATGCTGTGGGGATGTTTTTCATCGGCAGGGACTGGGAAACTGGTCAGAATTGAAGGAATGATGGATGGCGCTAAATGCAGGGAAATTCTTGAGGGAAACCTGTTTCAGTCTTCCAGAGATTTGAGACTGGGACGGAGGTTCACCTTCCAGGAGGACAATGACCCTAAGCATACTGCTAAAGCAACACTTGAGTGGTTTAAAGGGAAACATTTAAATGTCTTGGAATGGCCTAGTCAAAGCCCAGACCTCAATCCAATTGAGAATCTGTGGTATGACTTAAAGATTGCTGTAACACCAGCGGAACCCATCCAAATTGAAGGAGCTGGAGCAGTTTTTCCTTGAAGAATGGGCAAAAATCCCAGTGGGTAGATGTGCCAAGCTTATAGAGACATACCCCAAGAGTAATTGCTGCAAAAGGTGGCTCTACAAAGCATTGACTTTGGGGGGTGAATAGTTATGCACGCTCAAGTTTTCTGTTTTTTTTTCTTATTTCTTGTTTGTTTCACAAGAAAACATATTTTGCATCTTCAGTGGTAGGCATGTTGTGTAAAACAGGTTGTAAGGCAACAAAATAGAAAAAATGCCAAGCGGGGTGAATACTTTCGCAAGATTGGTAACGCAAGATATGTAAACATTATTAAGATAGTATAGAATACAGTATATACATATAAGATGGGTAATGGAAGATATGTAAACATTTTAAAGTGGCATTATTAAAGTGACTAGTGTTCCATTTATTAAAGTGGCCAGTGATTTTCAAGTCTGTATGTAGGCTGCAGCCTCTCTGTGTTAGTGATGGCTGTTTAACAGTCTGATGGCCTTGAGATATAATCTTTTTTTCAGTCTCTCGGTCCCAGCTTTGATGCACCTGTACTGACCTTGCATTCTGGATGATAGCGGGTTGAACATGCAGTGGCTCAGGTGGTAGTTGTCCTTGATTATCTTCTTGGCCTTCCTGTGACATCGGGTGCTGTAGGTGTCCTGGAGGGCAGGTAGTTTGCCCCTGGTGATGCGTTGTGCAGACCACACCACCCTTTGGAGAGCCCTGTGGTTGTGGGCGGTGCTCTCAATTGTGGATCTTTAAAAGTTTGTGAGGGTTTTAGGTGACAGGCCACATTTCTTCAGCCTCCTGAGGTTGAAGACGCTGTTGCGCCGTCTTCACTACACTGTCTGTGTAGATGGACCATTTCAGTATGTCAGTGATATTTATGCAGAGGAAGTTAAAACTTTCCACCTTCTCCACTGCTGTCCAGTCGATGTGGATAGTAGGGGTACTCCCTCTGCTGTATCCTGAAGTCCACAATCATCTCCTTTGTTTTGTTGACGTTGAGTGAGAGGTTATTTTCCTGACACCACACTCCAAGAGCCCTCACCTCCTCCCTGTAGGCTGTCTCATCATTGTTGGTAATCAAGCCTACTACTGTTGTGTCATCTGCAAACTTGATGATTGAGTTGGAGGCGTGCATGGCTACGCAGTCATGGGTGAAAAGGGAGTACAGGAGGGGGCTGAGCACACACCCTTGTGGGGCCCCAGTGTTGAGGATCAGCGAAGTGGAGATGTTGTTTCCTACCTTCACCACCTGGGGGCGGCCCGTCAGGAAGTCTTGATCAAAATCAGCAGGGGATCAAATACTTTTTTCCCTCACTGTAATATGGACTTGGTCTTTTACCAAATAGGGCTATCTTCTGTATACCAACCCTACCTTGTCACAACACAACTGATTGGCTCAAACGCATTAAGAAGGAAAGAAATTCAACAAATTCACTTTTTTAAGAAGGCACACCTGTTAATTGAAATGCATTCCAGGTGACTACCTCATGAAGCTGGTTGAGAGAATGCCAAGAGTGTGCAAAGCTGTCATCAAGGCAAATGGTGGCTACTTTGAAGAATCTCAAATATAAAATATATTTTAATTTAACACTTTTTTGGTTACTACATGATTCCATATGTGTTATTTCGTAGTGTTGACCTAAAATCCTGGAATGAGTAGGTGTGTCCAAACTTTTCACTGGTTCTGTACTACATGAGTCCTACTTACTATTCTCATTTACTACAGGGGATGGCGTGATTGCAGTTCAACAGTCTGATGGCCTGGAGATAGAAGCTGTTTTTCAGTCTTTCGGTCCCAGCTTTGATTAACCTGTACTGTCTCTTTCTGCTAGATGGTAGCAGAGTGAACAGACCGTGACTTGGTTGGCTGAGGTCCTTGATGATCTTCTTGACCTTCCTTTGACACAGAGTGCTGTAAGCAGGGCCGGCTCTAGGCCCAGTGTGAGCATTTCATAAAAAGTATGGGCACATGTGAGTTGTGATTTATTGCAAAATAAATGCTGCAGTGGCTTTTTTGAAAGTATTTCTGCCGTTTTGTTTCAGATATTGTAATGCACAAAGAAATATAAATCCTGACGCTATAGCAATCCCAGATAGTGCAGTTACACTGCCTGTCTGGGGGGCTGTGTGCAGTGAGTGAAGTGCTAAAATATTTGTTTTTAGAAGCAATGCACACAGGCATAAAAGTTAGTCTAATTTTCTTGAAAGTCTACTAAAGTGAGACTTTGTCCTCGTGTTTCTTGGCTATTTACATTGTTTTGTTCACAAGGTAGGTTGCTTTTCAATGTTTGAGTTTGCTTCCACTCCTAGCAAATAGACATCATCAACCTCTACTAGTGAGATTCTCAAAGGGACATGTGATGACTAGTGGCCCTGTTACCAAGGTAACCTTAAAGGGGCAGCTGAATTTTTTTATCTCATCTGTGATATTTTGACTCCAGTCACAGAATATTACATTCAATTGAACAATATACCACATTACTTCTTACTAGCAATGCATTTCTTGTTTTAGAAACATTACTAAGCATATTCATAAATTTTTTGTTGTTGTTGTGGTTTTTGGTGTAATATTTTGGCTGGTAAAACCTCTGAGTGGCTGGTATAGACAAAAGTTAGTTTAGGCCCTGGGTGTAGATATAATGTTGGAGTTTTAAAGGAATATTCTGCAGTTCTACACATTTTGACGTGGGGCGGAGAGATATTTGAAGTTTTAAAGCTAATTCCCTGCAATTCTAACCAGTTTGCCATGGGGTGGAGAGTTATTTATTTCCAATTTAAAGCAAATTTCCTGCAATTCTACACATTTTGCCATGATGTATGCCATGTTAATGATATATGAGTGAGAGTGACTAACATAATCAATGGGGGCCCCCTGGAGGTCAGGGCACCTGGGCACGTGCCCTGTATTCCCGGTCGGTATTCGGCCATGATTACTACATTTTACATTTGAGTCATTTAGCAAACGCTCCTATCCAGCACGACTTACAGTTACTGCATTCATCTTAAGATAGCTTGGAAGGACAACCATATCTCAGTCACAAAAGGGGAGTGGAGGGTACAAGTTTAGATAGCTGGCTAGACTAACTTACCAATCTAAAAATTGTTATCTGAAATGGCTAATTGAGTGACTGTCAGAGACTGGCATAACAGAATAATTGCTGATGCACAACCAAATGTCAAACATGCACTTTGTGTATTCTACTATTCTAACTGTAAGCAATAACATATTTTTCCTTTTCCTTCTCTGTCTAACAAGGAAATTACAGGGTTTCAATAGCAATACCCATAATGATCTGGGATATAAACAGGGTTGGGTAGGTTACTTTGTAAATGTAATGCGATAGTTACAAAATTGTAATCAGTAAAGTAATCTGATTACGTTCCCCTCAAGAGGCATTAGAAGACAAAAAGTATCGATCAAACGCATTTGGTGTGTTATCATAGTGGTCTCTGACTTGTAGTGGGCAGTAAAATTTGATGTTTGTGTGTGTGTGTATTCGAAAAGTATTCAGACCCCTTGACTTTTTCAACATTTTGTTACGTTACAGTCTTATTCTAAAATTGATTAAATAAATACAAATCCTCAGCAATCTACACACAATACCCAATAATGACAAAGTGAAAACAGGTTTGTAGAAATATTTGCAAATAGGGCTTTGTGATGGCCACTCCAATACCTTGACTTTGTTGTCCTTAAGCCATTTTGCCACAACTTTGGAAGTATGCTTGGGGTTATTGTCCATTTGGAAGACCCATTTGCGGCCAAGCTTTAACTTCCTGACTGATGTCTTGAGATGTTGCTTCAATATATCCACATAATTTTCCTTCCTCATGATGCCATCTATTTTGTGAAGTGCACCAGTTCCTCCTGCAGCAAAGCACCCCCACAGCATGATGCTGCCACCCCCGTGCTTCACGGTTGGGATGGTGTTCTTCGGTTTCCAAGCACCCCCTTTTTCCTCCAAACATAACGATGGTCATTATGGCCAAACAGTTCTATTTTTTTTTCATCAGACCATAGGACATTTCACCAAAAAGTACAATCTTTGTTCCCATGTGCAGTTGCAAACTGTAGTCTGGCTTTTTTATGCCGGTTTTGGAGCAGTGGCTTCTTCCTTGCTGAGTGGCCTTTCAGGTTATGTCGATATAGGACTGGTTTTACTGTGGTTATAGATACTTTTGTACCTGTTTCCTCCAGCATCTTCACAAGGTTGTTGTTCTGGGATTGATTTGCACTTTTCACACCAAAGTACATTAATCTCTAGGAGACAGAACGCGTCTCCTTCCTGAGCGGTAGGACGGCTGTGTGGTCCCATGGTGTTTATACCTGCGTACTATTGTTTGTACAGATGAACGTGGTACCTTCAGGCGTTTGGAAATTGCTCACAAGGATGAACCAGACTTGGTCTTGGCTGATTTCTTTTGATTTTCCCATGATGTCCAGCAAAGAGGCACTAAGTTTGAAGGTAGGCCTTGAAATACATCCACAGGTACACCTCCAATTGACTCAAATGATGCCAATTAGCCTATAAGAAGCTTCTAAAGAAATGACATAATTTTCTGGAATTTTCCAAGCTGTTTAAAGGCACAGTCAACTTAGTGTGTGTAAACTTCTGACCCACTGGAATTGTGATACAGTGAATTATAAATGAAATAATCTGTCTGTAAACAATTGTTGGAAAAATTACTTGTGTCATGCACAAAGTAGATGTCCTAACCGACTTGCCAAAACTATAGTTTGTTAACAAGACATTTGTTATATATATATATATACACACACACACACACACACACACACAATAAGACTAAGCAATTAGCCTATTCAAATTTTTATCTGACTCCCTAAAGAAAATATATATATTCCAGCAAGCATTAAGCAATGAGTTGACTTTGACTATTAAGAATTGTTCTGAGAATTGTCTATATAAAAAAAGGCAGATATTTAATTAACATTGTACAATGAATGGATTCACATACAAGGCATAAAGCTTAAGTTACAAAGCATTAACAAGCATTACAAAGCATACCTCTAGGCATATAGATCCTAAGGTTAACTTAGAAGACAAAGCATGAACAAAGAGATGCCTACTAGGCCATCGGCCTTCAAGCCTAGGAAATTAGAATTGATCATACAACCTTCCTACATGGACTGGATACAGGATAAGATTTTGATAGTTGGTATTTTATTACGATCCCCATTAGCTGTTGCAAAAGCAGCAGCTACTCTTCCTGTGGTCCACACAAAACATGGAACATGACATAATACAGAACATTAATAGACAAGAACAGCTCAAGGACAGAACTACATAAGAGAGAGAACAAAGGCATTTAATTCAATTTACAACATCTGAAGGTGTAACCTTTCAACCCAAAACCAACCACCATTGATCAATCAAATGATACCAAATTTACATTAACCTAAACACTCCCAGGCCCATTCTCCACAGGATGTAACAGCATCTAAGAGCTTGTGGGGGTGATGTGACCAATGTAAATAAGACAGAATTCCTGAGAGGACCATAAAACCTTTTTGCATAGACTAATTCAGAGTTCACTCTGTACAGATAAAAGTTACCAAAGACATAATGCATCCATATAGATAGCTTCAGCGTTATACTCCGTGAACAACTTTCAGACAGAATAACACTATATTATCCATGTTTGGTATCTATTACTCATTCAATAGTCAGTCCTCTGGATACTGTAACAGAGAGATACATGTTGACACCTCAAAGGGGGAAGGGCTGACTAGTCCTTGGGCATTGTCCTTTGTGGTTTCCTTGTGTTCCTGGACCATTTGCCATGCAACTCCAAGTGACAGAGGACACATAAATTAGGGCCGAGCCAACACGCTCAGTTGGAGAAACTTAAACTTGCACTTTTTGCAATGCTGAATTGAATGTCATTGAGATAACAGAAAGGTGTCATAATGTCTTTTTTTTCACAAACACCTTTTCTGAATAAAACAATTATCCAAGAAGTGACCAGTTTTTCAAAAGTATCTGTAATCTGATTACAATGTTTTGTCTGGGAATTCAACTGATCAGTTACAGTTTTTTTGTAATCAGATGACATGTAATTTATAACATGTAATCAGTTACTCTCCAACCCTGGATACAAACATGTATACGTCCCCCGGGATAAACTACTACCTCATTACCCGTACAATTAATTAAACATGCGCTCGAAAGTGCCCCATTTGCCCATCTATTCTCAGACCAGGAAATGAACAGAACCCTCTTCAATCAACGAGGAAAACATTGACATGTCTTTAGAATAACCTTAACGTTTCATTTGTCAAACATTATTATTATTATTATTTTTTTATTGTCATTTAGCAGACGCTCTTATCCAGAGCGATTAGGGATAAGTGCCTTGCTCAAGGGCACATCGACACATTTTTCACCTAGTCGGCTCAGGGATTAGAACCAGTGACCTTTCGGTTACCGGCACAACACTCTTAACCACTAAGCTACCTGCCACCCCAACATGCTCACGTTGTAGTTATACTTTCTGATCGATAAATAAATGAACATAAAGAGTTATGTACTGGGCGAAGCACAACAGGTTTTGTTCACACTAACCAATTTCCGCCGCACGACCAAACACTAATATATGTTTAATTTTTTCCACAGGTGATCAACAAGCAAGACATTGAAATACATAGATAATACCACATTATATTGAATAAACACATATGCTCATAAACAGTTTCGTAAACAGTGTCTGGTCATTCATGTGAGGCATAACTTTAGCATAGTTGAAGGAGGACATAGGACAACTGTCAAATTAGCCTAATTAGCAGGAGGGATGGGGGCATCTTCTTGTTGGCTTGGCGCTCACGTTTACAACGTCTGTCAGTTGAATCCCATACAGCGCTGTAAAACTGAGACCCTGAGCTCTGACGTCATGTATAGCATGTTACTGTACAACCACTGCGTTCCAATTTAGGCACTCATCAGTGACTAAATCTGCCATTTTCGTCCCGTATACAGGTTGTGAGTGTAAAGAGCTACGAACTTTTAGGTTCTGTTTACAGTAGCCAGTAGCAGTAGATAATGGATTCCCTAATTCCACTTTCCCATCTTCTTCTCTCTCATCCATCTACCACTGCTGGAAGCCATTATCCCTGCATGCTTTCTCAACCCCTCTTCCCTCACCTAGCCACCACCACTGGCTGTGTGAGCAAGCCCGCTAATAGGGGAGTGAACACTGTGTGATCTCGGCAGTCCGACATGGCTTTGATAGTGCCATCATTAAAGACTCTAGCTGAGTGGTAGCATGCAGAAAAGGCCCCCTACGGGGACAGCTATAGATGCCGTTCGTCACTGGGGCTGTTTAAAAACCTTCATCACCCCAACCAGCAGGCTCCATACTGGGGACACTGCAGGGAGCAGATAGGCCTGACTCTCACCACTGGGTAGCACACCATGGGGAGACATGCAGAACTCACAGGCTGCCTGGTGTCAGCTACAGGGCACTGCAATGGGAACTCAAGGCTGGTGGATAATTGGCCTTTGTAGCTGACATTCTATGTGATGTGACTGTGAGGATAGTTGGTACTGGGCTACAGTTTGCATTTCCTATTACACAGAACGACAGAGGGAAGGGAATAGGAAAAGAACACACGAAAGGCTTTGAGATATTTACACAAAGATATGTGCTTTCACCTTGCCGTAACATTGCCCTGGTGCCGCTAACTGTCTCAGACAGTGCTTTCTTCCCGGGCCCTGTTAAGCAGGCCAAGGCGAGTGTTATCGTTATCTGGGAGTACCATAATTAAGACGTTAGCATCTCCTACACAGCTCAATGCATTAGCGGGGAGGAAAAATGAAGAGGGAGAGGAGTCTGATGGTTTATAAATGTTTAGACTTTTTTTGTTGTTGTATGTCTCTCACCCCTACGGCTTATGTTTTTTCCACCTGACTTTCGAAGCACTACACAGCATAAAACTCTCCCCTGCTAGCCTGGAGGGGAAGGAGAGGAAGACAATAAAGAAATACTGCCAGAACAGAGTGATGTTACCAATCTCAGCAGCACATCAAAAGGTTTCAGCACGTTTTTTTAAGTGTCGAGACCGTCAAGATTTTTCCTGGGCACCTGCTAACATAGGAAGTATCTTACTGTTGTTGTTGTTGATTTTGTCCAAGACATTAAGGGTATGAGTTCACACTATCGAGCTATGGGAGAGAAACAATGGGACGTCAGCATTAACATAACAAAGGTAGCGTGATGCTAATAGCATGAGACCAAGAAAGACAGGGTCAAATAGCAAAATGCCCAGCAAAGTACTAGTTTAATATTAAAGAAGTCCTTCAAACAGATACTGTTTGGACAGGAAAAAAGAAGACCATGCTGCTATTTCGCTGAAATGACCCCCCACGGATTCACAGATATTTCAAAGGATTCAGATCTTCTTTCCCCCACAATTTCTCCTCCAACTAGTAATAAAGGCCATTAAATTGGCTTGCAGTGGGCAGAGGGGATGGCTGCCGTTTTATGGACTCTTAACCAACCGTGCTATTTTGCGTGTTTTTTCACATTGTTTGTATCTTATTTTGTACATAATGTTGCTGCTACCATCTCTTATGACCGAAAAGAGCTTCTGGACATCAGAACAGCGATTACTCACCTTGAAATGGACTAATAATTTTTCTTGAATGAGTCGGACGAGAAGGATTTGCTCCAGACACCCGACAGGGCCCTCATCCCCATCATTCGCAGTAGAAAGAAAAGGAGATATCGCGGAAGGAGATCGGGGTGCCTGGTAAGGAGCCAGCGACATGTGGCTAATCTACCTTTGCCATCGATACTATTGGCCAACTTACAATCGCTTGATAATAAAGTGGACGAAATACAAGCACGTATATCCTACCAACGGGACATTAAAAACTGTAATATCTTATGTTTCACAGGGTCGTGGCTGAACGAAGACATGAATAACATACAGCTGGCGGGTTGTACACTGTATCGGCAGGATAGAACAGCTGCCTCTGGTAAGACAAGGGGTGGCGGTCTATGTATATTTGTAAACAACAGCTGGTGCACGATATCTAAGGAAGTCTCAAGGTTTTGCTCGCCTGAGGTAGAGTATCTCATGATAAGCTGTAGAGACCACACTATCTACCAAGAGAGTTTTCATCTATATTCTTCGTAGCTGTCTATTTACCACCACAAACCAATACTGGCACTAAGACCGCACTCAATGAACTGTATACGTCCATAAGCAAACAGGAAAACGCTCAACCAGAGGCGGTGCTCCTAGTGGCCGGGGACTTTAAGGAGTGGGACTCTAACCCGGAAGCTTATAAGAAATCCCGCTATGCCCTCCGATGAACCATCAAACAGGCAAAGCATCAATACAGGACTAAGATCGATTCTTACTACACCGGCTCCGATGCTCGTCGGATGTGGCAGGGCTTGCAAACTATTACAGACTACAAATGGAAGCACTGCCGCGAGCTGCCCAGTGACACGAGCCTAACAGACGAGCTAAATTACTTCTATGCTCGCTTAGAGGCAAGTAACACTGAAACATGCATGAGAGCATCAGTTGTACCGGACGACTGTGTGATCACGCTCTCCGTAGCCGACGGATTACCAGGACGTGTACTCCGAGCATGCGCTGACCAACTGGTGAGTGTCTTCACCAACGATTTTCAACCTCTCCCTGCTGGGACTAAACACCTCCCTCTGCAACTGGATCCTGTACTTCCTGACGGGCCGCCCCCAGGTGGTAAGGGTAGGTAACAACACACCCACCACACTGATCCTCAACACGGGGGCCCCTCAGGGGTGCGTGGTCAGTCCCCTCCTGTACTCCTTGTTCACTCAATGACTGAATGGCCAGGCACGACTCCAACACCGTCATTAAGTTTGCCGATGACACACTATTGGGAGGAGGTCAGAGACCTGGCCGTGTAGTGCCAGGACAACAACCTCTCCCTCAACGTGATCAAGACAAAAGGAGATGATTGTGGACTACAGGAAAAATAAGAGGACTGAGCATGCCCCCATTCTCATCAACAGGGCTGTAGTGGAGCAGGTTGAGAACTTCAAGTTCCTTGGTGTCCACATCACCAACAAACTAACATGGTCCAAGCACACCAAGACAGTCGTGAAGAGGGCACGACAAAACCTAACCTAAGGAGACTGAAAAGATTTGGCATGGGTCCTCAAATCATCAAAAGGTTCTACAGCTGCACCATCTAGAGCATCCTGACTGGTTGCATCACTGCCTGGTATGGCAACTGCTCGGCCTCCGACCGCAAGGCACTACAGAGGGTAGTGTGTACGGCCCAGTACATCACAGCCAAGCTTCCTGCCATCCAGGACCTTTATTACAGACGGTGTCAGAGGAAGGCCCTGAAAATTGTCAAAGGCTCCAGCCACCCTAGTCATAGACTGTTCTCTCTGCTACCGCACGGCAAGCGGTACCGGAGCGTCAAGTCTTGGTCCAAGAGGCTTCTAAACAGCTTCTACCCCCAAGCCATAAGACTCCTGAACATTCTAACCCCCCTCCCCCCCTTATTTGACGTTGCTGCTACTCTCTGTTTATTATCTATGCATAGTCACTTCAATAACTCTATCTACATGTACACTACCGTTCAAAAGTTTGAGGTCACTTTGAAATGTCCTTGTTTTCGAAAAAAATCAATTTTTTTGTCCATTAAAATAACATCAAATTGATCAGAAATACAGTGTAGACATTGTTAATGTTGTAAATGGCTATTGTAGCTGGAAACGGCAGATTTTTTCTGGAATATCTACATAGGCGTACAGAGGCCAATTATCAGCAACCATCAGTCCTGTGTTCCAATGGCACGTTGTGTTTGCTAATCCAAGTTTATCATTTTAAAAGGCTAATTGATCATTAGAAAACCCTTTTGCAATTGTTTTAGCACAGCTGAAAACTGTTGTGCTCATTAAAGAAGCAATAAAACCGGCCTTCTTGAGACTAGTTGAGTATCTGGAGCATCAGCAATTGTGGGTTCGATTACAGGCTCAAAATGGCCAGAAACAAATAACTTACTTCTGAAACTTGTCAGTCTATTCTTGTTCTGAGAAATGAAGGCTATTCCATGCAAGAAATTGCCAAGAAACTGAAGGTCTCGTACAACGCTGTGTACTACTCCCTTCACAGAACAGCGCAAACTGGCTCTAACCAGAATAGAAAGAGGAGTGGGAGGCCCCGGTGCACAACTGAGCAAGAGGACAAATACATTAGAGTGTCTAGTTTGATAAACAGACACCTCACAGGTCCTCAACTGGCAGCTTCATTAAATAGTACCTGCAAAACATCAGTCTCAATGTCAACAGTGAAGAGGCGACCGGGATGCTGACCTTCTAGGCAGAGTTGCAAAGAAAAAGCCATATCTCTGGCCAATAAAAATAAAAGATTAAGATGGGCAAAAGAACACAGACACTGGACAGGGGTAGATTGGAAAAAAGTGGACAGACGAATCAAAGTTTGAGGTGTTCGGATCACAAAGAAGAACATTTGTGAGAGACAGACCATCTGTCAAGCATGGTGGAGGCAATGTGATGGGCTGGGGGTGCTTTAGTGGTGGTAAAATGGGAGATTTGAACAGGGTAAAAAGGATCTTGAAGAAGGAAGGCTATCACTCCATTTTGCAACGCCATGACATACCCTTTGGACGGCGCTTGATTGGAGCCAATTTCCTCCTACAACAGGACAATGACCCAAAGCACAGCTCCAAACTATGCAAGGACTATTTAGGGAAGATGCAGTCAGCTGGTATTCTGTCTATAATGGAGTGGCCAACACAGTCACAGGATCTCAACCCTATTGAGCTGTTGTGGGAGTAGCTTGACCGTATGGTACATAAGAAGTGCCCATCAAGCCAATCCAATTTGTGGGAGGTGCTTCAGGAAGCATAGGGTGAAATCTCTTCAGATTACCTCAACAAATTGACAACTAGAATGCCAAAGGTCTGCAAGGCTGTAATTGCTGCAAATGGAGGATTATTTGACGAAAGCTAAGTTTGAAGGACACAACTATTATTTCAATTAAAAATCATTATTTTTAACCTTGTCAATGACTACATTTCCTATTCAAACTAATTTCATGTATGTTTTCATGGAAGAAGGACATTTCTAAGTGACATATTAACTCAATTACCTCGACTAACCGGTGCTCCCGCACATTTTACATTTATTTAGCAGACACTCTTATCCAGAGCGACTTACAGGAGCAATTAGGGTTAAGTGCCTTGCTCAAGGGCACAGCGACAGATTTTTCACCTAGTCTGCTCGGGGATTAGAACCAGCGACCTTTCGGTTACTGGCACAACTCTCTTAACCACTAAGCTACCTGCCACCCCATTGACTTGGTACCGGTAACCGCTGTATGTAGCCTCGCTATTGTTATTTTTACTGCTGCTCTTTAATTATTTGTTACTTTTATTTTGTATTATTTTATATTGTATTTTTTTGTGTGATTTGTTTTGGTATTCTTTCTTAAAACTGCATTGTTGGTTAAGGGCTTGTAAGTAAGCATTTCACTGTAATGTCTACACCTGTTCTATTCGGCGCATGTGACAAATAACATTTGATTTGATTTGATCTCTAAACCCCTGGTTGGTGTAAGCAGGGAGCAAATTCTTACAGCGTCTACTGCAGAGAGCAAATTCTTACAGCGTCTACTGCAGGGAGCAAACTCTTGCTCATAAATTGATAAAAATGTTATAGGATAGTTGCATGTTAGCCGGGGTGAAACATAGGACACTGCTCTTTTCTTTCTTACATTGTACTGTAGATTTACAGTGTCAGTTGGTTCTAAGAGCTCTGTTGCCCTTCTTGAGACCTGATTCACGTCCACATACATGACCCTCAGAAGTGAACGAAAGTCACTCTGGGTAAGAGCATCCACTCGATGACTCAAATGTATTATAATAAGACGATTCTAAAACAGAACATTTGTGGCCTTTTGGCCTGGCTGATTGGCTGAATGAAGCTAATGGTAAGCTAAAGTGGAGAGTCAATGTGCTGTGCCACTCTGTCAGGAAGACAAACTCACTTTGCTACTCCAAATTAGACTTCCTCATTGTTGCTGTCCGGTGAGCTGTTTTTCACACCATTTAGTTAATTACCTGGTTAATTACCTGGATTTTTCTTGCAGATTAATCCTCAGCAACAAAGAAATGCAGCTTCGGGCCGATGACTTGTGGGCCATCTTCGCACGGTGCTTTAAAAATTCAAGACACATGCTCATAATATATATTCTATACTCCTGGGCTGGGATTTATAATGAATTATCTTGTGTGTTGTGTGAAGAGAATCAAAGGGCTCCTATATTGCTTTTATAAAGCCAACGTGTGTAATGTGTTTCAGAGGGACCCATGCATGTTTATGAGGGTGAGAAAAGATAGACAAAAGCCAAAGACAGAGATGAATTGGTATAATCTACTACTGGAGCCCTAATTTACATATCCATGTTTAACACTTGGTGTCTTCCACCACCACCTCTGAATAAAAGGAGTTTCCATTATCGCTGGGCACTCTGCGGATTCACGGCAGATGCTGAAAAAAGTGGAGCCACTCGGTCAGTGTGTGCATGTGTGTGTGCATGTTTTAGTATGTGTGTGTGTGCGTGTGTATGTGCATGGTGTGTGTGTGTGTGTGTGTGTGTGCGTGGGTGCATGTGCACACGTGTAAGATTCAGTGTGTGTGTCCATTTGTGTACATACGCGCATGTGTACATGTGTGCATGTGACTGTGGACAAAGCAGAGTGGCATCAGCATAACTTCAACATCAAGCTTATATTCATGAGGCAAGCTAATCAGTATTCCCAGGTAGGCTGGGCGATATGGCCTAAAAATCATATCTCTTTTTTTTTCAAACTTATGGATGATTCACGATATATATCTCAATTTTGTAAAAAAAAAAATTCTAAACAAGCTTTGTTTAACAATTAAAGGTCAATACACTGCATTTCAAACAGTCAGGAATAATCTAAAGAATTCAGGGCATGTAAAATTATACCTAGGCTAAATATAAGCCTTCCACAACGATAACACCCACTAATAATTCAATAATTTAATCAAAATAGTTTAACCTGCTTTTTTGCAATAATCACTGATCTGGCTTTCAAGTCTTTCTGTGAAAATTTACATTTTAGTCATTTAGCAGACACTCTTATCCAGAGCGACTTACAGTTAGTGAGTGCATAAAAAATGCCCTTTTTTGTTACAAATTTTACCAGAACCATGCACAATGCACATCCACTAATGACCAACTTTTGTAGCAGGCATTGTGTGGTGCCAGGACAACAACCTCTCCCTCAACGTGAGCAAGACAAAGGAGCTGATCGTGGACTACAGGAAAAGGAGGGCCGAACATGCCCCCAATCACTTCGACGGGGCTGTAGTGGAGCGGGTCGAGAGTTTCAAGTTCCTTGGTGTCCACATCACCAACAAACTATCATGGTCCAAACACACCAAGACAGTCGTGACGAGGGTACGACAATACCATTTCCCCCTTAGGAGACTGAAAATATTTGGCATGGGTCCCAAGATCCCCGCACATTGACTCGGTACCGGTACTCCCTGTGTATAGCCTCATTATTGTTATTTTATTGTGTTACTTTTACATTTATTTTTTAAACTTTAGTTTATTTAGTAAATATTTTCTTAACTCTATTTCTTGAACTGCATTGTTGGTTAAGGGCTTGTAAGTAAGCATTTGATGGTAAGGTGTATTCGGCGCATGTGACAAATGACATTTGATTTGATTTTGATTTGATTATAGAAAATGAACATACACAATCTTTGAAGCAGACTAGCCAGCTAATGTTCATATTTCAAGTCTAGTCAACTTGGATCTATTTGGTTGATAACAAGATAGAACAGTTGAACTGTTATGTATAGACCCTTCTGTCCATATCCAACTGTTTGAACAACATAGCCTGTTCACTTTGTTTAGATATTGAAATCAAGTGGCCTACCTGAATAAGAAGATGCTTATTTCTCAGAATGAGAACCAGTTGCCAATTCCTTATATAAATGTGTATTTTCATGCTTATTGCATGACTGTAAGTCGCTTTGGATAAAAGTGTCTGCTAAATGGCATATTATTATTATTATTTTATTATTTATTTCTAAAACAGACTAGACAGCTAGCACATAAGTCTGTGGCTAAAATGCTGCTAGCGGTATGTGGTACCGCAACTGAGCATTAATTGCGGCAGAAACGGAGCATTACATTTTCCACAACATGTTCATTGATACTCTCGTTTTAGTAGGGTCTGCTCTGTTCTACATTTTGGGAGTTAATACATAAAAAGGGTATCGTTAGAAAGGTTAAGTTCTCGTCTGTTACAGTAAATGAATGTCTCTAAGCGTTTTGGTGTGCATATGACCGATTCTGTTGGACCAAACCTCAAATGCAAATAGCAAGTTTAAACTACTTGTTGTCAAGGAGGAAGAAGTATTTCGTCTTTCTTGTGAGTGGCACGTGTCTGTGAGTGTCTGTGTGCGAGTGGGATGGTGCACAGTGCACACAGCACAGAAGGAGTGAAGGAAACGAGACCAAAAAGACAGAATGCTCATAAAAATAAACCAAAAATAAAAACCTTGATTTTTGCAATACATGTAATTGGAACATCGCACTAAAACAGGGCTGCGCTATTGTGGTACTCATCAGAAATGTACAGTACAGGTATATCAGTCCCCCATACATCAAATCAACCGTGCACTGTAAAAAGTAATCTTGCCTTTTAGTTGTTTCAGCTCATTTTCCAAAATCAACTCAACAAAACAACTTAAATTGTTCATTGTAAAAATAAAAAATCTCTTATCCTGCTGCCTTAATTTTAAGTCAAGTCAATGTGCTTCAACAGATTTGTTGTTGTTGTACTAACAAAGTAAATGTTATGATACTGACAATATGATACATTTACTGTAAATCATTACTGTATTACTGTTTTTGCAATTTTGCTTATGGCACACTGGTACAAAATTACCTGTAATTTTAAAGTACATTACCAGCTACTTAGTTGCGGTAAAAATACAGTAAATATATAACTTACATTGTATTTTTACAGCTGAACTGTATTTTTTCTGTAAAATTAAATTATGATATTTACTGTATTTTTTGTGCAACTCAGTAGCCAGTAAGTTATTGTAATTTTACAGGATACGTATTACAGTACAATATTTTACAATTCTATCCTGTGAGCACACTTGGGACTCAACATCATCACAGATTAATTGGCAATAATACATTTTTGCACTTTGCCAAAAGTTGCTCAGTCAAGTCAATAATTATCTGTTTATCTGACAACACCAACGTAAAAATAGCAGTGCTCAGGGAAACATGATGTAAAAGGTGTATAAATGCTCTCGGAATTTGATCTTCAAACCTCTTGGTCACGAGTGCATCAATGTTTTTGCAGTGCCACCAGGTGAATATTTATTACCAAGAACATCCACACACTCTAAAACATAAGGGTACAATTAGGTTACAGTGTTGTTCAAAAAGGTCAATGTACAGATAAGGTACCTTCAGAGGTAAACATATGAACACACGGTACTGTTTGGGACCTTTTTGGGTACAGCAGATCATCTAGTTTAACGGTCAATTTCGACACAATATTTTGAACATAAGGTACAATCATCACTGCTGTCGGTCCTGCTGAGTTTTGATGCAGTCTTTACCAGACAAAGTCAAGTTAGGATGTGTCAGTTATCCGGTGAGAGCTTTAGTCCTGAACCCATTTAAGGTGTTTTAGGTACCAATTTTATGGTAATGTTGCAGTAGTGTGTAGGAGGGAGATTCCTTGATGTGAGAAGTGTGCAGGAGGGCATGAGACAAAGGAATGTGTAGTATTGGTGGGAAAAGCTTTGTGTGTTAACTGTAGGGGTACCAATGTTGCTGGAGAGTAGAAGTGTCCGGTGAGAGAAAGGCAGGTCGGGGTTGCCAGGGTCAGAGTAGTACAGAAGGTGTTGTATGCTGAGGCAGTGAAGACAGTTTTAGAGGAAGATGGGTCCGGGGCGAGGGATCCTACGAGGTTCCCTGTGAATAGGCCGAGGCCAATAGATAGTGATAGGAATAACATGTGCTTCAGGAAGGTTGGCTTCTTAGTGTTCATAGCCATGGTTATCAACTATATATGTTGTGGTGGCAGCTGCAGAGAAGTACTTGGGTGTATGAGCTTTTACTGTAGAGAAATTACAAGGTCTGTTGAACGATAGTGTCCCGTCCTCCCAGGCTGCCGTCCCGGTGAGGTATCAAATAGGGCCAAGTAGTGGAATAGTGGTGAGGTTTTAAATCGGTGTAGGGTTAATTGGTGGCCCCGTGTAGCTCAGTTGGTAGAGCATGGCGCTTGCAACATCAGGGTTGTGGGTTCGTTTCCCATGGGGGGGCCAGTATGAAAATGAATGCACTCACTAACTGTAAAGTCGCTCTGGATAAGAGTGTCTGCTAAATGACAAAAAAAAAAGTTGACTCAACAAATATTTTTTTACAGTGTGTCTATGGCTCCTGCTGGAGCATCCTAATACCAAAACCATGCAGTCTGCAGAGTAATAAGCATAAACAATACACCCCCCCTATTATCCACAGGAGAAAATTGGAGAAGATTGGAGGCTTCGGGATGGATGGATGGTGATATGTTAGGATGATAAAGCACAGTAGGGGCCTACTCATTGGATAAAGTCTGGTTATAGTTTTCAGGGCTCATTTTCTCTGCCCTGCGTACTATCACCTGAACACGGCTGGTGCGCTGAGTGTTACTGTAAATCGAAGCAGGCCAGTAAAGGATGAGTACTGTAAATTGGGATGCTGGGCATTCGTTTTGAAAATGGAGATGTCATAAAGGTACGTTTTGCTGACTAAGGAAGACCTATACCGGTGAATTGCAGTGTCATTCCCCACCTTCTATTTAAATATGAATTGCACCCATTATGGTCAAGGAGAGTTTCGACCAAGTTTGTAAAGGCATCGTTTGAGACAGCCATAAACGTATGCAGTCCTCCTCCTGACTGCTTCCAAGTGATTACTCCAGTTTAAAACACCATGTTTGAGTTTTTGCTCAAATCTTTTAAAGTCTTTCTTGATAGTTTTATTCTGCATACGTTTTCTTGGCCTAACAATAACATTAATGGGAAAAACCTTTTTTTCTTGAGCAGATGGTACTGGGGCCAGAACATAATTATCAATACTTTTACACTGCAAATTGACCGCAAGAAGCCCAAACAGATTTTTTTGTATTTTACAGATCACTTTGAGTTGATTTCCTGTTGATTTTACAGTAATTTATGTCCAACAATGAAATATGCTCAGAAAACTTTGGGGGCCAAATAAACTCACTGCGCTGCCTGTTGCGGAACCCTGGTTTATGGTCTCCTCTGCTGGTTGGTCACGGATAAGTGAACACCTTTAGATGAACATGCACCTGCTTTGGTTGGATGGGAGCAATAGGAATTAGAACGTTTGGGCAGGGTAATAGGGGGGTCTAATGTATGTGGATGGTGCTGGGTACTGAACATTCATGTAGGGCCATGTGGAACAAGGTCCGGCCAGCTACCCCCAACCCCTCCCCATCGCTGTATACCCCGTCATGATTTACAACCTTTTCATGAATTTATTGAAATGTAGAATTACATCTCTATGGTGTCTATGTGTGTTCGGCTGGTGGATGAAATGATGGGGCCAGTATGTTACCAGTCACACAAAGGAATTAATGTAATTATCAATCATCTCAATGACAATGGTTCCAAGATGGCGTAGCAGTGTGGTCGTGTACTCTTGTGTGTCCATGTAAATAGCCTGTTTTTTTCTTTTTTTTGTCTTTTGTTGTATATATTCCCCTATCACACTTTTCATCCTTCTACTAAATATACTTTCCTGCAACCCGCCTCACTCAATGTGGAACGGATTTTATTATTATTTACTTACCTTTTATCTAGAATCTCCAGTTGAAACTAGCTAGCCAGCTAACTAGCTACTTGCTATTAGCCACCGTTAGCGGTTTTCACCCACAACATCAGATTTTCTGACGGAATAACTGAATCACTGGACCTTAACACCGGATCGCAACCAGCTAGCCGCAACCGAATGGATGTTGCTGTTGGCTAATCACCTCTGCCCCCGAAGCAAGCAACAGTTAGCCTTGAGCTAGCCTCGATCCAAGCCCATATCCCGGCTATCTACCTCTCTGTCTACCGGACGGGAGTAGCCAGCTAACTAGCTACTTGCTATTAGCCACCGTTAGCGGGGTTTTTTCACCATTGTCCGTGGCCTGCACTACCTACCAGCCAGCTCTAGCCTGGACTATTATGGGCCAGTCTGCACAGCGCGTTATCGACCCAGAACATATCGGATTTTCTGCCGGAATTACTGAATTACTGGACCTTTAACACCGGATCATTGCAACTAGCTAGCTGCAACCGAATGGATGTTGTGGTTGGCTAATCAGCCTTGAGCTAGCCTCAAGTCAGGCCCATCTCCCGGCTATCTACCTCTCTGTCAAAAGGACGGGACCTCCTAGTGTCGACACGGAGCCCCGCCGATCCATCACGACTAGTCTGGCGACGTAATTGTCTGTGGTTTCAACAGGCTTCCCATTGCGATGACCACGAAGATCCATCTGCTAGCCCCGGCCCGCTAGCACACACAATTCAACAGCCGTGCTTCCTGATCACCTGTGCTGTAGCACCAATTCGAACTGCTCTCGGACTCACATTGCTGTTCACTGGACCTTATGATCACTCAGCTGCACAGCTGATGCCTGCTGGTTGTTCCTTTACACGGTACCCTGTCCTGTTTTATCTGTTTAGCCTCAGCCCAAACTTTCATTGCCATTACCAGTTGTTGTCTTAGCTCTCTCGAATAACACCTGTGATTGCTTTATGCCTCTCTCCCATGTCAATATGCCTTGCCTATTGCTGTTCCAGTTAGTTCTTATTATACAATTTCACTGTAGAGCCCCAAGTCCCTCTCAAACTGCCTCAAATAGCTCCTTTGTTCCACCCCCCATACACGCGGAGACTGGCTCAATCGGTGCCTCCAGTGATGCTCTCTCTTTCATTGTTACCCAACACTTAGGTTTACCTCTACTGTACTCATATCCTTCCATATCCTTGTCTGTACATAATGCCCTGAATCTATTCTACAACGCCCAGAAATTTGCCCCCTTTATTCTCTGTACCCAACGCAGTACACTAGAAAACCAGTTCTTAAAGCCTTTAGCCGTATCCTTATTCTAGTCCTCTGTTCCTCTGGTGATGTAGAGGTTAACCCAGGCCCTGCAGCCCCCAGTATCACTCCTACTCCCCAGGCGCTATCATTTGTTGACTTCTGTAACCGTAAAAGCCTTGGCTTTTTGCATGTTAACATCAGAAGCATCCTTCCTAAGTTTGAGTTATTCACTGCATTAGCACACTCCGCCAACCCTGATGTTCTAGCAGTGTCTGAATCCTGGCTTAGGAAGACCACCAAAAATTCAGAAATGTCCATCCCCAACTACAACATTTTCCATCTAGATAGAACTGCCAAAGGGGGTGGAGTTGCAATCTGTGCCCAAACAGTTTGAGCTCCTACTTCTAAAAATCCACCTTTCCAGAAATAAGTCTGTCACTGTTGCCGCTTGCTACAGACCCTCCTCAGCCCCCAGCTGTGCCCTGGACACCATATG
This sequence comes from Coregonus lavaretus, assembly GCF_964263955.1. Taxonomy (NCBI): domain Eukaryota; kingdom Metazoa; phylum Chordata; class Actinopteri; order Salmoniformes; family Salmonidae; genus Coregonus; species Coregonus lavaretus. The sequence continues at coordinate 17,148,780 of NC_140011.1, forward strand.
TGAATTGATTGCCCCCCATCTATCCTCAGAGTTCGTACTGCTTGGTGACCTAAACTGGGATATGCTTAACACCCCGGCCATCCTACAATCCAAACTAGATGCCCTCAATCTCACACAAATTATCAAGGAACCTACCAGGTACAACCCTAAATCCGTAAACATGGGTACCCTCATAGATATCATCCTGACTAACTTACCCTCTAAATACACCTCCGCTGTCTTCAACCAGGATCTCAGCGATCACTGCCTTATTGCCTGCGTCCGTAACGGGTCCGCGGTCAAACGACCACCCCTCATCACTGTCAAACACTCCCTATAACACTTTAGCGAGCAGGCCTTCCTAATTGACCTGGCCCAGATATCCTGGATGGATATCGATCTCATTCCGTCAGTAGAGGATGCCTGGTTGTTCTTTAAAAGTGCTTTCCTCTCCATCTTAAATAAGCATGCCCCATTAAAAAAAATCAGAACTAAGAACAGATATAGCCCCTGGTTCTCCTCAGACTTGACTGCCCTTGACCAGCACAAAAACATCCTGTGGCGTACTGCATTGGCATCGAATAGCCCCCGTGATATGCAACTTTTCAGGGAAGTTAGGAACCAATATACACAAGCAGTTAGGAAAGCAAAGGCTAGATTTTTCAAACAGAAATGTGCATCCTGTAGCACTAACTCCAAAAAGTTTTGGGACACTAAAGTCCATGGAGAATAAGAGCACCTCCTGCCAGCTGCCCACTGCACTGAGGCTAGGAAACACTATCACCACCAATAAATCTACAATAATCGAGAATTTCAACAAGCATTTTGCTACGGCTGGCCATGCTTTCCACCTGGCTACCACTACCCCGGCCAACAGCTCTGCACCCTCCGCTGCAACTTGCCCATGCCCCCCCGCTTCTCCTTCACACAAATTCAGACAGCTGATGTTCTGAAAGAGCTGCAAAATCTGGACCCCTACAAATCATCTGGGCTAGACAATCTGGACCCTTTCTTTCTAAAGTTAGCAGCCGAAATTGTCGCAACCCCTATTACTAGCCTGTTCAACCTCTCTTTCGTAACGTCTGAGATCCCCAGAGATTGGAAAGCTGCCACGGTCATCCCCCTCTTCAATGGGGGTGACACTCTAGATCCAAAGTGTTACAGACCTATATCCATCCTGCCCTGCCTTTCGAAAGTTTTTGAAAGCCAAGTTAACAAACAGATCACCGACCATTTAGAATCCCTCTGTACCTTCTCCGCTATGCAATCCGGTTTCCGAGCTGGTCATGGGTGCACCTCAGCCACGCTCAAGGTCCTAAACGATATTATAACCGCGATCGATAATAGACAGTACTGTGCAGCCGTCTTCATCGACCTGGCCAAGGCTTTCGACTCTGTCAACCACCGCATTCTTATTGGCAGACTAAATAGCCTTGGTTTCTCAAATGACTGCCTCGCCTGGTTCACCAACTAATTCTCAGATAGAGTTCAATGTGTCAAATCGGAGGGCCTGTTGTCTAGACCTATGGCAGTCTCTATGGGGGTGCCACAGGGTTCAATTCTCGGGCTGACTCTTTTCTCTGTGTATATCAATGATGTCGCTCTTGCTGCTGGTGACTCTCAGATCCACCTCTACGCAGACGACACCATTTTGTATACATCTGGCCCTTCATTGGACACTGTGTTAACAAACCTCCAAACGAGCTTCAATGCCATACAACACTCCTTCCGTAGCCTCCAACTGCTCTTAAACACTAGTAAAACTAAATTCATGCTCTTCAATTGAACGCTGCTGGCACCCGCCCACCCGACTAGAATCACTACTCTCGGCGGGTCTGACCTAGAGTATGTGGACAATTACAAATACCTAGGTGTCTGGTTAGACTGTAAACTATCCTTCCAGACTCACATTAAGCATCTCCAATCCAAAGTTAAATCTAGAATCGGCTTCCTATTTCGCAACAAAGCCTCCTTCACTCATGCTGCCAAACATGCCCTCGTTAAAGTGACTATCCTACCAATCCTTGACTTCAGCGATGTCATTTACAAAATAGCCTCCAACACTCTACTCAGCAAATTGGATGTAGTCTATCACTTTGCCATCCGTTTTGTCACCAAAGCCCCATATACTACCCACCACTGTGACCTGTACGCTCTTGTTGGCTGGTCCTCACTACATATTTGTCGCCAAACCCACTGGCTCCAGGTCATCTATAAATCACTGCTAGGCAAATCCCCGCCTTATCTTAGCTCATTGGTCACCATAGCAACACCCACCCGTAGTATGCACTCCAGCAGGTATATCTCACTGGTCATCCTCAAAGCCAACACCTCCTTTGGCCGCCATTCCTTCCAGTTCTCTGCTGCCAATGACTGGAACGAACTGGAAAAATCTCTGAAGCTGGAGACACTTATCTCCCTCACTATCATTCGAACCCCAGTATCTCTATTTGCACATCATCTCTTGCACATCTATCATTCCAGCTTTAACACTAAATTGTAATTATTTTGCACTATGGCCTATTTATTGCCTTACCTCCATAACTTGCTACATTTGCACACACTGTATATATATTTTCGGAAGTATTTTTGACTTTAAGTTTTATTTACCCCATATGTAACTCTGTGTTGTTGTTTTTACCGCACTGCTTTGCTTTATCTTGGCCAGGTCGCAGTTGTAAATGAGAACTTGTTCTCAACTGGCCTACCTGGTTAAATAAAGGTGAAATAAAAAAATAAAAATGACTAATTCCATTCTCCATTGTCGGAGAGCCGACCTCAGAAGTAGGGACCTCAATTACTGGGACCTTAGTCAATTGCTGGGCTGTTTGTTTAGTCTGAACTGTAATTGAGGAGAGGGGAAGGGAAGAAATCACTGCAGAGTTTGGAAAAACAGGAGGGAAGGAGGAGGCGTTGTGGCCTATCAACCTTGAAAGCTTGTTGCGAAGTCAGTGGCACCAGAGGGAACACAGATGCTGCAGGTGGAGGTGGGAGGTAGGGAAGGAAGGAGGGAGGAAGCGACAGTCCTCCTCAACAACAACAACAGAACGCTATCCGTCACCCCGTTGACACCGCATGCAAGTAGGGATGGACGCCCGGCAACTTCAGCATAAACAGAGAAAAACACTTTGAGGGTCAAGGTTAAAAAGCAGCACATGGCACCATATGTTACCACCGTCTACAGAGTCAACGGAGGCCTAGATTCTGAGATGGGAAGGAGTGAGTCACTTGTCAAATTGTGACCATGTTACTGTTTATTCAGGCACTACTGTAGGGTAGTTTGCCAAACAGGCAGCCTCCACATAATAATAAGAAGGGAGGCCTCTTAGTTAACAATTTTGGGTGCAACATCAATTTGAAAGGCAGATGAGGTTATTGTCTGTTATGACAAACGGAGAAGAGAACAGCCTTGAAAACAAAATGTAAATCAGAACAAATTAAGTGGGTAGATAAATGCGTCACAAAAGAGTTGTGGGTGAGTTGTAGAACATGTAGTGTTGACGCCCCTGTTTTCTCCTAAACACATTGCTAGGTCATCCGTCGATCACATCAGACAGGTAAACATCACCCAGGGGACGATGCCTGGATGTGTGACATGTATGATAGTGACTGGCACCAATTAAATATGACACACCGTGCCAGACACAATCTGCATTTATGTCAATCAATTCTGTATGGGTGTCATGAGACTGCACTGTAGGCATCATGGACTCATTGTGTTGCAAAGCACTGTTTTGTTGTGAATGTAGATGTTGATTTTTCAGTGGTTAACTCGCACAGATATACATTGAATTAGAGTTCTACTTAATGCTGTGCTTACTTGAAACAATTTTGAAACATTCTAGGAAGGGAACACACGTACAGTAGATGTTGCACGATCTCCCTCCTCCCTGACCTTTCTTTCTCCCCCTCTCTCCTTCTCAAGTAAACAAGTATTGCTATCTACAAATCAGAGTAATTTACTCAACAGCCCAGATATGGAGAATTTCATGGAAATGTAAAGATAAAACATATATGCATACATCCATACAAATTCAAACAAATTAGTTGACATGTCAGCCAAGAATGTATACAGTTCAGCATCGTACACATTCTATTTTTTATGCACATTTGTATGTTGTCAGGGGGCTTAAGAACACCCTTGAGGAACACCCTTGACTAATTCCATCAAGCCCTAACTATGGGGCAGGTTCTTCTCTCGTGTAGCCGCAGCTTGCAATAGGTTCATCCAGGGACAGAGGCCTGGGTTTGACCTCTCTCTCCAAACCCCATCCAAATGATTTAAGAGCAGCTGTAAGTATTTTTGTGTCAGGACTCTGCCTGCCAGTGATCAAGCACAGCCCCGGCACAGACCCGTGCTGCTAAGTGAAGTCAGTAAGAGGGGTTTGGATCTGTCTTACCTGTCTAGTCTGCTGCCTGAGAGACACCCCGGTGCAACACTTCAAAGGGATAGAAAGAGAGCGAGTGATAGAGACAGAGAGCGAGAGAGGAGAGAGAGAGAGTTTGACTTATCCCAGCACTGAATCCGTCCGTGTCTATCTGTCACTGTCGGCTCCAATCTGGACAGATGAAGAGAGACAATCTCTTTTCTCTGCAACCACGCTGAGACAGACAAGAACAAAAGAAGAGGGGAGGGGTTTATGCCTGGGTGTTTGTTTATCTTACCTTTATTTAGCCAAGTCAACAACCCTCATTCAAAAAGTACACAGTCCAAAACAGTTCAATAACACCTTTGAAACTTTATTGCAACATTTCAAGGGCTCTAACCCCACTAACTTCACACAGATCATTCTGGGGATCTCCAAATCCATACTTGTTATTCAACACTACTGCATCTACTGTCCATGTTTCTATAGTATATGATCACCAGCGGTGGAAAAAGTACCCATTTGTCATACTTGAGTAAAAGTAAAGATACACTACATAACCAAAAGTATGTGGACACCTGCTCGTCGAACATCTCATTCCAAAATCATGGGCATTAATATGAAGTTTGTCCCCCCTTTGCTGCTATAACAGCCTCCACTCATCTGGGAAGGCTTTCCACTAGATTTTGGAACATTGCTGTGGGGACTTGCTTCCATTCAGCCACAAGAGCATTAGTGAAGTCGGGCAATGATGTTGGGCGATTAGGCCTGGCTCGCAGTCAGCGTTCCAATTCATCCCAAAGGTGTTCGATGGGGTTGAGGTCAGGGCTCTGTGCAGGCCAGTGAAGTTCTTCCACACCGATCTCGACAAACCAATTCTTGATGGACCTCGTTTTGTGCACGGGGGCATTGTCATGTTGAAACAGGAAAGGGCCTTCCCCAAACTGTTGCCACAAAGTTGGAAGCACAGAATCGTCTAGAATGTCATTGTATGCTGTAACTTTAAGATTTCCCTTCACTGGAACTAAGGAGCCTGATCCATGAAAAACAGTCCCAGACCATTATTCCTCCTCCACCAAACTTTACAGTTGGCACTATGCATTGGGGCAGGTAGCCTTCTCCTGGCATCCGCCAAACACAGATTTGTCCGTCGGACATCCAGATGGTGACGCGTGATTCATCACTCCAGAGAATGCATTCCACTGCTCCAGAGTCCAATGGTGGAGTGCTTTACACCACTCCAGATGACGCTTGGCATTGCGCATGGTGATATTAGGCTTGTGTGCGGCTGCTCGACCATGGAAACCCATTTCATGAAGCTCCCGATGAACAGTTCTTGTGCTGACGTTGCTTTCAGAGGCAGTTTGGAACTCGGTAGTGAGTGTTGCAACCGAGGCAGACCATTTTTACGCGCTACGCTCTTCAACACTCGCCGGTCCCATTCTGTGAGCTTGTGTGGCCTACCACTTCCCGGCTGAGCAGTTGTTGCTCCTAGACGTTCCACTTCATAATAAAAGCACTTACAGTTGACCGGGCAGCTCTAGCAGGGCAGAAATTTGACCAACTGACTTGTTGGAAAGGTGGCATCCTATGACAGTGCCGCATTGAAAGTCACTGAGCTCCAGTAAGGCCATTCTATTGCCAAAGTTTGTCTATGGAGATTGCATGGCGGTGTGCTCGATTTTATACACCTGTCAGCAACGGGTGTGGCTGAAATAGCTGAATCCTCTCATTTGAAGGGGTGTCCACATACTTTTGTATATATAGTGTAACATAATAGAAAATGACTCAAGTAAATGTGGAAGTCACCCAGTTTAATACTACTTGAGTAATAGTCTAAAAGTATTTGGTTTTAAATATACTTAAGTATCAAAAGTAAAAGTATGAATCATTTCAAATTCCTTATATTAAGCACCAATTTCTTGTTTTTTAAATTTACTGATAACCAGGGGCACACTGCAACACTCAGACATCATTTAGTGAGTCCGCCAGATCAGAAGCAGTAGGGATGACCAGGGATGTTCTCTTGATAAGTGCGTGAACAGGACCATTTTCCTTTCCTGCTAAGTATTCAAAATGTAATGAGTACTTTTGTGTGTCAGGGAAAATGTATGGAGTGAAGTAAAAATAAAAGTTAAAAAATATGTAAATAGTAGAGTGCAGATACCCCCAAAAAACTACTTAAGTGATCTCCTGAGTGGCGTAGTGGTCTAAGGCACTGCATCGCAGTGCTAACTGTGCCACTAGAGATCCTGGTTCGAATCCAGGCTCTGTCGCAGCCGGCCGCGACCAGGAGACTCATGGGCGGCGCACAATTGGCCCAGCGTCGTCCAGGGTAGGGGAGGGAATGGCCGGCAGGGATGTAGCTCAGTTGATAGAGCATGGCGTTTGCAATGCCAGGGTTGTGGGTTCGATTCCCACGGGGGGCCAGTATAAAAAAAATAAAAGGTATTCGCTAACTGTAAGTCGCTCTGGATAAGAGCGTCTGCTAAATGACTAAAATGTAAATGTACTTTAAAGTACTTTTACTTAAGTACTTTACACAACTGGTGATCACACCACCAGAAGTGTTTCGTTGTTGCATTTTGTATCTTAGCGATCAGAGGGCATACATTGTCTCTGAAGTGGTGGGAGATGGGTGGTTAGTTTTTGTGTAACCCTCTCACCAGGCTCGAATTTGACTCTCACAATATTACCTTATTTAGAATATCGGAACAGCATGGGATATTAGGTGAGAAGGACATCTCCAATAAGAATCCCTATTGTAAACTTGCTAGGGTGAATGACAAATAGGGTATTAACTTCAGATAGAATGATTATAGACTTGGTTATTATTATAAGGATATGCTTTCCCATGCATTAAATGAAACTGAAACAGTAAATGACTCCACCAATACAACAGACATAAGGTTCAAGATCTATATTAATCAAATTTTCAATGTATCACATCAAAAGAAATACAAATAATAAACCTCAATGATTTTTCCACAACCCATGTCCAAATGATTTGCAAGCTTGCTTAAACCCTGGGCGCGCGTTGGAGCTCATAAAAAAATGACGACATACATAAAGTCCCAAAGTCCACCCCACATTTGTAGTTACTCACTACTTGTAGATAATGCCTCAGCAAAATATAGTAGTTCCGTGCAGGTGTCCTCACAAGATCCACAGCGAACACAGCTATCAATGCAGCCAGTACTCGGTAGCAGCAACAGACATCCGTTGGAAACCCGAACTCGTTGATCGTCACAAGCAATTCTCTCCAAGTCTTGCACGATGCTAGGCTAACCTCTAGGATGTTGAATGTCTCCACAATGCGACGGCAGCTTCAGTCTTTTTTTAAACATTGCTTCAAAAGAAATGCATTAATGACATTACAAATCAGGAGCTATTCGATCACCTTTTAAATCTAATACCAATGAATTATAACAAATAAACTCTATACTTGGTTTTAGCAAGGTATTACACTCTCCCCCCACCAAAATAGGCATGTCCTCATGACTTGTAAACATAAGTGAAATGTAATGACAAGTAAATGTGTCAACTCTTAACTACAACCTACAGCTGAGACAAAACTTGTTAGATAATTGAAAATGAGATACATTTGTGTTTCCCTTATCCAATCCACTTGTACAATGTGGAACAATATCTGACAACTGGGGCTATACTTGGAACTCCAGGTTTATCATAGGTAAGTAATACAGGTGCTTTCTTTACTCTCTGAGATCTTCTTATCCTTGGTCCTTCCATTTCCTCCAAAGTTTCCACTTCTCCCTGAACTTCTCGTTCCTCTTCTGTAATCTCTTCAACTGAGTTAGATGCCTCATTATCATCTGCTTCAACTCCAGTTGCGATCTCAGCTTCTTGACTGGACTCTTTTACTTCCAGAACATGGTCTGCTCTTTCAGGTTCCCCTGTCATTTGATTCCAAACTATGTCTAAGTCCAAGCTAAATGGTTCTGACATCTCTTCCACTTCTCGGCTTATACAGTTTGTATTTGGCACTTCATACCATACTCCGATGTCCTCATCTTCTGAGTCAAAATCCTTCTCATCTTCTGGATTCTCAACCTCTTCAACTTTCTCAACATTCCGAGGAGTACAGTTTCCAGGCAACTTTTCATTTCCCTTTCTCTTCCTCCTTCTTTGCAGGGTCCTTCTACCAGGTGTTGGTTCTATGTTAACCACAGGTTCTATGCGCACTTTCTGCCCCAGTGGTAGCAGGTGATTTCGATGAAGAATCTTAATGGGTCCATCTCCAATTTCAGGCTTCAAACGAAACACAGGTAAGTTTGACATCTGACTTTCCACCACATATGGCGTAGAGGCCCAGCGATCTGCCAGCTTATGTTTTCCTTGCAGTCCTAGATTCCGTATGAGGACTCTGTCTCCAGGCATAAGTTGCGTGTAGCGGATCTTCTTATCATATCGCTGTTTGTTTTCTTGGTTTTGCTTTCCAGCAGTGCTCTCAGCAAGTTTGTAAGTAGCTTGTAACTGTTTCTTCATATCAGATACATCCTTGAGGTAAGTTCTCTCAGAAGAGCTATCACTCGAGACTCCAAAACAAATATCAACAGGCAATCTAGCTTCATGTCCAAACATCAAACAATATGGTGAATAGCCAGTCGCTTCATTCCGACTACAGTTATACGAGTGCACTAGATGCCCAACGTACTGACTCCATTTGTTCTTTCGTGTAGGATCAAGAGTTCCAAGCATGTTCAACAAGGTTCGGTTGAATCTCTCGGGTTGCGGATCTCCCTGAGGATGATATGGTGTTGTCCTTGACTTCTCCACTCCAAGCATATTCAGTAGCTCATGGATGAGTCGACTTTCAAAATCTCTACCTTGATCACTATGCATCCTCTTGGGCAGACCATAATGGATGAAGTACCTCTCCCACAATACCTTGGCGACCGTGGATGCTTTCTGATCCTTCGTAGGAAAAGCTTGAGCGTATCTTGTGTAATGATCCGAAATGACAAGAACATTCGCTGTGTTACTGGAGTCAGGCTCAATGGACAGGAAATCCATACACACAAGGTCCATAGGTCCATCACTTTGCATATGACCAAGCGGAGCAACTATCTTTGGAAGTGTTTTCCTCTGTACACAGCGAGCACAGGACTTACAGTACTCTTCTACTTCCATCTTCATGCGTGGCCAGTAGAACCGGTCTCTGACAAGTCCATATGTCTTGTCAAATCCTAAATGACCTGAGTCATCATGCAGCGACGTGAGAACCATAGTTCTGAACTTCTCTGGAAGAAGTAACTGAGCACGACAAGTCTTGTTTGGCGGATGTGTGATCCTGTACATAACTCCATCTTCCATCTTTAGCTTCTCCCACTCTCTCAGGAGCAAATAGATGAGTGGATGTTTTGTCTTGGTCACCCTGGTGATATCATGTTTATTAAGAGCAACCCACATCTCTCCTAAGCAAGGATCTTCTTGTTGCGATGCAGAAAGTTCCATAGTGCTCAATCTGGGCATGTTAGACGTCAGCATGCTCAGGTTACAGTATGCTTGAGGCACAGCATGCATAGAGGCTCCCAACTGATCAATCACTCTACTATGAGATGATCCAGGAGTTATTCTAACAACATTAGACATCTGGCACATGGCTCTAACACCGGATGCAGGAATGTCTCTCCAATCTTGTTCAACTGCATATTGCTGATGAGGGCGGCGAGATAAAGCATCGGCATCTATGTTCTGCCTGCCTGGCCTGTACTTGAGACTAAAGTCATAGGTAGACAACGCAGCCAGCCAATGATGACCAGTGGCATCCAGTTTTGCGGACGTGAGGACATATGTCAATGGGTTGTTGTCTGTTCTAACCTCGAACTTGACCCCATACAGGTAATCATGTAGTTTATCAACCACGGCCCACTTCAACGCAAGAAACTCTAACTTGTGAGCTGGGTAGTTGCGTTCAGAAGCGGTCAGGCTTCGACTCACAAATGCCACAGGACGCAGACCCTCACCTTGATCTTGGTACAGTACTCCACCTAACCCTTCGCGGCTAGCATCTACATGTAGAACGTATGGCAACTGAGGATCAGCAAAAGCCAACACAGGAGCTTTTGTAAGGCTTTCCTTCAATGTCTCGAATGCCAATTCACACTTCTCATTCCACCTTGATCCAAATGGTTCTGAGTTGTTGAGGTAGGCTTTCACCTCTTCCTTGGACTTTCTCCCTTTCTTGCCTGCGGGAAGATATCCATATAAGAGCTGATTCAGGGGGTAACTCACTTTAGAGTAGTCTTTCACAAATCTCCTGTAATATCCACAGAATCCTAGGAAAGAACGCAGAGCAGTCACAGTTTCAGGCCTTGGCCACGTGGTGACAGCTTCAATTTTTGATGGGTCTGTGGCCACTCCATTCTGGGATATGACATGTCCAACATAGTTGACAGATGTGCAGCAAACTGACACTTGTGAAGGGACAGTTTTAGGCCTTCACTTTTCAAGCGGTCCAACACCTTGAGCAACCTCTGCTCGTGTTCTTCCAGCGTCCTTCCAAACACGATTAAGTCGTCAAGGTAAACAAGAACTTTGAGTAGATTCATGTCTCCAACTGTCTGTTCCATGACACGTTGAAATGTTGCAGGTGCTCCGGACACACCCTGTGGCATCCTCTCAAATTGGTAAAATCCAACTGGACAGATAAATGCAGTCTTCTCTTTATCTGTGTCACCCATTGGGATTTGATAGTATCCGCTTCGGAGATCTAACACACTGAACCATTTGCTCCCACTCAAACATGTCAGAGCATCCTCCACACGTGGGACTGTGTACTGGTCGGGAACAGTGCGCTTGTTGAGGGTCCTGTAATCAACACACATGCGTATGGTGCCATTCTTTTCCCTCACCACCACAATAGGAGATGCATAGGGGCTTCTCGACTCAGATATGATCCCAGAACTTTTCAAGTTATTTAGATGCTTCCTTACATCTTCAACATCAGCTGGAGCCAAGCGGCGAGATCTCTCCCTAAACGGTTTGTCTTCAGTAACTCTGATGGTGTGATGAGTACTCTTTGAACAACCCACATCAAACTCATGTGTTGAGAACACTTCTTTCCGTTCCATCATCATTTCACATAACCTCTTCTTCCATCCCTCAGGCACTGGAGAATCTCCAAAGTTGAATGAAGAAGACGTCAACTTCTCAGATGAATCCTGCTCTCTTTTCAATGGAAACCCAGGAGCAATATCTACAGGAAACAGATGAGCAATAGGCATACCTCGTTTCAGAGTGATCTCCTTTGTCGAGACATTCCTGACAGTAAGGGTGATTCTTCTAGACGACACAACTGCAACCGTCTGGATTTCAGGCCTCACTAGTAGTTCTTCAGGGAACCGGGGTTCTTCAGACCTCTCTACCAGAAGGGTTTGAGTAGAAGGTATCCCAGGAAACTTTGGAATTCCAGTAACTCTCGCCTGCCCACCAGGTGGCAGGGTGACAGGTTTTGTCTGTGCGATCCAGACCGTTCCTCTCTTCTCATCATCATCAGTTGAGCTTTCTCTCATCCTCTCATATGCCTCCTTGATAGCAGGATGAACTTGTAGTGTGCTAAGGAAACCTTCACCTTCCTTTTCTCTGCAAGCAGTCATAAGTCTCTTCACTACAGACGTATTTGTGCCGACCAGAATAGACACGTCACCTTTCATGGCCGGATCTGGACATACCAACACAAGTGCTTCAATGGTCTCTGCTACGCCCACAACCGATCCCGAGAACTCAAGCTTGAGCGTCAAATAGCCATCATATGGATACTGCTCAGAGCTAAGGCCCCATATCTCTAAGTTCCCTATAGGAATCAATGGCAAATGCGTCAGGTACTTGTCATAAAAGGATCTGTAAAGTAGAGTAATCTGAGAACCACTATCTAGTAAAGCTTTAGCATAGACACCTTCAATCTATACAGAAACGACAGAACTTGGGCCAACTAAACCTGTAGGTAGCATGTCTTTCATGTCTTCATACTTGTGGCACTTTGTGGAACGTATCTTCACCGGGACGTCAGGCCGCTCCTTTACTGGGTCCCTCTGTAGTTTCCCATAGACCGTTTTTGTTTGATCAGGCGTGTGTTGACTTTCTTCAAGTTCTCTTCACCTTCACAGTTTCTCTTGAAATGGCCATCTTCTCCACATCTATAACAGAACACTCCGGGGTTTCTGTCGGCCTGTGTCTGTTCTTGTGATAGATTTACCCTTTTCTTTTTGCTTTTAACCCTCCTGTTGTCCTAGGGTCAAAATGACCCGCCACTGTGTTGAACCAACTTTATTAAATTGTTATATTTTGGGGATCATTTGTGAGAAGGAGGCAGTGAGACTTTAAAGAAAGTATCACTGCCTCCTTCTCACAAATGATCCCAAAAATATAAAAATTTAATAAAGTTGGTTCAACACAGTGGCGGGTCATTTTGACCCTAGGACAACGGGAGGGTTAAATGCAACATCTGACCTTTGTGTGTCAGAGTGAGCTGCTGTGACGTTAGCAGACATGAGACGTGTCATTTCAATTTTCAAACCTTTTAGCTCTTTTCTCAGCACTTCTATCTCAGTATTAGCTTCTTCACAAACTGTAGCAACAGGAGCAACAGCTGATGACTTCACAACACTCTTCGTTGTGTTCCTGTCTTGAATCATGTCCTCCTCCTCCCTTACTTCCTGCAGCAGCTCAGTAAAGGTTGGTGGATCACGCAGCTTATAGGTCATGCGAATACGAAGCGCAACCATGTCATGTGAGGATGCACCTCTCACTACTTGGCCAATGCGTGTGCGATTCATCTCTGACAGCTCAATGCCTCCTTTTCGATATACAGTGTGCAGCAATTTGCCAAGTCTCAACAGGTAAGCTGAAAGCTTCTCTCCTTCACTCTGGAATGTGTTTCTGAACCTTACCATGAGATCAGGTGCACTTTCGGTGGTACCGAATGCGGTTTCTAGAGCCTTCATGTATTCGATCGCTGTAGCATGGGGGTTTCCGGTCATAAAGAACCTCACAATGTCAGCAGCAGGCCCTTTAAGACTTTCTATTATTCTCTGTTTTTTCACATTGTCGGTGCACTGCCATTCCTCTAGAAAATGGGTGGTTTGCTCAGCCCATGCGTCATACTCTTCCTCTCCACTAGGAGTGGGCTTCACACCTGAGAACATACGTAGCTTACGGTAACTCTGAGTCTCAGATGGCACATTGTTGCATTTTTCTACCAGTGAACTTATGGCAGTAACCAGTTCAGCGATGAGGTTAGCACCAGAGGGACTTACCAGGCCTTTAACATCAGCCACAGTCTTCCCTTCATATCTCAGAAAGGATAATAGCTTTGCCTGGAAATCTTCACCCTCTCTCTCAACTGGAGATGTGACTTGTGAAACGACACGTACAGGCCAGGGACCCAACTCTCCAGGTATCCCAACAACACTTGGCACAGCTATTTCGTTAAGGTTGTTTGATATCTCTACCAAAACATACTGCTTTTTACCAGCTGAATAAGAACAACGACCACGCAGTCTAATTTTACCAAAAGCCTTAACATAAGTCAGCGTTTCCAGCAGAACCTCATCAGACACATCATCTGTAACACTGCTAAGGACAACTGCACGATTAGTAGCTAGCTGTTTCTCTCTACACCAGGTAACAATCTCTTCAACATGCATGTTGTAGGTTTATGCCTATACAGCAATGTCAGAAGAAAATCAAAAATTTCAATTCAATAACCAAGATCCCGGACCAGCCACCAAAAATGTAACCCTCTCACCAGGCTCGAATTTGACTCTCACAATATTACCTTATTTAGAATATCTGAACAGCATGGGATATTAGGTGAGAAGGACATCTCCAATAAGAATCCCTATTGTAAACCTGCTAGGGTGAATGACAAATAGGGTATTAACTTCAGATAGAATGATTATAGACTTGGTTATTATTATAAGGATATGCTTTCCCATGCATTAAATGAAACTGAAACAGTAAATGACTCCACCAATACAACAGACATAAGGTTCAAGATCTATATTAATCAAATTTTCAATGTATCACATCAAAAGAAATACAAATAATAAACCCCAATGATTTTTCCACAACCCATGTCCAAATGATTTGCAAGCTTGCTTAAACCCTGGGCGCGCGTTGGAGCTCATAAAAAAATGACGACATACATAAAGTCCCAAAGTCCACCCCACATTTGTAGTTACTCACTACTTGTAGATAATGCCTCAGCAAAATATAGTAGTTCCGTGCAGGTGTCCTCACAAGATCCACAGCGAACACAGCTATCAATGCAGCCAGTACTCGGTAGCAGCAACAGACATCCGTTGGAAACCCGAACTCGTTGATCGTCACAAGCAATTCTCTCCAAGTCTTGCACGATGCTAGGCTAACCTCTAGGATGTCGAATGTCTCCACAATGCGACGGCAGCTTCAGTCTCCACTAGGTCTTTCTTAACGAAATAATAAACACTCTCTTATAGAAATAAAATCAGGATTTCCCTTCAAAAAAACTCTGTAGGTATGGTTTCCTTTGTTCGTTTTTCCTTCACCAAACCCACTAACTTCTCTCCTCTCCCTTCTTTCAACCTTTTCCCTCTCTTTTCTTTCCCAGCAACCAGTCCACTCTCCCATTGGCCACAAATTAACAAGTTACCTCATTGGTCAAAACTTTTACGAGATACGTGGGAAACTTAAACTTAAAAGTAAACCAACCTATTCACTTGTACATTTTTAAACATTGCTTCAAAAGAAATGCATTAATGACATTACAAATCAGGAGCTATTCGATCACCTTTTAAATCTAATACCAATGAATTATAACAAATAAACTCTATACTTGGTTTTAGCAAGGTATTACATGTGTTTGTGCGGGATCTCATAACAACAATGCTCCATTTCTCTCCTCCTGCTCGGGGAGTATAGGTTGTTTTTCTGAATGGTTTTACAGATCAACAGTTCGCTCCTTTCTCTCCCATTCCTGGACGTCAGCTGCACGCCACTATATAGCTCAAGGCAGTTTTTTGTTGTTGTTTGCTTAATGCACATATAAAAGGAGAAAGGTTTTCTAAAGCCTTATACTCATCTCCAGCAGGCAAAAATGTGAACAAATCTATACTAAAGCCTGGGGGAACATTTTGCAATATTCTTGAATAGGCCTTTCCTGTTTGACTTTTTTTTTTGTATTTTACCTTTTTGTGGGTTCTTTCTGTTGTTATTTTCTGTACACTTCTGTATGATATGAATTGTCACAAGAAGAGGAGTCAGGGCCATAATACTGCTACAGCTCTACTGTGAATTGACAATGGAGAAGAGTCCTATACTCTATAGAGCAATGTATAATTGAATGTATTTAGACTTATTATATTGCTTTGAATGTGCTTTTAAATATTTAGATTTAGTGTTGTTTTTGTGATTGTTATAGTCGTTGTCTTTGCATTTCTGCACTGACAAAGCTATTTACAGTAAAACGTATTCTATCAGTTGGTAAGTCGGTTGGTCTTTCTGTCTGTCTGTCGTAATTTTTAGGTAATGTTGCAATTACATAAAGAACATCACACCAGTGCATGTCACTAACACAATGTTCTCCTAACATTCACAAAAATGTTTTTCACAACATCTGTAAAAGCTACCACAGAACATTCCCCTAAGGTTCTCATTAGGTTACCAGAGAACGTAATAACGCAATGCTCTTAGAACAAACTGCCGCAACAAAATGGGAGAGCAATTTAAATGGTTCTAACAAAACATTACAGGAACGTTCTGCTAATGTTGATGGATATGTTACTCCAAACACCCATAACAACAAGCAGGGAATATTCCTACAATGGTCTCATGAAGTTAAAGTGTGACATTATGACATAGTGGTTCTAATAACATTCCCTGAACATACTTCAGCAATAAAATGTTAGAGCAATAGAAGTTGTTCAAAAAAAAAACATTCCTGGAATATTCAGCTAATGGTGATGGAGATCATTTTACTACTTACACTTGCACCGGTAACTGCCAAAATAATGGAAACACATGAGTAAATGAAGGATACAAAGTATATTGAAAGCAGATGCTTCCACACAGCAGCGCCGGCATTACATATGTCACCAGTAGGCCTAGTAAATGTACCGTTAATCCCTTGTCATTTGGTTACGTACATTTATGTTAATGCATGTATTAATTACAGTCATTTACCATTCTCATTCTCGGAGTGGAAACGTTCACAACCTGCTCATTGCTCTGTGAGCAATGAGCATGTGTCTGGTTTCTCTGTCCTGATAACGTTGAGGGAGTGCGCGCGCCTGAGCACCCCTAGAAGTAGGCCTACCTAACCTGGCCTGCTGCATGCAAATGTAGGAAATCTGATTTCTGATTGTCTTAACTCACCATGTCCACCACTAATAAGCTGAGCATCTCAATCATTTTTTCTTCACCTAACACATTGTAAATGAAGTATGTTTTTTTAACATCCATTGCAAATGATAGTTCCTCAGTATTTGAGAAATCTTCCCAACACACCCGGCCTCGATAATCACCAAGCCTCGGTGTGAAAGAGCAACATATAATGATCTGATGATCCCATAGATCCAGTGGAAACGTCCTAAAAAAACAGCTGTCTGTCCCGAGCTCACTGGCGCGGGAAACTCTGAGGGCCCGGAATAGGCTAGTCGCAAATTAGCTAGTAACAGCTTCGGAACGGATCCAGTTGATGATTTGATAGAATGTTGCACTTCACCAGCAATGAGTTCTATGCGCTCATTTCTTTAACCACTAGTGGACCACAGTGTATCAATGTTTCCATATGGCAGAGTCTGGTGCTCTCGCCTTAGTTGAATTTTAACATTTAGATTTGTATCATTTTACTAAATATTTTTATGATTAACCACATTATTATACAAACGTTATTAATGAAATGAAACTGTTCCACGAAAATACACATATAAAAATAACCATAAATTTCACGCAGATCGGTAGAAAGAGTAGGATAAATTGTAAGCTTCCCCAAACTTGAAACTCAAGAGCTGCCTAGGCTCTTTGCTATAACACTCATAAAAAAAATTGTGAACGCACAAGCGCGTGCCCACATAGGAGGTCCTGTGAAAAAGCGTGCCCGCCTATGGATATGAAAGGCCCGTCCAACTGATTTGTTCTGGCGCTGGCCCTACCACACAGGTTAATGAGTTAATTAAGCAATTAACATCCCATCTTAGGGTCATGCATAAAAATGCTGGTCAGGCTATTATCTTTGCTACCAAGGCTATAGGTTGACAATGCCCCCATCCACAGGACACGAGAAAGGTTTGATGAGCATGAAGTAAACCATATGTCATGGCCGTCTCAGTCAAGAATTGTAATCAAGTAGATTTGAACCTGCAATCTGCCATCTTCAAGCCCTGCAGGCTACTTAGTCTGCTGCGCCACCAGGATCCTAATATTTCTAATGGATTTCCATTTGTAGTGAATTCCTTAAATTATTACCCATACTATGGCTATATGTCTTAGTACATATGCACATCTATGTACACCTTACCACAATAATTTAACATGATTTCTGAAATCAAGTTTGTACGGAAAATAAAAGTCAGTGAGAAAAAATAGAGGATACTTACTTTTCTAGATTTAGTTATTCTCTCTTTTACAAAGACAAAGATCACAACCTGGAAGTCAGAGTAAAGGTATAAACAGCTTTATATTTGTGTTAGTCCCATCTCAGTGGCGCAGTGGGGAACGTTCTAGGAACGTTCTTACAACATCAGGTGAATATTGTGATTTTGTAACCATTCCTGAACCTGTGACCAGAAACAAGCTACATAGGGGCAATACCAGAACAACTTATCTAGTTATTCGGTCTCTTTGCAAGAAAATCTACAGAGCTGAGATTGTTGTATGCCCCATATATATATATATATATAGCATTCCGTTGGTGAAAATAATTTTGTATAATAATTTAAATTGAAAAACTGTTGAATCAAGTGTTGTTTTCTGTACCAGTTCATAAACCATGTGCCATGGAATCGGTACATCGAAAACCTCTTCCCATTTATTTTGCAACCAGTATGGCGCAGCTGTCAACATTTTTGTCCTCAAATGAAACTGGTATATTTGTCTATTTATGCCAATTCCTTTTAGCCAATTTGTATCTTTAATATACAGTACCAGTCAAAAGTTTGGACACACCTACTCAGTCAAGGGTTCTTCTTAATTTTTACTATTTTCTACATTGTAGAATAATAGTGAAGACATCAACACTCTGAAATAACACATGGAATCATGTAGTAACCAAAACAGTGTTAAACAAATCAAAATATATTTCATATTTGAGATTCTTCAAATAGTCACCCCTTTGCCATGATGACAGCTTTGCACACTCTTGGCATTCTTTCAATCAGCTTCACCTGGAATGCTTTCCAACAGTCTTGAAGGAGTTCCCACATATGCCGAGCATTTGATGGCTGCTTTTCCTTCACTCTGCGGTCCGACTCATCCCAAACCATCCCAAATGGGTTGAGGTCGGGGGATTATGGAGACCAGGTCATCTGATGCAGCACTTCATCACTCTCCTTCCTTGTAAAATAGCCCTTACACAGCCTGGAGCTGTGTTGGGTCATTGTGCTGTTGAAAAACAAATTATAGTCCCACTAAGCCCAAACCAGTTGGGATGGCGTATCGCTGCAGAATGCTGTGGTAGCCATGCTGGTTAAGTGTGCCTTGAATTCTAAATAAATCACAGAGAGTCTCACCAGCAAAGCACCCCCACAGCATAACACCTCCTCCATGATTTACGGTGGGAAATACACATGCAGAGATCCTCCATTCACTCACACCGCGTCTCACAAAGACAAAGCGGTTGGAACCAAAAATCTCAAATTTGGACTCCAAACCAAAGGACAAATTTCCACCGGTCTAATGTCCATTGCTCGTGTTTCTTGGCCCAAGCAAGTCTCTTCTTATTAATGGTGTCCTTTAGGAGTGGTTTCTTTGCAGCAATTCGACCATGAAGGCCTGATTCACACAGTCTCCACTGAACAGTTGATGTTGAGATGTGTCTGTTACTTCAACTCTGTGAAGCATTTATTTGGGCTGCAATTTCTGAGGCTGGTAACTAATGAACGTATCCTCTGCAGCAGAGGTAACTCTGGGTCTTCAATTCCTGTGGCAGTCCTCATGAGAGCCAGTTTCATCATAGCGCTTGATGGTTTTTGCGACTGCACTTGAAGTAACTTTCAAAGTTCTTGAAATGTTCTGTATTGACTGACCTTCATGTCTTAAAGTAATGATGGACTGTCATTTCTCTTTGCTTATTTGAGCTGTTTTTGTCATAATATGGACTTGGTCTTTCACCAAATAGGGCTATCTTCTGTATACCCCCCTACCTTGTCACAACACAACTGATTGGCTCAAATGCATTAAGAAATTCCACAAATTCACTTTTAAGAAGGCACACCTGTTAATTGAAATGCATTCTAGGTGACTACCTCATGAAGCTGGTTGAGCGAATGCCAAGAGTGTGCAAAGCTGTCATCAAGGCAAAGGGTGGCTATTTGAAGAATCTCAAATATATTTTGATTAACACTTTTTGGGATACTTCATTATTTATTTTTAGCAGACGCTCTTATCCAGAGCAATTAGGGTTAAGTGCCTTGCTCAAGGGCACATCGACAGATTTTTCACCTAGTCGGCTCGGGGATTAGAACCAGCGACCTTTCGGTTACTGGCACAACGCTCTTACCCACTAAGCTACCTGCTGCCATGATTCCATATGTGATATTTCATAGTTTTGATATCTTCACTATTATTCTACAATGTAAAAAAGAGTACAAATAAAGAAAAAACATTGAATGAGTAGGTATGTCCAAAATGTTGACTGGTAGTGTATGGCAGGCAAACAAGTTCCCTACCTTCTCCCTTTTCCACTTGCCTCCTCCATTTTTGTGGTAATGCTGCAATCTGTTATAAGTTTGGATTGAGCAGACATTCCCATATAATTTCGATAGCTGCATATGTGACATAACTCCACCATTTATATGCATAATATCATTAATAAATGTAATACCATTTTAAAAAATTGTTTCCATAAATAATGTTTTTTTATTCATCAGTATATTTGAGTTTGTTGTAAAATTGTATCTGTCTTTTCTGGTGGATAAAACTGAAATTGTAACCAGCTTTGTATGGCTTAATTAAGAAAGGCCGATACTTTAAACAAAATTTCATTTTCAATTAGTCGGAAATGAGAAGTTGTAATCTGTATAAAGGCAAAAAGGAAATGTTTGAACAAAGGATGTTTTTGCACCCTAAAAGAAACATTGTACAATCATCTTCACAAATGGGCAGTTTGCACAACTGGACAGTCATTCTGGGAACCTTTAAAGAACTGACAAAATGTGTTCTGGGAACGTTCTTGCAACGTCGGATGAATGTTTTAAACAAACATTGTGTAATCATCAGCACAACCGGACAGTTTGTGTGTTATGAGAACATTTGCTGCAACCTAACAAATGTTCTGGGAACTTTCACAGAACCAATTTTGGTTTGCTGGGTACTGTACAGAAACTGCCACCATATCTGCCACCTGTTTCCATTTCAGAGTATCACCACAGATTAACAAGATGTCAACACTTCATGTTACTGCTATTAGCCCATACAAAAGCATTGAATAACAGATACACTACATGGAACAACATACAGTGAGGGAAAAAAGTATTTGATCCCCTGCTGATTTTGTACGTTTGCCCACTGACAAAGACATGATCAGTCTATAATTTTAATGGTAGGTTTATTTGAACAGTGAGAGACAGAATAACAACAACAAAATCCAGAAAAACGCATGTCAGAAATGTTATAAATTGATTTGCATTTTAATGAGGGAAATAAGTATTTGACCCCTCTGCAAAACATTATTTAGTACTTGGTGGCAAAACCAGTTGGCAATCACAGACGTCAGACGTTTCTTGTAGTTGGCCACCAGGTTTGCACACATCTCAGGAGGGATTTTGTCCCACTCCTCTTTGCAGATCTTCTCCAAGTCATTAAGGTTTCGTGGCTGACGTTTGGCAACTCGAACCTTCAGCTCCCTCCACAGACTTTCTATGGGATTAAGGTTTGGAGACTGGCTAGGCCACTCCAGGACCTTAATGTGCTTCTTCTTGAGCCACTCCTTTGTTGCCTTGGCCGTGTGTTTTGGGTCATTGTCATGCTGGAATACCCATCCACGACCCATTTTCAATGCCCTGGCTGAGGGAAGGAGGTTCTCACCCAAGATTTGGCCCCGTCCATCGTCCCTTTGATGCGGTGAAGTTGTCCTGTCCCCTTAGCAGAAAAACACCCCCAAAGCATAATGTTTCCACCTCCATGTTTGACAGTGGGGATGGTGTTCTTGGGGTCATAGTCAGCATTCCTCCTCCTCCAAACACGGCGAGTTGAGTTGATGCCAAAGAGCTCCATTTTGGTCTCATCTGACCACAACACTTTCACCCAGTTCTCCTCTGAATCATTCAGATGTTCATTGGCAAACTTCAGACGGCCCTGTATATGTGCTTTCTTGAGCAGGGGGACCTTGCGGGCGCTGCAGGATTTCAGTCCTTCACGGCGAAGTGTGTTACCAATTGTTTTCTTGGTGACTATGGTCCCAGCTGCCTTGAGATCATTGACAAGATCCTCCCGTGTAGTTCTGGGCTGATTCCTCACCGTTCTCATGATCATTGCAACTCCACGAGGTGAGATCTTGCATGGAGCCCCAGGCCGAGGGAGATTGACAGATCTTTTGTGTTTCTTCCATTTGCGAATAATCGCACCAACTGTTGTCACCTTCTCACCAAGCTGCAATCATGTCCCTGACATCCTTGGAGAGCTCTTTGGTCTTGGCCATGGTGGAGAGTTTGGAATCTGATTGATTGATTGCTTCTGTGGACAGGTGTCTTTTATACAGGTAACAAGCTGAGATTAGGAGCACTCATTTTAAGAGTGTGCTCCTAATCACAGCTCGTTACCTGTATAAAAGACACCTGGGAGCCAGAAATCTTTCTGATTGAGAGGGGGTCAAATACTTATTTCCCTCATTAAAATGCAAATCAATTGATAACATTTCTGACATGCGTTTTTCTGGATTTTTTTGTTGTTATTCTGTCTCTCACGGTTCAAATAAACCTACCATTAAAATTATTGACTGATCATTTCTTTGTCAGTGGGCAAACATACAAAATCAGCAGGGAATCAAATACATTTTTCCATCACTGTATAGTCCCCCAAAAAATCTAAAGAAAGTTTGTTCTAAAGTGTCTATCTGAGAGATATAAGAAAGATTATTTTTTATTTATTTTTACATAAATGTAACCCCTTATTGTTTCCATACGGTGCCTTCGGAAAGTATTCAGACCCCTTGACTTTTTCCACATTTTATTACAGCCTTATTCTAAAATTGATTAAATTGTTTTTTTCCTCATCAATATACACACAACACCCCATAATTACAAAGCAAAAACAGGGTGTTCGACATTTTTGCTAATTTATTCAGAATAAAGAACGGAAATATCAAATTTACGTAAGTATTCAGACCATTTCCTCAGTACTTTTTTGAAGCACCTTTGGCAGCGATTACAGCATCGAGTCTTCTTGGGTATGACACTACAAGCTTGGCACACCTGTATTTGGGGATTTTCTTCCATTCTTCTCTGCTGATCCTCTCAAGCTCTGTCAGGTTGGATGGGGAGCGTTGCTGCACAGCTATTTTCAGATCTCTCCAGAGATGTTCGATCCGGTTCAAGTCCAGGCTCTGGCTGGGCGCCTCAAGGACATTCAGAGACTTGTCCCGAAGCCACTCCTGTGTTGTCTTGGCTGTGTGCTCAGGGTCGTTGTCCTGTTGGAAGGTGAACCTTCGCCCCAGTCTGAGGTCCTGAGCGCTCTGGAGCAG
Organism: Coregonus lavaretus; assembly: GCF_964263955.1. NCBI lineage: Eukaryota > Metazoa > Chordata > Actinopteri > Salmoniformes > Salmonidae > Coregonus > Coregonus lavaretus. The sequence goes on from NC_140011.1 coordinate 17,172,024, forward strand.
GTTTTCATCAAGGATCTCCCTGTACTTTGCTCCATTCATCTTTCCCTCGATCCTGACTAGTCTCCCAGTCCCTGCCACTGAAAAACATCCCCACAGCATAATGCTGCCACCACCATGCTTCACTGTAGGGATGGTGCCAGGTTGTCTCCATACGTGAGGCTTGTCATTCAGGCCAAAGAGTTCAATCTTGGTTTCATCTGACCAGAGAATCTTGTTTCTCATTCTCTTTAGGTGCCTTTGGCAAACTCCAAGCTGGCTGTCATGTGCCTTTTACTGAGGAGTGGCTTCCGTCTGGCCACTCTACCATAAAGGCCTGATTGGTGGAGTGCTGCAGAGATGATTCTCCTTCTGGAAGGTGCTCCCATCTCCACAGAGGAACTCTAGAGCTCTGTCAGAGTGATCATCGCGTTCTTGGTCACCTCACTGACCAAGGCCCTTCTCCCCGATTGCTCAGTTTGGCCGGGCGAGTCTTGGTTGTTTCAAACTTCTTCCGTTTAAGAATGATGGAGGCCACTGTGCTCTTGGGGACCTTCAATGCTGCAGACATTTTTGGGTACCCTTCCCCAGGTCTCGGAGCTCTACGGACAATTCCATCAACCTCATGGCTTGGTTTGTGCTCTGACATGCACTGTCAACTGTGGGACATTATATAGACAGGTGTGTGCCTTCCCAAATCATGTCCAATCAATAACTATGACTTACAGTAAGTTGGGTCTGTCTTCACAGGCTTCACAGCTTATCCCTCCTTCTTTGCCTTGTGAAAGCTGATTTTGTATCACAGCATTCCTGCTGTGGTGGTTGCCTGGGAAGCTGTGCAGACAGAGTAGATGTTGAGTTTTCTCAAATGTCTTTCATTACAGCTTGATGACAGTGGAAAGACAAAAGGAGATGGAAAGTGCAATCGATTTCCGAATATCTCAAAAAATCTCTCCCAATCTCTCTTCTCCATTATTGTCTAGCGGTAGCCTGTCTAGCGGTAAGTGGAAATATTGACCATCATTATTTTAATGACTGGATGACTCAGTGGTCCTTCAGTAGTCTAGTGCTAATTTCGCTAAAGGCTAAGGCGCTAAGGGGACATGGCTCTCTAAAAATAGAGAGTGGCCTGGCAGTGTCCCAATCCTTAGAACTATTAGAAATACCAAGAAATCTGCAGTTTTGGCTGATCAATTAAATTAAATTCACTAAAACTGCACTGTAGCACTGCCATCATTCTGCTCTTTCAGTGAGTAACATGGAATCTTCAAAGAGTAAGGACTTGAACATAATATGTTGAACATAACAATATTTATCATCATAGTGATGGGAGTGACTAGGAAATAGAGAGGGATCAATGGTAGAGATGGAGGGATAAATAGGAGAGAGGAGCTCAGGCGATAAATATCACTGATCCTGAATCCAGCCTGGCTTGCATCAGCCCAGTTGTCCCTGTCTGGCCCAACCACTGTTATGTTCTAAAGGACATATGATTAACTGAACCAGTCAAGATGAGGTCAAGAAAACAGTCCTTAATGCTACCTTTAGGGCTTTTCACAAGATTGCAGAGAAGAGAAGTAGAAAATAATCAACAGCTTGCAGTCTAAAACATGTAAATTAGCAGTCTGACCTACCTTTTGCTGGCTTTGCCTTCAGTATCTACAAGCGGTCACCAGAACAATCTTGCATAACAGCGTCTAGTGCAGAATCTTGCATAACAATGAAGACTGAACTGATAAAAAGTAGATATTTGAATGTTATTCAAACTTTTGGTGGTTCAGGTACTCCAGCAAAACCTAATCACGAAAAAGTTGAACTGCTTCATTTGAGATCTCGTCCTAGTAAATTTGAAGGATAGCAACACTACAAAAACCACTGCTGTGAATGATTTTTCACCACCCAGGCACCTCTGCATTATACACGAAAACATCCCTGCTGCTGATGACCCCATTAGCGTATCTCTCCAGGAAGGATCTGGTGTAACCATTGACATATAGGCCAGGGGAACTTCCAAGATGGCCGCCACCACCACCATTCATTCATAAATCAACCATCCATCCTAGTGAGTGTATTAACATGTTCACAGTGAGGTACCACCAACACACACCATAATAGATCTGTAATTACTCCATATAGTCCCAGGACATCTCATGCCTCGTCCCCGTGACATTCATTACCAGGAAATAGTCCCCGTGATCTCGACTACATTCAGAAGCGTCATGCCAATAGGGGGCACAAGGGTACGTGCCCCCTCAGATAAAAAAAAAAAGTAATGGACAATTTAAAAAAAAAAATCATGTTACATTAATTACACATTTTCAAAAGTTTTACCATAATTATTTATAGACAAAAAATAAAATAAAAGATCTGTCAGCAGTATTTTGAAGAAGGGGCACACTGACTGACTGGAGTGTTGCTTTAGCAGTGTGCTTAGGATCATTGTCCTGCTGGAAAGTAAACCACCGTCCCAGTCTCAAATCTCTGGAAGACTGAAACAGGTTTCCCTCAAGAATTTCCCTGTATTTAGCACCATCCATCATTCCTTCAATTCTTCCCAGTTTCCCAGTCCCTGCCGATGGAAAAACATCCCCACAGCATGATGCTGCCACCACCATGCTTCACTGTGGGGATGGTGTTCTCGGGGTGATGAGAGGTGTTGGGTTTGCGCCAGACATAGCATTTTTCTTGATGGGCAAAAAGCTCAATTTTAGTCTCATCTGACCAGATGCTATCATGTGGGAGTCTCCCACATGACTTTTGGCGAACACCACGTGTTTGCTTATTTTTTTCTTTAAGCAATGGCTTTTTTTCTGGCCACTCTTCCGTAAAGCCCAGCTCTGTGGAGTGTACGGCTTAAAGTGGTCCTATGGACAGACACTCCAATCTCCGCTGTGGAGCTTTGCAGCTCCTTCAGGATTATCTTTGGTCTCTTTGTAGACTCTCTGATTAATGCCCTCCTTGCCTGGTCCGTGAGTTTTGGTGGGCGGCCCTCTCTTGGCAGGTTTGTTGTGGTGCCATATTCTTTCAATTTTTTTATAACGGATTTAATGGTGCTTCGTGGTATGTTCAGTTTCTGATAATTTTATAACCCAACCCTGATCTGTACTTCTCCACAACTTTGTCCCTGACCTGTTTGGAGAGCTCCTTGGTCTTCATGGTGCCACTTGCTTGGCAGTGCCCCTTGCTTAGTGGTGTTGCAGACTCTGGGGCCTTTCAGAACAGCTGTATATATGCTGAGATCATGTGACAGACCATGTGACACTTAGATTGCACACAGGTGGACTTTATTTAACTAATTTTGTGACTTCTGAAGGTAATTGGTTGCACCAGATCTTATTTAGGGGCTTCATAGCAAAGGGGGTGAATACATATGTACGCACCACTTTTCCGTTATTTATTGTTTCGAATTTTTTTCAACAAGTTATTTTTTTAATTTCACTTCACCAATTTGGACTATTTTGTGTATGTCCATTACATGAAATCCAAATAAAAATCAATTTAAATTACAGGTTGTAATGTAACAAAAGAGGAAAAACGCCAAGTGGGATTAATACTTTTGCAAGGAACTGTATGTTTGCAAATTAATTTGATCAAGCTGTGTAGCCTATTGATTGAAAATGTTTTGTTGTTTCTCTGTAATACTAACCACCTATCTATTTAATTAAGTTGGCTTTAACTAGCCAGCTAGATAGGTTTCCAATCTCCCAACCTCATAACTAGCTACCAAGCCACTGCAGGCTATCAATCAGTTTAGAGTAGCTTGTATTACTAGCTGGCAAGGTTGCTAGACTTTAGAATATACCAAAATTGCTTTAATCCTTGGGTTATGAGAACACAGTGAATTTGTAAAGTATTCAGACCCGTTATTTACATAAGTATTCAGACCCTTTCCTATGAGACTCGAAATTGAGCTCAGGTGCATCCTTGATCATCCTTGAGATGTTTCTACAACTCAATTGGAGTCCACCTGTGGTAAATGCACTTGATTGGACATGATTTGGAAAGGCACACACCTGTCTATATAAGGTCCCACAGTTGACAGTGCATGTCAGAGCAAAAACCAAGCAATGAGGTCGAAGA